>NC_083790.1:7941382-8541382 GCF_015708825.2 Lethenteron reissneri | reverse complement strand
GCACCAGTATGGTTATGTGATGGTGTCCATGAATATCAGATGATTGCTGCATGTCATCAACACCAGCATTACCACATTGGTGATTATAACATGTTTCATATTCGTCTTTCGTACAGAGTTTGAAGAAAGTAAGAGGCTACAATTGTATGTTTAATTTCGTAAGTCATTCCACAGCATCTGGGGTGATGGCTGAGTGGAGTTATATGCTTGCTCCACCAGTATATGCGAGTTGTATTGAGCATTCATCTGTGATATGCCTGGTTTGCAGCTTTCTCTTAGAAAGAGGCCTTCTCTTAGATAATTAATATTTACATAACGTATGTGACAAACTCATCAGGAATGTGAGCAGGATTGAGCCTGGATAGTGTATGGATGCGTTACCACCACGCATAGCAGGTATGACCAGCTGCTCTGGAGAAATGTAGTGATCAGCGAAGGGCAGAATGACAAACTTCTCAACGTGCGTTCAGAGTATTCGACTGCTATAAATCTGCACGTGATGTTAAGCCACTTCGTTGACCTATCATTTGTTCACAATGTGAACTTAATAGGTGTAATCGCTCGAGTGGGGTGCAGTAGTTAACCCGTCGAGTTCAATTCCTGGCCACATGACAGGCATTATAGGCGTCTGCAGAGCAATATGATGGGGCAGCAGACTGCGGCGGAGAAAAAACTATTTTTGTCCTGTACTTCTATGATCCTGTCCCTACGCTCCCTCCCTTCACAACCCACACCGATCCGAGTAGTGAAGTCGAATAACCCTGACGACCTGGCCGGTGTGGAGAGACCCTCATCCAGCAGTAGATTGATAAACACCCCACGTGTACGTCAAGTACAAACGTCCAGTACTTCATATTTATTTTGTAGCCCCAACCTTGATTTGTTGATGGGAAACAGTTGCCTTTCCAGACGTATGAGACGCACGACTAATTCTCGCTATCTGGCATCGGTCAATCCTCGTTTTTTTCTCTCTCTCAAACGACCAGAAAGAAGGAAAAAAAAACCGCGGCGCGCACGCTATCCGCCCCGCAGGAATGGACGCCGAAACGCACCCCCCTGCTCTCTCGTAAACTCTTTTGCCGTTTGAAGTCTCTCGCTCTTGCCGCCGCGAGCTGTGGCAGCAACAGCGGCCGCGGCAGCCCGGCGATTCCTTCCCGCGCGGTTTTCAGACATCGTTTCCCTCCGCAGGGTTTTCCTCACGGCCACCCCCCCCCCCAATCCCCCCTACCCACATTGCGATATTGCATCGCTCGGTGTCGCAGGGAAGAAGGAACAAGAACAAAAAACGCGCGGCATTTGGCGAGGCATTTTTGCCACCACTCGGGTTGACAAAACAAACCAGCCGATTAAGCACCTCTCTCTCTTTCTGTAGGTTAGGCACCCTGGGGGAAGAAAAAAAAGTTTGAAAAAAATCCAGTGCCTCTTCGTTAACTGGCTACATTGTTAATGTGAGGTTTTGGTATGCGTGTGTTACGTGAAAACATTTACACACACGTTTGTAGAGTATATAATAGCAATAGTGATGCCAATAATTTACATAGGACATGCAAATAATCCCACGGAGTTTTGAAATACATCGATAAGAGAGTTCTGCATTGGGATGTTTGGCCAAATCCATTTCTAAGTGTTTGGCATATGAAAGTAAACCAGAGAACCTGGAGAAAGGCCAGACTTGGGGATAATGCTTGAAGCTATGCACAGATAGCTTCAATCTGCAGACAGACTCGATCCAGTGAGTGGCCCAAATCTATTTCTGGATCACACCCATGGCTGAACTTTGACCTCGTGGCACCTCTCAGCACCACCTGGCCTGCACCGGTGGGCACCCATCCAAGCACTGGCCATGCCACAGCTTGTCTAACGTACAAGGTACAGCGGCGTCGCTCGCAATTCACAGTGATTGGGTCGTAATAACATTTAACAAAAATATTAACGGCAGAGAGCATTGAACAATGTTCACATTCATATTTGACCATTTAAATAATGTATTCGTTAATTGGCTTTGCAAATAGCCTAACTGAGGTGTCCATCGTATTTTAACAAGAATTGTCCTAAATGGTTGAGCTGTCAAGCTGCTCCATGCACGGCTATCTTGAAATCAGTGCCCCCATGAGCGAAATATATTCATCTTCTTGGTTCTTTCGGTAAAGTCACGTAGAAGGGAAGTAATAAAATAATAAAAATAAAACATAATAAAATAATATCATATAATAAAATAAAACATAATACAATAATATTATATTATTTTATTATATTATTATATTATTTTATTATGTTTTATTTTTATTATTTTATTACTTCCCTTCTACGTGACTTTACCGAAAGAACCAAGAAGATGAATCCCTGCAGTCACGAAAGCTTTAAATCGAGAAATATATTCACTCGCTGCACCACGCACCTATGTAAAAACATTCCCTTTCAAAAATCGCTGACGTTCGGCCAGGTTTTATATCTTTCAATCGCACACGCGTTTAAAATCTGGCGATCATCTGTTGTGCACAGATGCCCAAAGACCACAAGGCCAAAACGATTAAACTCGCTTGGAAGTTAGATACGTCATCAGATATCGCAGTGGAATGAGTTTCGGTCATTCCTATGCAGTTGCATAAGGCCACAGCCACCACTGGAATTGTGTTCTTACACACGAGGTGCACAGTGGGGAACGGATAAGTCGCACATTATAATACGGTCGCCTTGACATGTAAACTGCCATGTACACAAAGTAAGCGTACATAATATACGGTGATCGACTCGTAACCACATTATCTTTTATCCAGACTTGAGAGTGCATTAATGTCCGTACAACAACAGCCACTACTCGCCACTAAGTGGCAGTGACGTCACCACAGCGTGTGTGCCAGGCAAGGTGCGCTTTGAGGCCACGTGGAGAGTCAAAGGCCCACTGGCAGGAGGTCACGGGACAGACCCAGGTGCCATGGGTTGGCTGACTGAGATGACTGGCAGATGCACCACCTGTGCTCCCTAATACGTCATCCAACCAGGTATAGATATACCATATTAATGTATTAATTATAAACATGTATTCCACGTGATCGTGTTGACGCAGTGGTTATACAGTGTGCAGGCTGGAATCATAATAGAGGTTTTTTTTGGTTAGATCGCGTAAATATATAAATGTGTCGTTAAAACCCGTCACCACCCGACACAGCCAGCTAGTAAGGTTTGTCACGTAAACAGAACATGCCAATTCGTCACTAGTACAGCACTAACCGGTGTGTTGGAGAGCCAAGCCACAACATTTACAAACTGAGTACGACGTTTCAGCAGTAATTACAGCTAGCTTCATCAGGCGACAGCCAGGGTTGTGGAGAAGTCTAACTGTTTCGTTTCTTATATAGAGGCGTAGATGTGGTGACCACGCTTCTGTGCATAATGCGAGCCCTTTGATCTCGTCCTTCCTGTTTATTGTGTATTAAAATAGCCCTACAAACGGTAATCCGTATTGAAGTATGCTGCCCTTTATAGGCATGCATTTACATGATCTAACCCCCAAAAAAACTCTATTATGGATGATATTGGTCGCGAAAGCCTACGCGTTAAACAGACTGGAACCAGAAGGTTGTGTTTCCTAATGCTGGCGGAGGTGAACTCAAACTTTCATCCTCTCGTGGTCAGTAAATCAGACACCACTTTGTGGAAAGCCATCAGTTTTTGTCCTCAGGATAGATAAACCTCTGCCATAGGAATGTGGAATTTTACACCACAGGCCTGGAAACTTGCCAACAGGAGGGACGAACACCTTCCCATGTTCGCGTCAGCACGGAAACCGCTTTGAATTTGAGTTGCATTTTTAGTGCAGTACAACACAGTTTATAACGCTGTATATGTTCAGATTCAGCACTTGGGTCGTGAGATTGGCACTAAATTTCTGGATCTTGTGAATTAAGTCATTTAAGCGTGATTCATATGCCTCATAAAAAAATAAGTGGATCACTTTCAGGATAAAGCTATTGACAAACTTGCTCAGTGTTAAGCGCTTTGACCATAATACTATTAAATTACCTACAGAGCATATACAGTCCTACCAACCGAACTGGACTGTGCTCATTCGTGCCATTCAGTAGAACATCAAGAAAACGGCATGTCATACGACGGTAAACTGTTGTACAGTGTTTTGCAATATTTCACAGATTTCCTCGAAACAGGTAAACATATACATATGTTGCGGTGAGCGTTAATGGATCGTTGACGCTGTACGTCATCCCAGACCTATTTTGGTATTTGTTTAGTTTCCTGCGTGGATTGTGTTTAAAGTGAGGCCCTCTCAGCTGCCACGCGACAACCCAAGCCGCACGAGTGCCGCTGCTGTATTGAGAGCGACTCTGTGTGAAAGAGTTCCCATTAAATTTCGATTTAAAGCTTTCGTGACTGCAGGGATTCATCTTCTTGGTTCTTTCGGTAAAGTCACGTAGAAGGGAAATACTAAAATAATAAAAATAAAACATAGTAAAATAATTCTCACGACGTTTCGGCCACAACGCAAGCAGCCGAAACGTCGTGAGAATTATTTTATTATGTTTTATTTTTATTATTTGATTATTTCCCTTCTACGTGACTTTACCGAAAGAACCAAGAAGATGAGTTCCCATTGCTAAAAAAAAAAAATGCGTCCGACCGGACACGAATTTACATGGGAGCAGCAGCGGCTGCAGCATCACCATTGGGCCGTGTAGAAGTCACGATTTGAACACAGCGCTCAAACCAACATCCTTACAGAACGAGGTGACCTCACGACCAGTGACCGACGGAGCTGCCATTCTGCGTCCGCTTCGTTCGCAATTTGGGAGGCATCAAATTGGCATCCCTGACCCATGGGAGGCACGCGAATGACCAGCTCACCCTCCCTGTCACCGCCCGGACGGCCACACGCACACACACGCACGCATGCACGCTAAGGAATCAATGAGGTAATGTTTGCATAGCGCGCACATCCCCCTCCCCCCTCCAGAGCCGTTTTGGCCAAGCACTTAAAACAAGTCAACTTAAATTGTTCCCGGCATCCTCAGCTTTTTTTTTTAAAACAAAAGACGAAGAAAACAAATCACCAGAACGGATAGCAACAACAAAAATCGCAACGCAAACAGGTCAACCGCATTTTGATTCGGTCCATCAAGTCAATTAACGCCACTCTCTGGCGTTGTCCCAGTGTCGAGTGGCAAATGAAACAAAGAGGGGTGGTTGATGAAGCCGTCGGGTTGAACAACGGCGAGATGTTGTGGGGTGCGTGGCATCACCGGTGGGGCCGAACGTACAGGGAGCGACATGTCCTGCTGGCAGGCGGCTCGGGTCAAAAGTTTACGGAATTACTTTACTGGGCGAGGGGCCAAAGCGTCTCCCTATCAGCTGCACAATCCAATGCCAGAAGGTGCCAATAATCTCCCTTGCACCGCGTCCCTCTCTGCTCTCTATCTCTCTGTCTCTCTCTCTCACTTGCTAATTCACACTTTGTCCGTTATCGTGTTCCCATGGTTCACAGGCCCAGGCGAGAGATTACATTTTCTGGTACGGGCTCGAAGTAGTGATGTTTCTGAGTAATTTAAAAAGGTCCACAACCATTATTCGTGTTGCCAATGCATCTGTTCAGAGATTGTAAATGTATTGTTATGCTCAGAATGCATGTATCAAAACGTGCGTGCAAAGAATTATTTACTATTTTTCAAGTATTGTGCTCATGTTTATTCATTCAAAGAATATTCATTTCTTGAGAAACCCTTTTATTTTAACTGCTTTTCGTGTTTAGTTTGTTGTCTTTGCCCCCCACCTTAATTCGCGCCGTACATAGAATGGTTGTCTATGTACGGTGCGAAACAACATACATACATATATGGCTGACATCAGAAGTGAGTGATATCTAAACTCGTCATGGACCCCCGCCCCCCAACTTCCTCAACCCACATTGACCAGCATTGCCAAGTATGGTCCAACAACCCCCATGATGGACAAATGCATGGAGAGGCCCTTCATCCAGCAGTGGAGTGTAAAAGGGATGTAATAATTATTGTTTATTACAAGATGCCTTCACATTCCCAGCCCTATATTCGTGATCAGACTAACTCCCCCACACATAGGCGAAAGCCCCGTGGGGCTTTTAATGCACTAGCTGCACTTTAATGCTTCGAGTTGGAGCTGTGTACCACTCAGCACAGTCGAAATTCACTCATCATCGCACCTGCCAAAACATTTCAATATACAGTAAAAGTGTTTTGTTTGGTAATTAAGAATATTCAAAAATATATATTCAACTTTGAACTTCGTGAACTTATTTCGCACACCATACGTACCCAACCGTGCGAATCTGAGGTGAAATTAACATCGAATAACATCCACACAAAAAACACAAGCCTGGATCGGCTTGGAAATGAAGAGATGAGGAAGCCACCTTCAGGCGAGCTGAAGCAAAGTCGGACTGATGGCTGGAGGGGGACATGTCCTTGTGATGAGCGGGAGAACTACATCGCAAGAAAGGCGATCGCCTATGGAAGCACCAGGCCGGAGACCGAGAGGCAGGCCAAGAAAAAGGCTGTTTCAAGTGGTGAACCAGGCGTATTAAGGTCTGCAGTGTGGACGTGGATATGGCCCAGAACAGCAGTGAGCCGAGCAAAAGGGTCCTGGATGGCAGACGCCAAATGAGTGGGAACGATTGCGGCTGCTGCTGAGAAGGCAGTCATGAGTGCAAGCACACCTCTTTTGATTTGTAAAATAAAATTGTTTGTGTAAAAAACAACACATCCACGTTGTATCAAACATAAACTGCTCTCAAACCTAAAGAAATTGTAAACACAAGAACAAACAGCTCTTTTAGGTACGTATCCAGGTGGCATGTCCAGAGCTGTCCAGATATTGAGTTGGCAGAGTTTGTTAACAAGAAAAAATACTTTCAAATTTACAGTCAGGCACACCATCATATCACTCAAGTGCCATCCCTGCCTGTGTTGACACTGTATTTAAATGTATGGGAGTGGCTTCACCACGGCATCACTTGGGAACCACAATAACGCGCATTGAACAGGACACTTCAGCATTTCTATATGTGATGAACAATCGCATGAAGCTCACGTCAGACAACCGACAGACAAAGCCTAAGCACGGCACATAATTAGAAGAAAAGAGCTCTTTGTGTTTTAGTTTGCGTTTTCCTTTAGGCATCGATGATGCAAAGAAGAAAGCCGCGTACCAAAGGGCCGGGGTCTCCCCTGGGGCCTCGCAGCTCCGGCAGAACCTCTAGCTCCACGACGCCCTCCGGATCATGCACATCGACGTAGCCCTCGACGTCCCCCGTGCCGCCAGAGATGAGGTCCTCCCACTCGTACAGCAGCGTCAGGTTGTCCCTGCCGGCCTCCTCGTACCCCTCGGACCCATCGCCCCCTTTCCGTCCAAGCCCCCTGGGTCGACCCTCCAGCTGTTGGTCGAGGAGGTCGGGCCTGGGCCGCCTGTCGGGCTTACGGCGAGAAGCGAGGCCCTCCGTCTTCCTCCTGCTTTGCCTGATGGTGGCGAGGGTCTCCTTGTTCTTGGCGGCGACCTTCCTCCTCCGCTTGTCGTTCTCCTCGGTGGTGTTATCCGAAGGGCCTCGGCTCGTTCCGTGCCCCTGGCTGGCGGTCGTGTGCCGGGGTTCGCCGAAGGCGACGCCGGGGGCGGCGTCGCCGTCCGGAGGATGCAGCGTCGTCTGAATTCTCTCCGTGGTCGCGGTGCCCATGGAGTCGAGCGGCAACTCGTCCACGTGGGCCGTCCAGAGGGAGCCGCCCCGCTCGGCGGCGCTGCGCTGCGTTGCGAAAACGTGCGGAGTCAAAGGGGTGACGGGCGAGACCTGCTCAGTGTGGTTTTCGTCCAGATCTTCCTGAGACGACCTCGCCCCCGCTGACGAGGAAGAGTCGCGATCGACGACGGGAGGAGCTGCCAGCGGCCGGGGCGCAGAGCTTCGGTCAGGGGAGGGCGGCTGCGGCGCACGCTGCCGGTAAACGTCGCCGTGCCAGCACTGCTTCCTGATGTAGCTGCAGTAATTGGCGGCCGCCTCCGCCACCGGGAGTATGTCCAGCTGGCAGATGCTGCCCTCGAACGGAACCGCCTTGCGGTTCATCTTCGCCAGGAAGAACACGGCATCCGCCTCGAACTTCTCCGGCTTGCGGAAGATCAGCCTCTTGACGGAGCGCTCTCGCCCGCAGGCTGTGAAGAAGGATATCTCCCTGTCGCCGATGTCCACGGCGAAGTTGTGCCAGCGGCCGTCGTGCACGTCGTACTCGAAGTCCACGGCCTTTTTATTGCCCACGTAGATGATCACCTTGCCTGGGATGAACTGCAGGCCCAGCTGCAGCTTCTTGCGCCGGCTCTTGACGGCGAAGAGGAAAGCGTTGTTGACGCGGTGCGACCGCACGCTGGCCACCAGCGCCAGGCTGGCCCCGACAGTGCGGGGCAGCACGGAGTCCGCCGGCGCCTCCACGTGGGCGCCGCGAGTGAAGATGAGGCCCGAGCGCGACGGGATGACGCCGCGGGACACGGCCGAAGCCGACAGCTCGGCGTGGTGGGAGCCTGGCGAGGAGCTCCGCGCGTTCGGGAGGCCCAGCCGCTGCAGGACGTCAACATCTGCAACGCAGGGTGACAAGGGGCGGTCTCACATCGACGCTCACCATCTGGGGTCATGTTTTGTTTGAATTGGCAATAGACGAGGGAAAGCGGCAATTAACGGCGCATCGGCTTTTTGTGCGCGCGGTTGCGGTGCGGCTGTATTGTTTTTGAACGTGGTACTGTATATGGTGCTGAAATCACTTTCCTTACTGAAGTAATTATCTCAAATACCCATTTCTTCCACCCACCCTAACATTGAATGCATGGGAGGCACGGAATAATAACAAACGATGGTGGTGGTGGTGATTATGATGATGACTGAATGTGGGGCACTGTTTAGGGTATTTTCCTCTCTGGTTTGTGCATGTTCAGGGTGAAAGAGGGAGTGCTGTGATTCCGGAATCATGTTCGGTGGGTTATTGATCCACGTTAAATTCAAATTGCCTTTTCTATTGGTTGCTTTCTACTTGTCGTGGTCTTTTCATTATTTACATGAAGTTAATTTGAGACATTTTTCGATAAATGGTAGGGTTTTTGTTACTATGTTAATTAATGGACATTACTGCTTTTACTCAGTGTAGAGGCGAGGAGGAAACTCATTTCAAAGCAGTAGAGAGAACGAACAGGGTTGTAAAGTAAATTCATGTAGTCAAAAAATTATGTCTTAAAATTCTGTACTCCTACTAAGATACTGATCATTAATTTTTAACTACAAACCTGATTTCTAATTTGAATTCCCTCATAAAAAAACGCTAAACAAAAAATGCACATATTTAGGATGCTTGCATATTTAAAAATATTCATGAAATTCATTATGCTTAAGCTACAAACCTTATGAATTTCACCAGTTTCCCTCTGTTAAGGCTCTAACTTAAACAGTGATCGACTGAGGGTCTGTGACAAAGTCGCGTTGCTGCTTCAATGCACTCATGTTTGGGATTGATTCTCTAATGGCCCTGAGACCCTATAATTCCTGGCCTTAACTCACCTCGTGGCCCCATAAAAAGGTACGTGTCACAGAGGCCATCTAAGTAATCGGAATCAATTCGTGGGACGCAACAAGAATTTCTTCAAAGGCCCTCTTCAAGGCGTTGGGTGGCCAAAACCGTTCATTGTGCCATGGGTCATCGCGTCAAAGCAAACCATGCCAAAGGGCAGCGTTGGTCGTACTTTTTGGAGCGATACTTGTGAATGAAAGTATAACACACTTTCAAAATGCGTGCCAACTTCTGAGGAGTGTGTAGTTTTGCTTCTGACTGTCAATTTGTTGAGGGTGTTACGGAAAATGCTTCACAACAAAATTAGTGATTTGTGGCCAATTACAATAAACTGCATTACTAATAACTATGAATCTGCCGGGTGAAATTCAAATTCAAGTATTGTGTGAATGTTTATACTGAGAGCAAGGAAAACATTTAACAAAAATGCAAGACTATACTTTATCCGAAAGACAAATGTATTTCATAGAATATGTATGGTGATTAAAGGGTTCACACATTCAACCCATACGTAATAAAGTAAAGAGATGAAAGTCAACACGAACAATTTGGCAATCCATGCAGGATGAAGGCTTGCGAATGCCATGGCAGTCATGGGGATTGCTATTGTTTTGTCATACTTCACCACACTGGCCAGTGCTGGTTGGTGGAGGGGGGGGGGGCATCCAAGACCAGTTCACATATCAATCACCAACAATGTTACTCATGACCAGGAATCAAACTCAGGTCATCAGGTTCATAACGCAGTGCGTTAACCAATGCGCCAACACTCCACCCACGTTTGAAATTAAACTTCTCTACAAATGTTTAGTACGCATTTATTTACTCTACATCCATTTTCACTGACAACAGAACCAGACTGAACCACTAAACTTGAAATACGTGCTCTGTTAAAGCAGTAGCAATAATAGCAACAATAATAAAAATAAGACATGCGAGAAATTGCAAATCTAATTTGGCGAATGCTGTGTAAGTTTCATTGTGATTTAATTCTTGCAAGCGCCGTACTCGCAAGAAAAATACAATCAGAATAGACTTAGGCAACGTCTCAAAGGACGACTGCACAGCGCCAGTTTTATACACATTGCGGATAATTTGCTTTACATTCAACACATTGCAGTTTGGAGGGCATTCATGGCTAAATTATTTGAATAATTGTAATGCTGTACGCCGACACTGCAAGGGAGCGGCCATCGGCAGCATTCCCATCAGCAGCGTGCCATGCGCGATTATAAAACGTCACACGGCAGATGGATACAAGATCTTTTTAAAACACCTCCAAATATTTATCGGGTGCCAACAAAATAAAGGGGACTATATTCCACCACAGAGGCTTGCTAAGTGTCATAAGACACCAACAGATAACCCACTGCAGGAACACAATGATAGTGGCTTGTGATAGCATTGTTAAAGGTTTGACATCTAACTTAATACGCCAGCCACATGATTTTATACAGCAATGGCCTTCAGAACAATGACTCTTTATAGACATGTTGAAGGGATCGCTGTATTAAGCCTGTGCAAAGTTATATAAAGTAAAAAGTGGGCAAAGAAAAAATATTTCTGAAGCCAGCCTTTTATGACCTGCAGCAAGAAAGTGAAACTGTGTATTGCATTGCATCCAAAGTGAATATTTGGATGTTCCTTGGAGCATATTTTAATTTAATTTAAAATATGCCACTTCCCACATCCGTATATCTTTACATACACAAAGACGACCCTTGTTTTACCTTACAGACTGTTGGGGAAATGCTGTTAGTGAGTACCTAATAATGGCAGCATGGGTGGCACGGCCACCTTTGTGTCCCCAGTTCTGATGTTTACACACTGTAACCAGTACATATCTTTATTTATGGCTGAGTCAACCTAGGAGAGGGCCAAGACAAATTCAAACACCGTTTGCCACTGATGTTAGCCACGGCCAGGGATATAACTCATGTCACCAGGATCATAGTGTGGTGTACAAACCACCATACGAACACACACAAAGACCAAGATCCCCCGTATAGCCTTAGCATACTTAAGAGGCAAGTGGTGCTAGCGAGCACTTATGAAGGCCGAAACGGTACACGAGTGGGGTGGGTGGCCACTACCACGCCCGGCCGCCTTTGTCTCAATAGTGACGATTTTTACACACCGCACCAGGTACTCATTTGAGGCTGAGTCGAACTGGGGAGGGCCATGACCGATTCAGATAATCATTACTGGTGTTGGCCATGGGCAGGAATTAAACTCAGATCGCCGGGTTCGTAGCACAGCGCGTTAATCACTCGACTACTAGTCCCCATAAAACACACACAAACACACTCACAAACACAACAGTCTATAGGGTAACCGTCATCAGAAACCTGGGTTTTTGAAACCTCAGAACTCTTGTGAATGCTAAGCTGAAAAAGTTGCCTTGCACTGCAGGATGTACATTTAAATAACTGAAAAAAAACGTTCTAGAATTTAATGACTTGTCAAACACGTTTTAGAACCCGTACATTTTGGAACGCTGCATATACAAAATTGTGTCCATTCTGCAGTAGTGTACCATATGATTCTACTGCAGGCAAATGAACACGTGTAGGAAACGTTCATGGACAAAATAGGGCCGGCTCTAAATATCAACTGATGCTTGTACCTCTGGAGCTGTGAATTCAATCCAAAGTATCAGCCATCCCCTGAGTAAGGCATCTCCACAGAGGGCCTCATTATGGCCGGCATCAGCCACCTGCAGACGTATCATGACCACACTTGTTGTTCTTTACAGCCAGAGCTCCATCCTGAGCGCCACATTGGCAGGAAGGTAATGGGAGTAAACCAAAACAAGAAAATATGAAACCGGCACCGCTGCATGCGAGGACACGGCGTCTCTTTGAGGGTGAACAAGTGCTCGCTTATGTGGAAGGGGACCTTGAAATAAGGGCGAGGTTCCTAGCGTAATGTCTCCAGGTAAACGTGTCTTGTGCGCGGTTGCCGCCTCGAGCAATTTAAATATTTAACGCTCTGCTGTATCTGGAATGGGGCGTTGAGGACTTTGGCTCTTTATTTTACATTCATCCTATAAACGAAACCCAAATGACTAAACAGAGCCCGTTGATTGGATATTTCTGTAATTTGCGGAGAGATTTGGAATGTCAAATTGGTTCAACGTTCAAATATTTCATCCAAATTGCAAAATTTGATGTTGTTACTGATGTCTTTCCCCCCCAATTGATCAAATTGTTGCCATGTATCAATCAGGACACCGTGTGCGATGAACGTTATCATCTTGGTTAAGTCATTTTATGAGCACAATGATTTAAGACAGCAATGATAAAACTCCAGCACTCAAGCATAAACCCAGTCCATTTGTCCATGTCAAGCTCTCAATTCATTCTAGATTTGAAGCTTTCGTGACTGCAAGGAATCATATTCTTAGGTTTTTTCGGTAAAGTCACGTAGGTAAAACATCTAAATTAATGAAAATAAAATAACTGATTCTTCTGCCGTTGCCGATCATTGCTACAACTCGGTGGGCTCTCATGAAATTGTCTTTTCCGAGACCAAGGTTCTCTGCAAACCTCCCGGCTACCATCAAAGGTTTGTACACGAAGCCATACAAATATACAAACACAGACATAATTTCAACCGTGATGATGGGTACAAACTTAGTAATCATTGGAAAGATGTTATCAACCACGCAAAAAAGACTTAATTACACGTTTTTGGACCATCTTATCTGACAGGCACTATTTTACTTTACCGAGTGTTAACATCCCCAGTTGTTTTTTTTTAACAGTACCCTCTTCATTGTTCAGCCAGCATTGGTATAAACATGGGCAATTTCGTTCTTTTGTCTATCATGTGTATCAGACCTCCCCTCCCCCTCTCTGTCCATTGTGTTGGCGTGTGCAGCAGCAACCGCGTCCAAGCCGTCGTTCAATTTTTTGGCCCCGCCCCCCCCCCTCCCGATGAGTTGTACTAACATTCTGATGAGCTCCCCCCCCCTCTCATCCCCCCTTCAACTTGCTTATAAGGGATTACATCTTGAATCATTGCCTCACTTGATGCAGCTAATTCGGCTGTGACGGTCCCACCTGATGACGGAGACTTGTGTTGCCTCCGAAACGTCGTGATTTTTTGTTTTATTTTATTTTCATTAATTTTGATGTTTTACCTACGTCTCTCAATTCATATGTAAACATGCATTTCAAAGTATCTGCTTAGAGGTTGACATGAACAGTTGGTGCAGCTTGGGGCACAGAGTATTGCAGTCTGAGTATTTCTGTAAAACAAATCCACACTGTGATTATGGATCCTTGATATAACCTGCTTATTTCATCAGGATATAGGCTGTAGATTACCGCATATGATTGGCTCGCCTAGCACAAAATCACCGAACATTGGTTCTGTAACATGGTGGACGCTAAGCAAGCAGGGTTAAGCTTTGGTAGTGCTTGGGTGGGTTGTCAAGGCAGCTGCAAGGCTTTGCTCCGTGGTGGTCAGCAGAGGGCAGTGCAGAAAATTCCATAGTTGTACTGTGCTTCTATGCTCCAATGCCTATGCTCTCCACCTTCACTAACCCCCACTAACCAGCGTGGTGAATGTATGGTCAAATAACTCCAACAACCAGCAGAATGTGGGGAGATCATCATCCAGCAGGAAATTGACAAAATAACTACTGTATATGCTAAGCTTGGATGTCCTAAATGTCAGAAGGCATTGATGCGTCTATAGTGAAATTGCCATGCCGCAAAACATTACACCTTAACAGGACAAGTGATTCAATATTGGTAGAGCAGTGGAAATCAATATAATATCACGGACAATGTTCTCTGGACCAAACAAAAGCGGTTTAAGGGGAATATCATATGTTGTTGTTGTTGAATTCAGTAATGTATCATAGGGTTAATGAACACTTTCTCAAAACAGGCCTGAACTTTCTCGACATGTTTGACCAATGGTGGTACAACTGGTCAGGGCAGGTCTGCCACTGATAAAATTACCAGTCGCCTATTGCCTGGAGGTGTGGATCAGGGCTGATGCAGCCAGGTGGGGGTAATTGAAGCCCATGTTGATGTTGCATGCAGTCATGAAAAAGTCTTAAGCAGCTGGTGAGAGGGCTTTACTGATCATAAATTGATCAATAAATTTGCACGTATAATTCATATCGTTGCAAATATGACAATCTTCTTGGGTGGTGGACAATTAATGACAAGAACTTTGGCCGAAAACTACTCCGTGGCCTTACCCTAAAACAAACATGGGTCAACATGCAGTTGGGTTGTGGGAGAAGATTCTTCTCAGTGGAATCTTGTTCAGAGTGGAAATTATGGCCGTCCGCAACATATCTCATAACAAAATCAAGTAACGGACACCTCCACCACAGTAGACAGCACTGACTCGTTGAATCAAGCACTCACCACCGTCGACCCGCACCCCCTTCCAAAAGAAAAATTCATAATCAACGGGTCACTCGGCGTGACACTTTGAATGGCGACAGAATGATTTCTGGGAAACTTGCCAAAATTTTTTTTTTAAACCTTGCTTCACCGAGAGATGCTACATGAGTGTCGATGCATCTTCATAATCGAGCTCGGGGTGCTACGCCGAGTCAACGCGTACGTGTGTCTGTAGGTGTGCGTGTACAGGGTGGTCCAGATGTCTTGTGATCTTCATTTAATTCTCTGAAACGTAACATATATTTTTTGCATAGCAATGGGTGGGACAACAGAAATAAATAAGGAAAAAAAATGTTAGGGGTCAATTAAATGGGGGGGGCGGGGGGGGAGGTCACAATACATCTGGACCACCCTGTACATTCGTGAACATCTGTGTGTACGTACGTATGCTGAACTTCTTTCGCACCGTACCTAGCCAACCTTTGCCTCTGAAAGTACGTGTCCCCAAGTGTTTAGGGGTCGATGTGTCTTGTGCACACGGGTCATTACGTGTGCGGCATGTAAACGAGCGTGCTGTGTGTAGGCGCGTGTACGTGCGCGTGTGCACGAGCGTGTGCACGAGCGTGCTGTGTGTAGGCGTGATGGAACCCTTGCCAAGGCTATTCGCTTTCCCTTATCGGCACTGGCCATCACGGCAGCCCCTCTCCCAACCCCACAGCATGCTTTTATGTTTATACTATCCAATTTCCTGATGTTCAAAATCTGACTTTAATCAAACGAATCACGGACGTACAAACAACTGCACAATTCCAGTGTTTACTGTAATCGCATTTAATACACGATAAAAAATGATCCTCAAATTAGCAGGGGTTTTTTTAATGCTAAGAAAATTAAGAAAACTGTTGTCTAACTGTATGCATAGTTGTAGCTGATTGCTATATATGCATGACGCACACTCGTGTATGCTGTATGCCTGTTCACAGCCTTGCCATGATGAAAAATCATTATGTCATGAATGGGGGAGTGGAAGTGTGCTGCCCTATGCACCCAGCGACCTGAACTTTGATTCTCGGCCGTGGCGAACACCGGCAGTGAGTGATACCTGAACCGGCCCTTGGTCCTTCCTTTCACAAACGTGCACCGACTGGCATGGTGAAGTATGGTCCAAACCACCCCCTGGACCAATGTCGTGTGGAGAGGCCTTCATTCAGCAGCAATTACACTATGAGATCTCTTTTACCAGTGGCAAAATATAATAGTAGGTTTTTACCCTTTTAAACTGGTACAAAACTGACACCCTTATACAAGGCATCATGTTTGCAATAACCACAACACAAGTAGTCAAAAATGCAAACAAAAAAAAGCAACTCTGATAATGATAATAATATGCACTGTCCTTGAAGTTGATTGGTCCACACCCGAGACGGCTTTCTTTAGAGCCTAGTCCCCATTGGTGTTGGACCAGATGACACCAGAAGGCGTACAACTCAAACACAGTGCAATATCAGAGTATTGAGAGCTCGGGGTAAGCATTTACACTATGAGATCTATTTTACCAGTGGCAAAATATAGTAGTAGGTTTTTACCCTTTTAAACTGGTACAAAACTGACACCTTTATACAAGGCATCATGTTTGCAATAACCACAACACAAGTAGCCAAAAATGCAAACAAAAAGAAGCAACTCTGATAATGATAATAATATGCACCAGGAATAAATAATAATAATGAATGACATTTATAAAGCAGCTTTCTACAAGTTAATGAAAGTGCAATACGTGAAAAAATAAACGAATACATTAATAAATAACCACTGTGCCAGGGGAAGGAAACACGAACAAGTATAGCAGCTAATTGGGGGAGCCAAAAGCAAGCATAATTAATTGCGTCTTGAGGCGAGATTTAATTAGACACGCTCTAATTATATTACCAGCTAAATAAATAAATACAACTAGCTTACATTTGGTCAATGAGCTTACGGGCCTTCTAGCTCAATGTTTTTCAGCAGCCTTTGTTTAAGAAGACAAACCCTGGCTGGGTACACTTGTAATAAAACCATGTAGATTTGCTTCGCGATACACCCACAAATACGGTAATGCAGGACTTAATTTCAGCCAGGTCTGTCTGAGTCAGCGATCAGGAAAATATTACCGCACCTGACAAGCCACATCCAATATAGCTCTGGCTATGGCGAAAGCTACCAGTCACGTGTCATTTCCTGGGAATTTGGCGACCCGGAAATTAATCAGGGAAGAAATCAAGCTCTGTTGTAAGGGGGCTCTTATTATCACAGCACTTGATTGCATGGCACCTTGTGCCAAGAATGACAGATTACAAAATGCCAGTCACCATTTCAAGAAAACACAAACGCACCTTTCCTTCTCATCCCGTAACAAATAATCTACAGATAAACTTGCAACTGCATCTTGTCGGGCTCGAGCACACAGCAACCATCACCACCCCCGCCTGCTCTCAAGCAAAGGCCTGCTTGCTTCAATCACTGCACGTAGGCACACCACAGCATTTAAAGCCCTCTTGTGAAATGTAATGTCCTGCTGGAAATGTACACAGAGCGCTTTTAGCATCTCTGGTGTGGCCAACAATAGCCCACTGCTGGCACGAATGCCAAGAGTAAAGTTTGTACTTTGCCTCAGGCAGCTTTGGGGGGAAATTGCAAATATTAGTTTATGGGTCACGAAGACTGGGATTTTGTTTGTAACATTATCCTTTGCGAACTTAATACTTTAACCACATTACGCAAGTTTATTAAATTGTATACCACGTATATATGTATTTTTTTTTATTTCGAAAATATTTTTACAATCTGTGAATAGTAACTATGCATGAAAGTAGGTAGGCTTGGGTAAGACATGTTATAAGAAGAGAAGGAATAGGCTCGTGTGAAGGTGCTGGGTGGATTATCACATCACATGACCACAAGAGATGGTGGCAGCTTGGGAAGGCTTTCATCCAGCAGTGGATTAACCATGGCCAATAATGAATAAATGTAAGGATACATAGAGTTTCCAGAATGATCATAGTGCCTTAACAAAGGTATATACATTGTTTTAAGTTATTACAAGGGGGCATACAAGCCAAGAAATGCATAGCATCAAAAACGTTATCTAATGGCTTTATAATGTGTAATCAGAAATTAGCCAAACATCCCAAGCAATGACCTTACTGAAGATAATTTTCAACCCAACAAACCTTTCTTGGGGAAATAGCATTACTATATACAGGGTCATGGCTGAATAATTGATGTAAATTTAAATGATGTTCTGGAAGGGCAATGAAGCTGAACATTGATACAAATATAGTTGAGTCTGCATGAAGATATAAAAAAAAACAGAATTGAATAACTTGGGCTATCAACCGTGATGCCATGCAGGTTGATTGGTTTAGCTCATAGAGCAGGGTAGTCTTAAGTTGTTAAATGTATCCATATATGATCCCAATCATTCCCGAACCAAACGATTCACCTCCCATATAGTAGAATGCTACATCTGACAACCATTGCAAATGGTTACGAATAACCAGAAACACACTCATACGGCACTGTAATTCAAACAAATACTGCCATAGGAAAGTGACAAATGCACACTGGGAGCCCCCTATGAACGTATTGAACTTCTTTCACACCATCCGTAGCCAATCTTGCTAATCGGAGGTGCGGGGAAAGAACAACAAACTAAACGCAACAACAAGCAGTTCTCAAGAAATTAGATTTCAATCTAGATGACTTAAACGTGCTCAGCTCCAGTGGCGTGATAATGAGGTGGTGGAGGTTGATGATAATGAGGAAGTGGTGATGATGAGATGGTGATGATGAGGAAGTGGTGATGATGTTGATGATGATGAGGTGGTGTTGAACTTCTTTCACAGCACCATTGGAACCTCATTTGCCAGTAATATGATAATTGGTTTTTTACCCTTTTATCTGGCAACAAAATTGACACCTTTTTACGAGGAGTCATGTTTGCATAGACCACAATACCTGCAGTCATAATGCAAACAAAAAACATAACTCTGATAATGTATGCACTGTCCTTGAAGTTGATTGGTCCACACCCGAGACAGCTTTCCTTAGAGCCTAGTCTCACATGGGTTGGACCAGATGACGCCAAAAGGCGCAAAACTCAAAGACAATGCACCATCAGAGTATGAGAGCTCGGGGTAAGCATTTACACCATTGGTACCTCATTTGTCAGTAAAAAATATGATAATTGGTTTCTTACCCTTTTATCTGGCAACAAAATTCAACTTCAAGGACAGTGCATACATTATCAGAGTTATGTTTTTTGTTTGCATTATGACTGCAGGTATTGTGGTCCATGCAAACATGACTCCTCGTAAAAAAGGTGTCAATTTTGTTGCCAGATAAAATGGTAAAAAAACAATTATCATATTCTTCCGCAGCGTCCGTAGCCAACCATGCCAATCGGAGGTGCGGGAAAGGACAACAACGTCAACACAACAACAAGCAGGAGGAGGCTCTCAGGGAGGAGTCTTCTTGAGTACCTTGGGTTTCTTGAGCGGAGCTTGGGACAATCGTGGCACCGGCACACACCACCACCAGCAGGATGAGGATCCTCCTGCGGGACGAGAAGAAGGCCGAGGATTGTGGTCAGGGATCGCGTAACACGTTGCAGCCGGTTGAACACGTGACGCTTTCGCGACAAATATTATTCATAATAAAGTTTTTTTGGGTTAGATCGCGTAAGTATAAATGTGTCAATTGGTTTTTTACCCTTCTATCTGGCAACAAAACTGACACCTTTTTACAAGGAGTCATGTTTGCATAGACCGCAATACCAGCAGTCATAATGTTTGTATTATGACTGCTGGTATTGCGGTCTATGCAAACATGACTCCTTGTAAAAGGTGTCAGTTTTGTTGCCAGATAGAAGGGTAAAAAAACAATTATCATATTTTTACTGGCAAATGAGGTTCCCATAGTATAAATGTGTCGTAAACCTCCACCGCCCGACACAGCCTGTAAGGTTTGTCACGTAAACAATGCGCCGATTAGTTACTACTTCAGCCCACCGGTGTGTTGGAGAGTAAATCCACAACAAACCGGTGGGCTGAGGTAGTAACTAATCGGCGTTGTTGTTTTCGTGCAGCCGCTCAGATACACAGACACAGCGGCAGTGGCACAATCGACACAACAGACGGGACGGAGAGTACTGGGGCTGCATTCTAAGAGATATCAGCGGCGTAAACGACGTATCGATGCACGTAAATGAATATATTCACGATGAAGAAATACATTGACTGAATCGCAGGTGTAATTATCAATCTGTTTTCACGCACATATGTTCCATGTGATCAGTTCACGTCACATCTGCAGCCACTTGTGTTTAAAAAGAATTAAATCTAAACGTGACCTTGAATCATGATAATTCATTATTTTACCAGGGTATGTTTGAACCATTAAACCTCCAACAGCTAGACAGATCTTTTTTTTATTACCAAGTAAGACCTGGGTCACACAAATGGTACAGTAAATAATAATTAGTATGCAATTTGTAAACGTGCACAATATTTCATAAACATAAATGAGCGCAACGCTGAGGCACAGAGCCTAGCACAGTTTGAAAAGAGATGGGGCCTTTAAGAAATAAGCAGGGCCACTCGTTCTAGATTTGAAGTTTTCGTGACTGCAAGGATTCATATTCTTAAGTTTATTCGATAAAGTCACGTAGGTAAAGAATGAAAATTAATAAAAGTAAAATAAAAATAAAATAAAAATCACGACGTTTCGGAGGCAACACAAGCTTCCGTCTTCAGGTGGAACCGTCACAGCACGATAGCTGTATCAAGTGAGAGAGATTCCAAGAAAACAGTCCTTGTATATATACTGGTTGAGGGTGGGAGGAGCCAAGGTAGGCCCTGGATATTATTTTTGTGAGGTTCGGTGCGGCTGAAGCACGCTGTTAGGAATGAGCCTTTGTTGTGTAAACTAGGTGCGGATGATGTAAAGGTGCGTGTAAAAGGGACTGAGCCTTTTTGTTATGTAGAGGTGATGCGGCTGAAATCGCTGCAAATTTTTTACCTACGTGACTTTACCGAAAAAACCTAAGAATAAGGGCCACTCGTGTCTCTTAAAAAGGTCGATGCAGATTGAATGTCGCTGCGAATGTGAAGCTGAATGACTGAAATGTAATATAGGCGCAAACAACAAATTGTTCTGCATATAGAAATAAAAAAAATGTTGTTGACCTTGAAAATGGAACTCGAATTTACGTGAGATATCTTATTATATATTCACCAAGCTATTGGTCTAATTGACCAATCAAAATTCACCATTCAAAACTGGCCAGGATGTAACAGTTGTTCAATGTATGTAAACGAGATGCAACACACACACACAGCATCTCCACCATCTCTCACTCTCTCCGGCTAGAACACATTTATTTACTACACTTAGCATCACTTACATTCTTGAAATGGCAAAAGTTGCACCGAGGAGTCGGTGTGTTTGTATGTATGCATGTACGACGTGTCCACCTGTGTATTTAGATCGTTCCATATAAAGCATTTGACTTTGTGTGGGAGCTGTGGTGCATTGGCTCACGCACTGTGCAATGAGCCCAACAACCCGAGTATAATTCCAGGCCTTGTTTAAGATCAGTGGTGAGAGATATCTGAATTGGCCCTGGGCTTCTCCTCGGTTGACTCAGCTTTAAATAAGTACTGCACCTGGCATAATGTGCAAGAATTAGTGCCTTTCGATTACAAGCTGCTCACTCTACTGCTGAACAACCCCTTCTATTCAAGGGAATGTCACAAATTGGGAAAGTGATTTTCATTTAAGAATTTCTGTTTTGTCTTGTTTGCACCATCTCATTACAATAGTTTATTTTTTAGTGCAATGTATACAGTTTTGTCCCGTCTATCAGCTCATGTAAATGATTAGCATATAATTTGCATATAATTTACTTAAGCCAATATATAATTAATGATAGCGTGCACAATTTGATGCATGTATCATGAGCAGAAAAAACGATTTTAATCAATCGATGTATTTTTAAGATATCTATTATCGAAAGCATGTGGATATTTATAGATTAATAATATTTCACACGTACTTGCGCGCATCTAATTGATCTATTTTGGCGAGCGCATTTTGTACGTTTTGCAACGCTTCTTCAAAAGTCGCGCAAAAAAGCACCTATTCGCGTCGACCTCCAAGTAATATCCATAACCGCCATGCCAACATGCAGCTCGTCAATGCCTGGCTGCTTCTCCCTGTGGGCAAACCGATGCCAGACGTGGTCAAGCCAGGCTGGCAATGTATTCATGGGGCCCAAACGGAAACACCTACCCCTGATGCTCGGTAGCTAGTCCGTGAGCAAACACAGACTCGTCCGTGTCCGCACGCCGGGCCAAGTTTACTTGAAGCAGTGAAGGCGTTTTGGCTGCCACCTTGTAGTCAAAGGAAGGGTGGGAGGGGGGTTTGGAAAATGGCTAAATCATAATGGATCGCAAGAGAGCACAAGGCCGTGGCATCAGTCCCCATTACGATTCTGCATGTACTCACTGGTAACGTGCGTTGACATAAAGCAACTTAATAGCAAGCCTCGAAGAAATGGGTTCCTTATACATTCTAGATTCCTGCTTCTTAGTGATGAGGAAAAACCAGGCCGCGCTTTGATCAACGTCACTCAGATGAGATTCGTTCCATGTACACAATTTTAAAATAAGTTTAAAAATATGTATAACTCACACTGACATAAAGTGAAACCTGCACCTGACAGTGCACATTTGAGGCTTACTATCAGAACAAATCTACCAGGTGTACACAGTGCCGGATTATCCTAGTAGCAAAAGTAGCATATGCTACGGGCTCCACACTTTCAAGGGCACCGCGATAAATGCTTTCAAGCTATCAATTCCGATTCAGTGATTCTGCACTTTCTCTATTACTATAGTACTATACTGCCTGCAACTTTGATGAACGACTGGGTGTTTAAGGTTAGCAATTTGTTGTATCTGGCTGTATAGCAAATGAACAAATACAATTACTTAACTATACAATTAAAAATTGTGTTTTTTTATGTTATATGCTACAGGCCCCGCACTAGCTTAATCCGGCGCTGGGTGTACAGTTGTTCTCAATTTAACTTGGGTGCTTTACTCAAAATAGCCAAATTAACACAAAAATATTGTTTGAAAATGGTCTGTAATAAAAATAAAAAAATGCATTTTTAAAGTTTCCCTCGTAATGATACAAGCTCTTCATTTCCAACCTTGGAAAACAACACCCAGAGTTCACCACTAAGTGGTGGTGACATCCCACGGAACTTGTACCAGGCTAGGTGCCCTTTGATGCCACTTGAAGAATCAAAAGCTCGCTGGCAGGAGGTCACGGAAGAGACCCAGGTCACTGAATAGACTGAAATGACTGGCAGATGCACCACCTATGCTCCTCTCAGTGCCAACGTGCTGTGTTTTAGACGCCCGGTGCTGCACTCGTTATTGTGAGCATCGCTCTGCTCTCCGTTGTTGCTGGAGGGCAACTGCATCCAACTGCCCAGTAGCGTCCTTCATGAGCCTCTTCCACAAGGAGGCTTGAAATACACATCCCCGAGTGCATACAAAGTCTCACAGGTACAACAACAACCGCCATTCGCCACTAAGTGGGGGTGACGTCACCACGACGCTTGTGCCAGGCCAAGTGCACCTTGAGGCCACGTGAAGTGTCGAACGCCCGCTGGCAGGAGGTCACAGGTACACGCGCACACACACACACGCAGCTGCCATGTTGGCATAGTCGATGGACAAATACACGAAGAGGCTCGTGCAAGCACTCCCCTGTTGCACAGACCAGCGGAAACAAGCTCTAGGACAAAAAGAGTTAAAGGGTCATTCCCCCCACCTCCCTTCTCCTTGGCCCCAAGAACACGCTTGCGGGCCTCTAAAACAACTCAGCAGGGCTGCTAAGGAATAACGGATCCCGGGACACCTGTCACGACAAAGACAAAGACCCCCCGTATAGCCTTAACAGACTGTAGGGGCAAGTGCTGTTAGCGAGCACCTATGAAGGCCAGCACGGCACACGAGGGGGTGGGTGGCCAGCACCACGCCCGACCGCCTTTGTCTCCCTAGTGGAAATGTTTACACACCGCACCAGGTACTCATTTGAGGCTGAGTCGACCTAGGGGAGGCCCGAGACCGGTTCAGATAAATCGTCACTGGTGTTGGCTGTGAGCGGGAATCGAACCCGGGTCGCCAGGTTTCGTAGCGCAGCGCGCTAACCGCTACACCACCGCTCCCCCAGCATCTTTAGGGACAGTCCCACTGGCACCCCCACTCCGCCTGGATCTCAGTGGCTCCGCGCACACACTTGCACACGGAAAAATTTACTGTGCAAATTCCACCGCTTAGCATCTTTAGGGAAAATGTATTCGAGCTTTGGAGTTTTGATTAGTACCACACACGCGCATCATCCCCCACCATCCCTCCCTGCACACGTGCGCAGGGCACACGTGGGCGGAGCACACTTGTGAGCCACAGATGTGCTCGGATGCACACGTCTGGGGTGACGTCACCCGTCAGCTGGGTTCCACCGCTTGATTGTGGGCAGACGTGCCTGTGTTGTGGGGCTGCTGCACAACGGGTGTGCTCATGTTTCACACCGGGGACCAATACTTAGTAGCCCCGTAGCTCACAACACGTCAATTACGAGCACCGCAGCCTAATCAAGCTTCTGCAGCTTGGCGACGCTTTGTCGCTTCGCCCGGTGTTTAGATTTCGACATAGCCGATTGACACGTTTACAAAACGCAGAAAACTAGAATGAGCTGTGACTTAACAAGAAAATTCCTTGGAATACCCAATTGAAGATTTGACTGACCGCTGATTATTTTCCAGACTCTAACTCGCATGCCTGCGAGGGCTGAAATCACGTTTGGAAGATTGAATATTTAAATCCTGGTCCGGGTTAGGACCAAAGTGCTTAATCAAGTTAATAGGAGTCATCCTATGAGAGGCTGGTCCCTACCATTGCTGGCTCAACACCGCCGACAGTTATAGTACGGACATTTCAACGGCGCTGTAAAATGGCAAAGCCATTATGAGGGTTCTCTAGAGATGGGATCAATCACCAATGCTTTTCTATTTTTTTTTTATCAGGAAGACATTATCAGGTTACTTTGACTCAACTGTTTTGACTTAAAGCTTTCGTGACTGCAGGAATTCATATTCTTTGGGTCTTTCGGTAAAGCCACGTAGATAGATCAAATAATAAAAAATAATAAAAATAAAAATAATAAAATAATAACAATATCACGACGTTTCGATCGCAACACAAGCAATCGTCATCAGGAGAGAAATATCACGGGAGAGCTGCTGATAATATATGGTGGGAGCGCTGCTAAGGTAAGGAGTTATAAAGGTTTGGGATGGGTATAGCCCAAGGGTCAGTGGGAGGGGCTATAGATGAAATTTGCATGTAAATGTAAGATCGGGTAAATCGAAGCTGTGGGGGTGGCCATTGCAGTGTGAGAGATTAGCATGTCAATGTAAGAATTCTACAGACAAGAGAGGGAATCGGAGAGACGACATAATGTGAGGGGCGCGCATGCCGACATTCCACCACGAGAGAAAACTACAGGCACTCTTCTACTTATGAACATTTGAGTTACGAACTTTCAGAGATATGAACAAACCTGTCCGTATGTTCAGTTGCCTGTTCGGACCGCTGTGCAATAGATGCCGGTGGTGGCATCTAAATCTGCAGAACGTGAAGAACCAGTGGCGTCTACATCTACAGGAGAGTATACAACTGTTAAAGCCACCCCCCGTGTTTAGTGTACATGATGTAAAACATGTTTGGAATCGACAGGAGTAAAGTTTAACTTATGAACAAATCGACTTACAAACAGACCTCTTGAACATAACTCGTTCGTAAGTAGAGGAGTCCCTGTGCAGGCAGGCGTGATTAATAAAAACCCTAAGCCTAGACTGGAACAAGAGGACGGCCTTAGCAGTAGTGAGCTTGGCTAGAGGAAATTAATTTCAGAGAGTTGGGAGCAGCAACGGAAAAAGCATTGACCTATGGGAACATAGGATGATCAATGGATTAGACCCAAGGGCTTGGTTTCTGTAGGGGGAAGAGCACGGTCGGCTATATACGGTGAGAAATAAATGCAACATACGTACGTGAATGGGTGTAGAATACAATGAGAGGCGATAGGCAGGTAGGAAATGGTGCTCCCATACATTTGGTTAGTTTCTGTTGATCAATTCCAATTACGTTTACGATCGTGCAAAAATATTAAATCAGAGAGTGAACATTCCAACAGCAAAAGCTCCAATTGGATACATCCAGAAGGCTGTATAATAATAATGAAATGAACGGTCAAACTAACACCTGGAATCAATGCGCGTTGGGGTAGATATAAGGCCCAATTACCATAGTGGCTGGCTTTTAACATCTGCAAAAATGCACCTGCAAGAACTGCGAGTTGCATGAGATACACAGGCTGTGAGCAGCAGCTTTACCAGGTGGGAAAAACTCACGTGGCTGGGCAGCATGACCGTGAGCTATTGCCGACGCAAAACAGCTTTAACATGTGCAAGAGTAATGCACTCAAGAGGGGCGCGTTTCACCGCTCACATTGTGAGGTCTGAGGCTTGTCACAACCAAGCATTGGCGCACAGACACGACCGTACAATCAATGAAAAAAATGCGCTTCTACATTTTGAAATTGATCCTCTCTTCATTGCATTTTTAAGCCCTCGGTACACTTATTTTTAAGCTGTCTGGAATGCTCCACAATCTCACGTTCCTTCACCGTTAAATACGTTCAAACACACGCCCGCCCTGCGCACAGTTTACTTAACAAAATTGGCCACTCCATGGTGCAAAATTTTTAATCTAAATGCATAGAGGTCTCTGTGCGAGGAGCGGGGCTTTGGCTTTTTGGGCTCCACGAATACAGAAGCCATTTAGCGTTCTGCGTTTGCCATCTGGATTTCGTTTGCAACCGGAAGTTAACCTAGCCAAGTCGAAACACTCTCTGGTGCCCGACCACGTTAGCCCAGAGCGCGCGCATAGACTACAAAATATTCCAGCTCCTCTTCTCAGAATTCAGAGAAATTTGATGATGGCCTGATGCTACACAGGGTAGCTAGCTCGCTGCATCGTTTGGCTGCCTCTGTGCCGTTAGAGAGCGTTAGACAGCAAGCAGACTGATAAATTGTGCTACTGATTGGACCCATTATTTTTTGTCAGTTAACTGTAATTTTTAGCGTTACTGAATCCATAATAAAACCCTGTTGTCATACACCAGGGAACGTTCACTAATGCATTTTTTCATGTGGCTGAATTTAATCTCACTCCGCAGCTGAGGATTTCCTTCGTGGAATTGTTTGTACATAAGCAGAAATTTTGTACAGCCTATAAGTCACGTACCAGTTGAAAGATATATTAAGAAAAATCCTCAAAGAACAATATAATCGGGAGCAGATGAATTTTCATACACGGTCCTCCTTCCTTCAATAGTTTTAACATTTACATTTCATGTCCCTTGAATATGTTTAAATGAGCATTTCATATCTAAGAGTATGACTAATAATAACAATGACCATTCATGCATGCTGATTATGTCAATGAACATCACAAATTCCTCTTGATATGCAAATTCTTTTGTCGAAACGCCCCTTCCCCCCCTTCCAACCCAGCTTATATATATTCTCCAAGCTCGTGTGCTGTTTCATTCAGACGCTGTCTCCCCGACAGACCTGGTTTTCACCTGAGGACGGCTGCTTGCGTTGTGGCCGAAACGTCGTGAGAATTATTTTATTATGTTTTGTTTTTATTATTTTATTACTTCCCTTCTACGTGACTTTACCGAAAGAACCAAGAAGATGAACATCACAATGATAGACATTGTGTACACGTACAGCCCGTTCGTGAATCCACCACTGAGTGTGGGCATCACCACACCTTGCAGGCTGTGAGGGATGCTTGACCAAACCTCACCATCGCCGCTCATTGTGGAATTGTCGCCACTGCCCTCCACTGCCCACGATGCCCCCATAACGCCTGTCTTTTGTGCATGGTGGCCACCCATCAAAGTGGCATCTCGGCTCAACCTGCTTAGCATGTGGGATTTGACGAGATCGGGGGGCGCATACTGGGTGATTTGGCCATTGGCTCACAATGATGATGATGATCGCCAAATACCAAGAACACTAATCCAGCTGTAAAAAAAGCGAACCCACAAAGGGACGCTTGAAGTGGGAGGTTGCTCCGTTAGGGGCAGAGTCTGGCAAAATTCCCCCCCACCACCCCCCCCCCCGTGCAAAAGAAAAAAAAGCGTCGTGGCCGCTCGCAGGATCCTGCCCAATCACAGCGTTGCGAGCAATCCTCGCTCTGCCATTCGGGCGGAATAAATTACACACAGCGCCCAGTCTGTAACGCCAAGAAAGGGATCTTTGTATGTAATGGCTAGATCGCTGTAGCGCTCTCCATCCACCGGACATAATTACCAACGGTGCTAATGCCGGAAAAAGGGACGAACCGAGTCTGCTAAGTGCCGTTGCTGATAAACTTTTCAAAATGCCACGCATGTGCTGCACACTTCAGGCACACTGAGCTTTCCCCACATGGGCACTGCGTTCACCGCAAGCAACGTACACACTCCCAGACATGCACACACACACACACATGCATTCACACACACACAGTGAATCCGCCGTATTATAGCTTTCATAACGGACTGTTAGGGTGCAAGTGCGACTCGCGAGCGATTATTAAGACCCGTGGAGGTGCAGTCTTGGTCTTGTGACCAGCTCAACGCCTGGCCCACCGTTGTCTTCGCAATGCCGATGTTAGTTAACACACCACTCCAGGTTATCATTTAAGGCTGAGCTGACCTAGTGGAAGCCCAGAACAATTCAGAGTATCACTCACTGTTCATATAAGCCAGAATATAACTCGCGGCGTCGGGTTTGTAGCGCAGTGTGCTGACAACTGCATCACTGCTTCCAACTACGTATGTATGTTGAGCTTATTTAGCACCGCACGTTAGCCAACCGTGATAACTACAGACGTACACACGTACGAACACACGTACATGTGCTCCTACAGTCTAATCTGGCTTGTCTCAATACCGTTAAACCAACCGTGAGTTGATATGAACTCGTGTTAGTCAAACATAAATTGACTGCAATCATGAAAACCCTGGCCAGATCAAAGTGCCATTGAATGAAAAATACAGGCCAATGGTTGTCAGCCAGCTTTGAAATGTAATCCCTACTTAGGAAGAAAAAAATACTTACAATATATATGTGTGTGTGCTCGGCTATACACACACACGGATAGCAGAGTATACATTATACATATAAGCGCATGCTTGAAGACAAAATACTGCAAACTAACCTTGCAAAGTGCTCTAAAGTTATTGGAGCATCGTGACCGTGATGTCATCGCAGCCGCTGTGTTGTCAGCCTGCGTGCCTCCTACTCACACGCTGCATCCTGCTGGTCCGGAGCCATCGGAGAGGATTTCCCTGCAGTCGGCAGCCACCTTCATCTCCTCCCACTCACAACCTTTGATCTCAGGTTCGCCGCCACAGCCCTTCATTTAAACGGACACCTCTGGCCGCACGTTGCCCCACCGGTTGGCCCCTGCTGCCCTCCTTGGCCCTTGTTGGCCAGCCCTGCCCGGCTCAGTCCGAGGTAGACTGGAGAAGCAGCGCATTGGCTAAGCCATCAAACAACGAGGGTGGTCACCGCAGCGCGCGGCGCTTTCAGATGCGATTCTGCGGTCGTCTGGAACGCTCTTCCCTCCGATATTAGGAAGCCGCTGGAGCTATAAACTTTTAAATAATAATCTAGATTGAAAACTCATTTCTTTAGAACTGCTTTTTGTCTTCAGTTTGTCCGACCCTCGCACCTCAGATTAGTATGTTTGGCTACGTACGGTGCGAAAGAAGTTTAACGTGCATACATAGACTCACACAGAGACCCATAGACTCACACAAAGACCCATAGGCTCCCACAGAGAGAGAGAGAGACGCATAGATTCACACAGAGACCCATAGTTTGTTGCCCTACCCCCGCACCTCAGATTAGCACGGTTGGCTACGTACGGTGCGAAAGAAGTTCAACGTACATACGTCCGAGAAACGTCTTGCCGGCCACCCATTCCTCTCTTCGCTACGGTCGAATCTCTCTCGGCGTGCCACGCTATTTTCGGCGAGTCTTAAATTTAGCTCCGTTCTCTCTGCAGGGTGCCGAATGGAAGCGTAGCCTGGCCAAGCAGCTCCCAAAAGAGATCTATTTTCTCTCACTTCTTTATATATATATTTGTTTCAAATATCTGCGTAATAACTTCTAAGTCACTTTTCAAACACGGTTCGTTGAACGAGGCACTGCGAAGAAAACTGTGGGCTTTTTGTGGAGGTGGAACGAAAGGAAGTGAGTGAATAAGGGGAGAGAGGAGCTGGGAAAAAATAAATAGCAAGAGTTGAAAAAAAAGGGCCGGTTTCAGAGTGGGTGGGCGCAAGGCACCCGGTTTTGTTTGGATGCTTCACTGGAAAACACGCAGTGCATGTTAGGATCAACGTGCTGTTACTCTAACTTTACTCTGGGCTCTCTGCCCCGGTGCAAACGCTGTAGCGCAAGTCTATGCATAGCAACTTTGTGTAAATGACTCGCATATAGCGTTCCCGAAAAGGCTACCTTATTATCCCTTTAAACGTACGGCGTAGTATTAACTGTAACCTACTGTATTCATAACATTTTCCAAAGAGAAACATCACAGCGAGCAATCATTTACTATTGCAGTCGTTCATATTGGAATGTTTGAGCCTATAAGATTCCCTCAAAGGCTTACATTCTTTTGAAAAATTTGAGAGAGAAAAAATACCTGGTTTGTTACAGGAGTGAAATAAATAACACGAATGCAGAATTGAGCTAACAAAAATGTTATCCCGTTTTTTTCTCTGCATAGTTCTCTCATTCATTATGCAGTTGGCTCACATGGAATGCTCAAAGCATACATTATACATGCAAGTCAGGCATTGTAAGTGGAATTTGGAAGTTTGTGTGTAAGATATCCCCGGTTGGTGGGAAAGAAATATAATTATGATTACGAAACATTTTGCAAACCCGCTTTTCATGTTTATGAAACGATGCTGTGAGTGCAGTGGCCACGAAAAATCATCAACGTCGTCATCAGCCATGATTGATCCAAGAAGTCTCCATCTCTCACCGGGGGCCTCGCAATGCCAACAATCCACCTAGCTCAGTTCGCAACCTTTACTGCAGCCTTGCACACCTTTGGTTCTCAATCGTAATTTTTAAAATAATGTTATTAAATACATTGGGGTTTGACGTAAGAAAATTGCTGTACGTACGTGCCCGTGCTGAATTTGTGTTTCGATGATTTACCTTCTAAAAAAAAATGGCCATGCCTCGCACCCCCAGAAAGGGCATCTCGCACCCCCAGGGAGTGCGTGCACCCCAGGTTAAGAAGAACCACTGGACTGTAGCGCCTCCTGTACACGAGCTGATTTCCCCGGTGGATTATCATCTTGGGCGTGTTCCATCCTCTGAGCACTCCATCATTGGTCTCAACAATCGGCCATCATCCCTTCAAAGTGTTGTGCTCTGCTTAAGCACATTCACTCACCCTTCTTAACCGACAACAGGACGACCTTACACCCTTCTTGCCTTATGTTCTCTAATCCACGTCCTCCTCTTCCACGCTCTGTGTAATTCCAAGTATTCGCCTGTCCATGTGCTTCTCTGTACACTTTTCATCTTTTTTGTTACATTTCTTGTGTCAACGTCCATGTTTTTCCAACATATTTCTCATGACAGGTAATATAAATTGACGAAAAAAACATTCGTCTATCGGGACATCATTATGTTGCTATTCTTCAAAAAGTTCAGGTTTACATCATCCCTACAATATGCTGTCATGCACCTTTTGATTTAATTATGTTGCTCTCGGTCCACCTTCTATAAGTCTTTTAGAAACCTTAGGGCCCCAGTAAACCTTGTAGCTTGACCTTGTTAAAATCCGAGGGGGGGCTTGACCATTGAATGCTAAAACAAACTTTCAACAAACGCTCACCGGTGCTACGAACGATAACGCTCCGCTTTTGCCCGTCATGCATTCTGCTGCTGTAGCTCTTACCCACCACCCCCCACCCCCGGTGTAATGTCGAAAGGGCCGGGGAAGCCGTGGACTATAATGATTTCGAAAGGGGGGGGGGGGCAGGGGATTGAGCCCTTCTGCAACTCTAACCCCCAACACGACGAGGCTGCCACCGGTAAAATGAAGACCCAGGGCACTAGGGCCGGCCACACAACAGCCATGGAGAGGCAGCTGCCGCTGGGGGAAAATCCAATTCTGAGAAAATCGTACAGTGTGCGTGTGTAACCGCACACTGCACATGAACACTGGATTACGCAACGGTGGCTGGTTGGGCCGTGCAACCCAAAGCAAGTGGGACATTTGCGGGGGTGGGAGGGGGGGGATCTTCCGCTGTTGGTGTGGACTAAATTGAGTGACGTTTCGATGCTGTCAAGCCGGTGGAAATTTCGTGAACGCGCGCGGGCAACACACTCGGCACGCACGAGCACTCTGCCGAAGCGCGTACACGGAACAATAAAAAGTGGCTGATCCGCATGCCAGTGTGCTCGCATGTACACGCGCTCGCACACGCACACACATACACACTAGGTGCCTGAGTGCACGCGTGCACGTACACAAAGCAGGATTCAGGAAAGGGAATGGGGTGTGGGAGATGAGATACGGAGCTAATGGGTAGGGGGGTGGATGAGTGGATGGGTGGGTTGGGTTGTGTTGGTGGGTGGAGGATTGGGTTGGTGGGTGGATGCGTGGATGGGTGGGTTGGGTTGTGTTGGTGGGTGGGTGGAGGATTGGGTTGGTGGGTGGATGCGTGGATGGGTGGGTTGGGTTGTGTTGGTGGGTGGATGCGTGGATGGTTGGGTTGTGTTGGTGGGTGGGTGGAGGATTGGGTTGGTGGGTGGATGCGTGGATGGGTGGTTTGGGTTGTGTTGGTGGGTGGAGGATTGGGTTGGTGGGTGGATGAGTGGATGGGTGGGTTGGGGTGTTGGTGGGTGGAGGATTTGGTTTGTGGGTGGATGAGTGGATGGGTGGGTTGGGGTGTTGGTGGGTGGAGGATCGCGTTGATGGATGATTGGGTGAGTGGGAGGAGAGGGATGGGAGGTAGGAGGTGTCAGAGGGACGGCAGACAGCATCAGGCTGTGGCAGCAGCAATGGTCTTGAAGCCTGAGAGCAATTTCTGCACCCAGTGGGCCCCCAGGACAGAAAATACCCAGGCATCTGTTGAGGCAGCATGCACATGTGGGACGGTTTAGGCTAAGCTCACCAGCCTCCCAGTTCTCTCTCCCATTTCCCCCAGCGCTATACATCCTCGCTCCAAACTCCCCTTGCCCAGGAACCCCCCCCCACCCCGCTCCAACCCTCTCTCCTACCCCACAACGCAATGTTTGAAAAGGCTTCGCTTCTACCTTACTCGCCTGGTGGTGAGCATCTGACATGCACGGCTTTGAAGACAACTGTTAAAGAGCATCAACAACGCCACCCCCCCCCAACCTCCCCCCCTCTGTCCCCCGCTCGACCTCACGCTGCCCAAGGTCGCTTGGCACCGCTGGGGAGTGTGAACGCCCGCACGGCCCGGAGCTTCACAGACTGGATTGTATATGGGTCAAGCTGCAATTAATGTCGCGTTTCGCCCCAACAAAATATTTGTTGAAATAATAAATGAAATACATGCGCGCACACGTGTCTTATTTTGGCAGACGACCTCATCATATCCCTACGCAGTTTCACGATCGCTCAGTTCCACAGAAACACAGACTCTCGTAGGTTTCCTGGAACGGATGTCAGACGCGTAAATTCTGCGATGAGTAAGTACGGACTATATGCTCAGATTAATTTCTAGCGCATGCTCGGACGGTGTAAATAAATAGTGCTCAAATGATACAGCATCACCCTTTATTAAATCTGAAACCACAATTTGTATTGGCAAAGCGGAGAACATCTGTCTTGCAATGAGACAGCATGGGCGACTGCAAATGAATGCCAAACCACTGGCAAATGCAAATGCAAACCCTCGGGAACATTTTAAATATTTCAATCAAAAAGCCAGCGCTGCATAACTTTATGTTATCTTTATTTCTCATTTTTTCCCTCCGCGTAAAGTTCACGTGTGGCCCGAAGGTAAGTAGAAACGTCGACGTGTTTCCTAATAATAAAAAAAACATGCTAAAAGTACACTGGTAATAAAGCTTTACCCACAATAACCGGGGTGTTGTCGTTAATATGGGACGTACACTGTGCTTAAACGTTACACCGTTTATTTGTGCACATTCATAAGCTTACATACTCGTATACTTAACAAAGGAGAAACTGGTCTCTTGGGAAATATTGTATCAGGGCAAGTGATTGCTGTTCGTGAGCACCTCTTAACGTTGGAATGGCACATGGGCAGTGTGCTGTGGCCAACAACATCAACAACCTGGCCTCCTTTGCCTCCCCAGTGCTAATGTTGACACATCATAGCATATACTAATTTTCGGCTGAGTTATCCTACAAGTTGTCCAGATATAGCCCAGCAGTCACAGGTTGGCAGGTTTGTAGTGCTGTTGTGTACTTGCTGTCAATACGACCCAGCACACTCTCTGACAGTCACGCAATCACAAATACATGGAAGAATCGTAGGTGCGTGGGTTCATATGTGGAGCTGAAATTGGATTGAGAAATAAACGATTCAGTCAATAACTTCAGTGTTATCCCACTTGTCTCTTCTGATAATCCAGCACCATGTCACGACGTTTCCCTGTTGGCCATATGTCTTGGAAGATATAGGAGTTATCCACACTTTACCCCATCACACATGACTTGTCGAGTCATAACCATCCGTGGTGTACACATTATACTGACTGGATACAGGTGCGGGGGGGGGGGGGTTTAAGAAAGATAAAACATAATAAAATAATTCTCACGACGTTTCGGCCACAACGCAAGCAGCCGTCCTCAGGTGGAGAACAGGTCTGTCGAGAAGACAGAGTCTGAATGACACACCCCACGCTTGGAGCGTCTATGTAAGCTGGGATGGAGGGGGGAAGAGCGCCTTGACAAGAATTTGCATATCAAGAGGAATTTAGCATATTTATGGGAAATGCAGATATGCGATTAGTACTACTTGTGAAATGCGTAGGGGGTATGGCGGGGGGTTTAAAGTCATATTATGCCATTCTATGTGACTTTACCGAAAGAACCAAGACGATGAATCCCTGCAGTCACGAAAGCTTTAAATCAGGGTTTAAGAAATTTACACCATCGTTTTTTATTCTGCGTGTGTTTTCAGTGTACCGACTCGTACCGCAGTATGCACACCGTGCCTTCATTTCACTACCGTGCCTTGGGAGTGCAATTCTAAATGGGCCAGAGTTAAAGCAAATTTCAACAGGTGAGATCAAATTTGGGGAGACATAGACTATGTATGTCACCCCCGTGGTCGTTGATATTGACAGGACACCACACAATGTCCCACGCTTAGAAAAGAATGTCACGGATTCTTCGTTCCTTCTTTCAGCGAGTGATTAGACAAGGCGAATAGCTAAACATTCTCCCCGAGGGTCCACGGCACATAGGAACTTGGTACAGTATTGTTGACAGTGGCTGGGTTTGCATTAGTGAGAATGTTGTGGACAAAATAAATCAGCTAATGTAAATGTAATCCAAAGCAATGCTAAATATTGCCAAATACCGTGCACAGTACTGTATACTAAAACTAAACTAATTTATTTGTATTTTACCAGGTAAGGCCCACCGAGCTGTGTAGCTCTTTTTCAGAAGCGACCTGGCCACAAACAATAGCTCAACGAAGTGGCTTATCATCACGTGGAAATTTATAACAGCCAAATATTCTAAATGCATGTTGATTATAAATGTGGAGGAAAAAACCGGAGGCCCCAGAGAAAATCCACACGACCACTGGGAGAACATGCAAACTCCAAACATACAACAGACGTCAGGGTCGAGATCGAACCCACGACCTCCTGTATACTAGGTGAGGTAGTTAACATCTCACCACCGCGGCACTCTGTAATATGTCAAGCCACACTTTAGAATGTCAGGGCAAATTGCAAACGTTGGTTGGAAATTAGTGTCCAAAAGCCAAAGAGTTAAATGTGCTGGACATGTGTGGCACAAGTTTAAAGTAAATAACAAAAGCAATTTATACATCACTGAGGACAGCGGATGTGAGTTTTTAAATAATCCACCCACAATAATTTTACAAAAGTGTATACACAGTATTGTATAAAAAAAGAGTCTACAGTATTTTAAAACCCACAAGTTTGACGAATTCAAAAAGCGGGTTATTGTCTGCCGAAATGACAGTTCATGCCACAAGTGTCTCTGTTCGAATATGTTATACCGCCAATACTGAGCCAAGCCGATCCTAGCAACACCAAGTATTAGAATGTGTCCTCGCTTGCAGAACAACTGTATACAGGAAGCAGCAAATCACGAACACGCAAACACGAGGATAAAAAAAAACCCACTTGCGTCTCGCAAAAGCACACACAGCCGTAGGTGGGAAGCGCGTGTAGCCAGATTAGCTGTGCTCCCTCCCTACCGAGAAACCCCAGCGAATACCTTTCAACAGCAGCCTTCGGACCCCTAATGTGCTCAGTGTCAAACTAGATCTGGCCTATCCAATTGTTTAAGTGATCGATTACACGACCGATTATCAGTTTGACTTACTCGACCAATTGGATAATGTGAAACTAGCTGGAGAGAGAGAGATAAAAAAAAACCATCCTGACCTTATTTGACGAATCGACATCACCAAACTCGTCGGGAAAAAAAATGAAACTGGAAGACGGAAAAAAGTGTCACCTTCGTGATGGGCACGGCATAATCAGCCACGTCACGCAGGCCACGGCTTGTCGGGGGTTTCCTGCCTTCATCAGGCAGGCTGTAGTTGCGACGACCATTTTAAAGGAGGCCTAAGTAATTGATCACCAACAAAAGTAGTCGATTGCTAGTTAATTAATTGACTTCATCGACAAGTCATCCCAGCGCTAGTTCACAATCAGAGGGCACGCTTCCAGGTGGGCCCTAATTCTGGGTAACCCTCCACTTGTCACCCTGGTAACCAGCGCTCTCATCAGCCATAACGCTCACCACGTGCCACTGACCCTGCAGACCAAGCAGAGGTCGCAAAAAGGTTTTGATTCCTTACCTGTACCCGGCCGCACCAGGGTCGAAAACGGGTACCCGTACCCAGCCGGGTACGGGTACCCGTTCCCTACCCGTACCCTACCGAAAAGAGTGACAAACAGTTACTCACCAGTGACTGACGGCCTACCCGTACCCGTACCCGGCCGCACCAGGGTCGCAAACGGGTACCCGTACCCAGCCGGGTACGGGTATCCGTTCCCTACCCGTACCCTACCCGAAAAGAGTGACAAACAGTTACTCACCAGTGACTCACGGCCTACCCGTACCCGTACCTGGCCGGGTACGGGTAGCCGGGTATCGGGTAGGGTACGGGTATCGGGTACCCGGTTGTGACCTCTACTTGTCACCCTGGTAACCAGTGCTCTCATCAGCCACAACGCTCACCACGTGCCACTGACCCTGCAGACCAAGTGTGCCTCCTCACAATCGTTTTTGCTGATTCAGGAATGTTGTCCCTTTCTGTACAGCAGCAGAGCTCCGATTTACGATGTGTTAAGTTCAAATCCTGGCCAGGGTCAACGCAACTCTTCCTCTCTGAAAGGTCAATAGAATGAACATTGCAACGGGAGCATAATTGTCAGGGCAAAGTCAACAGTGCTTGTCCCAGTATGAATGTTCCCCACCATAGGAACTTGGAATTTCCACCACTGCATTAACACCACTCATAGAGATGAGCACCAACCAACGCTGTAAATAATAATACAATTTTCAATCGGTAGCTGATGCATAAGTAAATAGTGTTTAGTAATAAAAATAAAATCTAACATTACAAATTAAAATAGACGCAAAATGGGTGCTAAACCCACTTGATGCTGTTAAGTAACCACTGCATATAACCAGTTTAATGTATCATCCAGAAATAGCTGCTGTCCATACATATACACGTATGTTTCTATACATACGTGCTCAAGGTGTAATCTGAAATGTTGCCTTAACAGACTGCATGTCACGCATGGAATTCGGCTGCACAGTGTTTAAAACCAAAGTAAATACTCATTCGCATAGATGTTTAAATCACTGTGAAAAAGTGTGTGTGTAATAGCCTAATGCCAATTATATAGCAAAAGCAATAGCAATAATTTACCCGGTAAAGCCACAGTTAGACTCAAAAACTGTGTTTTTAGGAGGGTGCTGTATTTAATGTTTCCCGAATTCCATTCATGACTGTTGGCTTCTGAGATCTCATGAGATTGGGCACATTTATGGCGGTTTGGTCATATCCCTCACTGAGTCTCAATTCTCATTTTCAGGTGAGTCCTCCATTGGAATGTTTGGCCCAATCCACTCATGAGTGGGCCATATAAAATGTGTTTGTGTGTATGACAGTGGGGAGCGGTAGTGTAGTGGTTAGCACGCTGCGCTATAAACCCAGTGATCCGAGTTTGATTCCCACTCACGGCCAACTCCATTGACGAATATCTGAACCAGTCCTGGGCCTCCCCTATGTTGACTCAGCCTTAAATAAGTACCTGGCGGGATGTGTAAACATTGCCACTGGGGAAACAAAGGTGGCTGGGCATGGTGCTTGCCACCTACCCCCTTGTATGCTGTGCTGGCCTTGATAGCTGTTCACTACTAACACTTGCCCCAATAGCCTGCTAAGGCTATACGGGGGGATTTTTGTATCTTTGTATCTTTGTGTATGACACTATGACTGTATAGATTGATACCGGCTGTCATGGCCATGGATAATTCGTCTTACTAACATGTAAGTACAGAAATGAATATGGAATATGAATTCATATGAAGAGTGAACAGTTGTACACACAGTGAATTATACAAATACTGTACTGGATGTGTAGCTCGTTTACAATTCATCCTATACAGACTGTAATATGCATTGCGCATGTGGATGTATTGTGTCCATAATGGTCATGATTTTCATGTTTTATTCTTGGTGCATGGCAACGTGTCATGTTATATGCAGTCTGACAGCAAAATCATATATGCTGGCTGCTGGGTAATTTAGGAGCATTGCTGGGAGATTACGTAATGTCTGTGCTCATGTTCAGGAGCGCGGGAGTTCAGTCTGCAGAGCTGCAAAAGAGTTATTAATTTAAATGAAAAAAATAGTTTTCTCTTACATTTCCTCCCCCTTTTTTTGGAACAAAACTTACGAGCCATTTTCCTACAAGAACAAAACGCTGTCGCTATTAGCCCATGCTATAGGCAGTAATCGGTTCATTTTACGAGATGCTCTGATTCATCGGTCATGAAGGGACTTTGGAATTGAGACATATGCAATAGCTCCAAATGTGAAAATGATCGACAGCCAAGTCTGAACCACAGCTGTGGCTCGGCTCAGAGGCCACTGAGGTTCTGTCTTTGGTGGTCTCTCAGCAGAGTGAAGCCTCCTTTGGTAGCTGGTGCCAAGTCACTGGTTCTGGACCCCAGCGAAATTTAATTCCAGCCACATCCATGTTCTGAGTAGCTGAAAGCAAAAAGATGAATTTCTGAGGGAAATGCACTAAATGTTGTGAATTAGAAGCATAATGATACATCGATTAATCATTTTAAAATCATATTTCTTATGCTCACGAGAGAAATATGTCTGTTTAAGAATATAATACTTTTGATTTGAATGTTGTAAATAGCTCACGTGATCCGAACGGCAACTCGATGTGCTGCAGTGCACCAAAACGTAAACTAAAAATATTCCTGCATCAATTCGTGAGAATTCATCAAAATGCAAGGGGGGTGGGGTCGGGGTGAACTTTTACAGGATTAATGGACATGCTTGTGACTCACCAGATAACAGACTGAACTCTGCAGTCACCATCCCAATAGCGGAGGGGTATTTTTTGTTTAGTTATTGCTGAAATGATTTAAACCCAGAACACCTTTTAAAAATATATATTTCTAGCCTCTTTGGGCTTTAAGCTGGTTTTAAATAAGTGGTTGGTAAGCCATAACCAGTAAACCAGCAACCGTTTTCAGAGTCAATTACCGGTTTCCGAAAGTAAGGAACGGGTAATGGTATCCAGCGGAACTTGAGTAAACGAATGCACTGATTGGTAATGCGCGAACATATAAACCTCAAGGCGTGTGCGACGCTCGAGTTAAAAGGTGCAGCAATTGTAATAATTGCTTGCTCAGGCCACTGCTGGTAGAATAGCCACCAACTAAGGGGTGCTCCAGAGGATATTTGGTCTAATCTTCCACGATGACCCGACGTGTCGGAAGAAGTCGGCCTAAAATCACACTTGACCACCCCAGCACACGTGACCTGGCAAACGGCTGTGATGCACGAATTTACACTGCTCGGTGGACAGAGGGGCGGTTGGGGTTGGTTTGTGGAGGGGGTAGAGGGCCGAGGGATTTAAGAAACGTGCCCATTGCTTCCACGACCGTGCCACCCGGCGTTCAATTCGAATCGGTGTCTTCCTGGATTGCAAGTCCAGTGTGTGAACCATTACACTGCGGCAACAGCAGTGAGCACTGGCTCAGTCTGCAAGAGCATTTGGAATGCACCATGGCCAAAAAACAGCGGGGGGGGGGGGGGGGTGAATTAATAATTAATACAAAGGCATGCACAGTGACGACATGGGGTGCATTTGTTAAACAGTAACTAGCTGCATTATAGTTGACACATACCACACCTCTATTCAACAATGGGACATGCCTTTTTTTAAAACGGAAAAACGGGTGTATAAGTGGTAATCCCATGTGTTGATGTGATTACACTGAGCACTTTGCAGCTGCTAACAGTGCTACTATATACCTGCAGAAGGCCATGCCTTAGCTGTTCTTGTACAACTAGCTTTTTTCCGGCCCAAGGACGGGTGTTTGTTGCAGTAAATCTGAAATATTCAACAGAAAAATTGTTCAGCTCATGATTATTAATGATGGGGTGGGGGGGTTGCCCCATGTGGAGTGACGTCCCCCGCTAATGGTTATTGTGGAGGGGTGCGGCATGTGGAGTGACGTCACCCGCTAATGGTTATTGGGGAGGGGTGCGGCATGTGGAGTGACGTCACCCGCTAATGGTCATTGGGGAGGGGTGCGGCATGTGGAGTGACGTCACCCGCTAATGGTTATTGGGGAGGGGTGCGGCATGTGGAGTGACGTCCCCCGCTCATGGTTATTGTGGAGGGGTGCGGCATGTGGAGTGACGTCACCCGCTAATGGTCATTGGGGAGGGGTGCGGCATGTGGAGTGACGTCACCCGCTAATGGTCATTGGGGAGGGGTGCGGCATGTGGAGTGACGTCACCCGCTAATGGTTATTGGGGAGGGGTGCAGCAGGCATGTGGAGTGACGTCATCCGCTCATGATTATCAATGAGGGGAGGGGTGCGGCATGTGCAGTGCGCGACCTTCTTGTGCGTTAGTGTACAATTCGATGCGTGCATGAATATTAATGAAGGGGGGGGGCTCTTTTGCAGTGACGTCACGCACGGATGTAACACAGTGCTGTAAAGAAACGTCATATTTGAAGCGATTCTGCGTAATACATAATTTAATTTAGCACGACCTTCCTCTGCGTTGGTCTAAAAATCCACCCACTCATGAATATTAATGAGGGGGGTGGGCCTCATGTGGAGTGACGTCACGCGGGGGGGGTGTGAGCCTCATGTGGAGTGACGTCACGCGCGGGACGGACAGACATTTCTGGGTGATTATAGTAGGTAGCCAAATAAAGTGATGTAATAATACCTACTTCACATACTGCCAAGACTTGCAGGTGAGATTAACATTTTTTTTATTACAGCATAATCAAACCGCAGTGATAGCAGTGGATGTTGTACCAAAATAAATATCTTCGGATGGCTTGCAATACTAATAAAACACTATGCACAGTCCCCTACACATGCTTAAGCATGACTTGCACCGCACTTGTTACTGGGCTTATTTTACCATACCTCACCACCCTGGTCAGTGCAAGTTGTTGAAGTGGGTGGGGTTGAAAGGATCAGTTTCCAGTGACATTAGCCATGTATGAGAACCAAACTCAGGTCACCTGATTCATTGTGCAGTGCGCTAACCACTACTAGCACTGCTCCCACCATGCCTCAATACTTTTTAAAACCACTTTGTGAAATAATAACACGTTTTGTGCACACCGAAGGATATTTGTTTTACCCAGGTGAGCAATAATTTGGAGAGGATGTGTCCATTTAACAACGCAGTCACTGCGTTTGTTTATTGGGCCACAGTCCATGAAGTACACCTGGAATCATAAATGGCCTGTGTTCAGGACTGTTTTGGCAGCTTATTAATTCAAAACGGCACAGCACAGCGATTAGCGTATTGTGGGCTGTGAACCTGATGACCTGAGTTCCATTCCCAACCATGGCTAGCATCAGTGGGGAGTTAAATCAGAGCAGGCCCTGGGGCCCCCTTTTCACCAACCTGATTTTGAACAGCGTGGTGATGTATGCTCAATCAACCACCGCGAATGTCAAAACGTTGGGAGAATTTCATCCAAGCAGTGGTTTGACTATTACATTTTTTAAATTTATGGATTCATGAAAGACTGAAAAGCAGGCACACGAGAAGAGAATTGAATAATGTAATATATTAATCTGCAGTTTCACTTGCCTGTTCAGTGGGCTTGGAGAGTGGAGAATATTAGTGCATATCAGTGTGGAATTACAGTCTTTGCCACACTGCCAAAAATATGGTATGGCTTAAGATTGATAATGAGTGAATGAATTAGAAAATATTTATCCAATATCCTCATGTAAGCCATACAGCAGCTACTGTGTAGTGCCCAGTCTCACATTTCCAGTGGAAACCGGTTAAATTCCCGGTCAGTGGCTACATTCTATGTGAGCGCTTTTTTCATCTCCTTTGGCCCTGGCTTCTCAGCACTGAAAAAAAGTGCAGAGTACAGGAGTCAGTTGGTAGTGCCTGCAGTGCATAGGTTGATGGTTCGAATCCAACAGCTGCCCCAGTTATACCTGCGGGTTTATTCACCGTAAAAAAAATATGCGCAATCTGCTCCACAGAGGATGTTAAAGATCCTGTGATGTCAATGACAAGAGTCGGCCATTGTGTGCCACGGCATCATAGTCCAACTTTTCCAAATTAGAGAAATTACCTGTAAATTACTTAATTTGAATATACAGTACATGGGAAATATCGACCACGACTGGAAAAAAAAATTGGCAGGACCCTTCTGAAAAAGAATGAGACTCAGTGAGGCTCTAAATATTTTGATTCTGAATAATAATAAAAAAAAACCACTTTGCCAAACCCATTTGGCAAGCATGCCTCATGTACAAGGCAGGCTCTCTGCTTAAAAATTGCTTGACAAGTGACAGAGGATAGCCGTTCATATATTTTTCTCACATATGTATTTGTGTCGCCGTCGTAGGGAGTGTTACGATTCGCCCCCCCTCCCTCACAATTTAATAAACTGTCGTGATTCGAGTTCGCGATTCAATTAAAGGGTCGATTCTTGTCCGAACACTGTTGCTGCATGCAGTGACCTCTACTGGTGAGACGGAGTCACGTGAGACTATTGTATTAAACACGGATTATTGTACGATTGTGAGTAAAAGTATCCATATGAAGCGATGAAATTATGTCTTGTTACACCCCTAGTAGTCTTGGTACATTTTCTCCATGTAGCTGCACATGTATGAGTATTGACGGCAGATGTTTGCCCTGATGGAATGTTAGTCGCAAATGTGTATCCCTCATGCAATAATTTGCCTGCCAAAAATCAAACTCTGATCGCTGCTTTATCCAGACGTGTGAAATGTTTCTGTGAGATAATCCCATTATTTACAAATTAGCGTGATGGCAAACCAAAATTATTACAAACGTAGTGTTTTTTATAAGGTGCTACCACAACACTGCATATTGAGGAACAAATATGCTGATTCATACCAGAGTCCTCCAAGAAGTCTCAAACGCATTAGTTTTTACGCTCTTGTTGGCAACAGTTGTATTCACATTCCTCGATTTATCAGTTTAATTAGGACACATTTGTAATTTATTTAGAGTACAGGACTACTATAAAAAAAACCTCATCAACATTATGTCAACAGCATAACAATAATGGACTCTATATCCAGGGAAGCCTCACTGAGTCTCAAGACTCCTTTCCAGGAGAGTCGTGCATTGGGATGTTTGGACAATTCCATGAGTGAGTACTTTGGGCATGATCTCAACTGATTTCACATGACTGTAAGTGGCCAAAACATCAACATTGAGTATGTGCACAGCTGTGTACACTTTATTACTGCGAGCATACAAGGCTCTTCTTCTTTCATTGTTTTCCCCCCATCTACATAATTTAGAAGCCCACCATGACCCCACATGAAATGCCATCACGAGCAGGACATCATGAAGAAATGGAGAAAAAAATGCCTCAATGGGAAGATTTCAGAGACAAATTCTCGATTTACTGCAAAAACAAGCATGTGTGTGATGTACAAACGAGCAGGCACAGTGTAAAGTGACCACTGTCAATACGTTTTCATCCGCAGGTGAATTTAGGTGACATCACTCAGGTGATCCACTTTGAGCTAAAATGAACATTGCCAATGAAGGCTTATAAACAATTTGTATTCATTCACAAAGGGCAACAATAACCTGACAATTCATAATGCACACTCATAGCAAGGAAATCCCAGTGCAGTCATTCTCCAGGATTGCGTAATTCATTTCCCCTTGCCTTGCACTCTTTCAGCCAATGCGATGTGTGCGGTACATGTCCAGGCCCAGCTGTTAATTCTGATCCACTGCTAGATTGGGACCTCGTCGTGCCGAGTGGGTCATAAGGGGGTATTCTGACCATACTTCACCACGGGCGACGAGGTTGGGCAGCAGAGGGCAAGCCCAGCAAATTCCATTTGTTGTACTGTACTGTTCTCCCGCGCCTATGTTCCTCACATTCAATCCGCAGTTTTGCATGGACGTAAAAATTTGACCTTTAATGTAAACGAGTTCAATGCATATACTGTACAACTTTTTTGACTTTTGAAGGGTTGTTTTTCACTCGACTCAAGTGCCAAAGTGGTGAATTACCCCTGTTTCGTGAGTCAAATACAAACATTTCATTTGTAACCCTATAAAAAAAAAGCGCCACATTTACCAGGCCCACAGAGCGAAACGAAATCTCTAAATCCAACTCAGTCAACTTCTTTGCACACTTTCCCTCTCTCTCTTTGCTGCGAAGACCGAAACGTCCGATTTCTCGCGAACACGTGGAGGTGAGTGCTTGCTGATGCGTGCGCGTCTGCGTCGATGTTGAGAAGCCCTTAGGGCACATCACGGGTGCTGGCGGTGTGGACATGGAGAGGGGGGGGGGGTGGAGGCATGTGTCGGTACTCACTTTCTTGCGAGTGAAGCGATGCCTGAGCCTTGTCTCTGAGCCCCTAAATACATCTGTAGGCATTTGTCCCCGTTGCGGAGAGCGGGCCGGCAGGAGAACACGGCTTCACGGGAGCGGACGGGGCTGCGCGAACATGGGGGCCCGGCCTCCTCCTGCAGCTGCTGCCCCCAACAGCCCGGGCCAGCGATGCCGAGGAGGTGACAGTCCTCGTCCCCCCGTGCCCCGTGGAGGCCTCCTCCTGTCCCCCTCGTTCCACGCGCAGCCCCCCGCGACCACGACTGCTGCCCTGGCTGCAGGGATCCCACACGCTGTGGGGGGGTGGTGGGGGGTGGGGGGTCTGCTGTTGCTGCAGATGATGATGAAACTAATGTGAATGGCAATTGAAGATGCTGCTGCTGTGACTTGCTGATGATGATACTACTACTGTGAATGACAATTGAAGATGTTGCTGCTGCGACTTGCTGATGATGATGCTACTGCAGGTTGACACTGATGATGCTGCTGCTATTACTACTGATGATGATACTACTGTGAATGACAATTGAAGATGCTGCTGCTATTACTACTGATGATGATACTACTACTGTGAATGACAATTGAAGATGCTGCTGCTACTGATAATACTACGGGTTGACACTTAGAATGCTGCTGCTATTACTATACTGATGGTGATTATGAAACTACTCCTATGAGTGGCAACTAAATATTCTGCTGCTGCTACTACTGATGATGCTGCTGCTACTACTGATGCTGTCCACACCTCCCTGAAGCCTAGCACCTACACCTACACGTTACTTACTAACTACAGGTTTGTCGATTTAGCATCTATTGGGTTGCTTCGCAGGTAGATACGGACCGACTTAAATCGATAAAGCACCTCTACCGTACAGAGATCGGCTTAGCGTTTAAACCGATATACTTAGCAGGTCCTCCCAGACTTTACACTTAAATACATAGACTGACTTAGCAGCTAGACAGAATTAGCACCTACACATGCTAAACAGCTGCGCGTATCCCAACAGGTCAGCGAGTACACAAAAAGATACAAATGGCAGAAAGTGTTAACACCTATCCCAAGCTACGTAGACTACAAGCATGTGCACGTATGGGCTCGAGTCCTGGTTAGCATGATCTCAGGGCCAGCCACGGCGACTGATGAACACAGGACCGGCTTAGCAAGCACAGGTCAAGAGCCTCGGACGCATAGTCAAACGCAAGAGTTGGTAATCACACCCGGCTATTACTCAGCAGACGAAAGCTTCAACAATCCCGCACGCATAATGAATCGTCAACGACGGTGCCTGTGATCATGCAATTAACGTGCAGTGCGAATTCGTCAAATGATCACACACAGACCAAGCATGCACGACTGCCCTACAGTACCTGATAAGCTACAGCCAGCCAATGTCTACGACTACTACTGCTGCCCCTGTCGCATACGGCACTTGACATGAACTTAAGTGACTACTCCGGCTTGTCTCTAACCGAGCACACGCGAGCCACCCATTCACAAAGTTTCGCAGTCTCTGTCACCCAATGAGACGTTAACAGCACGTGGCAGAGACGAGGCAGAGGGCAGAGCAAGCGGTTGCTCGACGCAACTCAATCAACACGCGCGCACGCCTTCGCATCAGTGACAACCTCTGCCTTCACTCGTGATGGTCAACGCTGAAGTGCGCGTTCCGCGGTGAGCCAGAGAGACAGACGACTTGTCAAGAAGCCTTCCCGCAGCGATTACATAAAGCAGCAGCCGGCGTTTCAATAGGACGTGGGGCACGCCTGTTTACTGTATTCTCGGAACTCACAGGGACGGGACGCCTCTTATATATGACAAATCGCACTGAAACAACTGGATGATGACGATGATGATGATGGTGATGATTGTGGCTACTGCTGCTTGTTGTGGGTGCACGGCTTACTCCCGCTATCGGCGCAGCAGAAGCGGCAGCGCCTGCAGCAGCAGAGATGATGATATGCCGCCTCCGACAACGCACACGCACAGCACACAGCACACACAGAGAGGCGGCAGCCCTGCTCGCTGGACTCACGCACACTCGCGACGCTGCTGCTGGAGACTACAAATGTTGTCAAAACTGCAGCCCCCGCCGCTCATTTGCCACGGCAGGAAGGAGAGAGAGAGGAGAGGCTCTCCACACACCCCCCTCCTCCCCCCCAAAAAGTTGCGTTTTACAAGGCGGGGACGGGACAGATCTGGAGCCTGCAGCACGGGTGGTGTCCGGTTACAGGCAAACCCACCCACCCACTCACCAGCCACCAGCAGCCTTCACTCCCACCCCACAGCCACACTCTCTTAACCCCAGCATGCCCTCCATGGCCCCCCTCCTCCTCCTCCCTGCCTCCCTGCTCCCTCCCTCCAAGCGTGCTCGCTCCCTCCCTCCCTCCATCATCTCCTCCTCCTCCCTGCCCCGAATCTCTTTGGTCTTTTAGCTGACCAAAATCCAAGTTCCTCGTGGGTGAACCACTCACCCACCCCCCTCCTCCCCCCCGACTGCAATTCGTCGTAAATATATCTTCAGATAATACTGCCACGCTATGGTATATTTCTATAACTGCTAAGCATATATAGCGTGCTGTGGTACGTAATTACAACCCCTATTGGTCAATCCACTGCTGGACAATGGCATTTGGTGATTATTTGGCCCAGACTGCACCATGATAATGTGGCTTGCACGCAAGGGACCAGTCGCAGGTCGTGTTTAATGTTACACTTGAACAGCGTCGATGTTATTACATCACCCCTCTTGCAGGGCAGCTAACAAATGCGTTGCATCGATTCGCAAGCACGTCGGGTAGAGATCTGTAACTGTTGGACGCCAAAGATAAATTATTCCGGCTGTTTATAGCAGTTGGCGAGTGATGTTGTAATGGCGTTATCCATGACACTGTTTTGTCCGATCTGCTTGTGTACAAATTGTACCGTGGAGTTTACACATATAAGCTGGCTTTGTGGGAAAAAACGCACAGCTTGAATAACAGTGTACAATTATTACGTAACAGGGTCTGTCCGTATCAGTAATTCTTTCTTTGCCAGGAAGAACATCAATTCCTTCTAGATTTGAAGTTTTCGTGACTGCAAGGATTCATACTCTTAGTTCTTTCGGTAAAGTCACGTGGGTAAAAAAATGAAATTAAAATTAATAAAATTAAAATAATAAAATCACGACGTTTCGGAGGCAACACAAGTCTCCGTCATCAGGTGGGACCGTCACAGCCAGATTTGCCGCATCAATTCCTGTTTAATCGCGCAGCTGTAATTCCATCTCCCCGCTCGAGATCTTCCGCTTTACCTCTGTGACTCTCTCTCTTCCCCATCCAGTTCATTGTCCACTTGCTACTCCCCGATGGCATCTTGAGATGCGTTTGCGTGTCGACGGTTTATACCAATACAAATTGTGCTGTGTACAGGTGAGAAGGCAAAGATGCGGCCCTGTAAACGTTTGCGCACGCTTCTGCTGGCGGAAGAGCCTCCACTTGAGCTCTCGAGAGCTTAAGTGGAGGCTCTCGAGGGCATTTGACCTACTCTTCCACGCCGGTTAGATGTCATGGAAGAAGAGGTCTGAGAACATACATTTTACCCCACCACACGCGATCAGCCGATCAACTAACCATAGTGTACCCCTTTATACTGCTGGGTGGACAGAGGCGGGGATATTTGAGAAACTTGGCTCATTTTTACTACTGCCACGCCAAGGGCTCTGAATTAAAGTGCCCCAGTGTGCTGACCATCCCACCACGGCCGGTTCCAAGTTTTGTGTGTATAGTACCGCACTTGCGAAACCTGCGTGCAGCACTCTGTGACTTTGAAATTGTCTCTGGAGCTCTCCCTCCTCGTCAGCCACGTGATTAAGCACGAATTTATATTGGGCAACCTTGCACGTTTTTTGTAAGGCTCGTGTTACTTTTTTGCAGGTGGCTAATTTGGCCAATATCAAATGCCAACAATAGGCATGCTTGTGCCATGAATGTTGGCAGATCATTAATGCACTGTGGTTTGGTGGTAGATGGGGGAGCAGGCTAAAATGTCTCTTCTAAAGGACGGTATGCGCTGTGCAGGATAGTTCCACGATATCGCAAATTAAGAACATAAAAGAGTACTTGTGGAATTTCGATTTAAAGCTTTCGTGACTGCAGGGATTCATCTTCTTGGTTCTTTCGGTAAAGTCACGTAGAAGGGAAATAATAAAATAGTAAATAATAAAACATAATAAAATAATTCTCACGACGTTTCGGCCACAACGCAAGCAGCCCTCCTCAGGTGAAGAACAGGTCTGTCGGTTAAATGTCATGGAAAGACAGACCTGTTCTTCACCTGAGGACGGCTGCTTGCGTTGTGGCCGAAACGGCGTGAGAATTATTTCATTATGTTTTATTTTTATTATTTCCCTTCTACGTGACTATACCGAAAGAACCAAGAAGATGAATACTTGTGGAATGTTTAAGAGTATCGTTTGTACCCTACAGAGACGTAAGTCTATTTACAAAATAGTTCTTAGCGCGAGGGATCGGCAACCTGCGGCTCCAGAGCCGCATGCGGCTCTTCATGGGTTGCTTCGTGACGTCGTTTATTCAGGGCCCACCGTATCGAATTCCCATGAGCAATTGCGGTTCTTGAAATATTGATTTTTTTTTTATAGAATTCGAAATGGCTCTTCTTGCTACTTGTGTTGCCAATCCCTGCCCTAGAACATGTGCGTCATGTAATTATTTGAACGAAAGATATCTGAATGCATCTTGAACTCAGACTCTGTCTTCTCGACAGACCTGTTCTCCACCTGAGGACGGCTGCTTGCGTTGTGGCCGAAACGTCGTGAGAATTATTTTATTACGTTTTATTTTTATTATTTTATTATTTACATTCTACGTGACTTTACCGAAAGAACCAAGAAGATGAATCCCTGCAGTCACGAAAGCTTTAAATCGAAATTTAAGTTGTGCATGGTAACCAAAAGCCAGAATACAGTAATTATCTGTCGAATGACTTGGAGACCCTGCTCTTTTTCATGGTGAATATCAGGTATATATAAAAACGTCATCTATGATCTGAGTAAATAATGTAAGCAAACGGATTTCTACGAATGAAATCAGTGATCAACGTAAGCTATAGCTCTTTGGATTAGTTATGCATGTTGTTACTCCCCCTCACCCCAATATCACACGACATGCAATCTAGTCCTCAGTAATGTTGTGCCCTTCGTACAACTATATAGTCATGTGGTTCGGTTTATATGTGCCTGGGTTTTGATCAAGTCGGTATGTAAAGCCCTAAATACCGTGCTCACCTCGAATTGGAATTCGATACGTGTCAAAGACATCATTTTCATAACGTATTTCCAATCTGATCTCGTTTTTTCTGCTCTGGCTCTTGCTTTCTCGCATATTTTGATAACCTTATGCGACAAGGCCACTGTTGATGTAATGCGCGCTTGTATGTAACGCATGCGGTTGTGTGTTTTGCTTCACGCATATAGCGCATATGTTGATTTGATGCAGCTGGGAACACTTTGATTTGGGTTGGAAGGCCTTGGTATGCACTTCTGGGACCATTGAAAATTAAATAATTTTCTTTCGGACACATCAGCACATGTTGTATATAGTGTTTATACATACTGTAAGTAGACACGTACTTCAAGTACCGTATGGCCGCTAACAAAATGTAACATTTAATAGTTTGTATTAGTTTACAGTTCACCATGCTGGTCAGTACTGGTTGGTGAAGGGATCCGAGGACCAGTTTGATGTTAATCACGGCCGGGAAGAAAACCTCAGTGGCCAGGTTTACAGCGCAATGCATTAACCACTGCATTGCACAATGTCACATACTGTTGATTAGCATGTACGCATTCAGTTGGATAGAACATTTGAACGTTGTTTTCATTCATCCAAGCGTATTCACTGAAAGCACACAACTTATTTTCACCATTTTAAATTAGCATTCAACAATTTATAATCAGCATGACCAGATTTGTGACGCTTGCCTTTTTTTACCAAAACAATTGTTGCGTAACAATAAATATTTGTTCAATCCTGAAGCAACTTTATCAGGGGAAAACAAAATCTGTTTTCTTGTAAAAAACGAATAAAAAATTCTTGAAAATAAGCAACACATGAGTGCAAACTCCATCTCGGCACCGAATGAAAAGTGAGCAAACATTTAGGATTCCGTTTTTAACGTAAGTCAAATTTGGGAGTTCAGATGAAGATGATCTAGTGAAGTAGGAAGTGCTAGTCCCAAGGGGAATGCGGCTCTCGCTAAATTCTTGTGAAAATACATCAGCACACTGCTACAAGCAGAGCACAACTGTCAAGTTTTAAAACAGGCTGCTGTGAAAATAAATAAATAAGAATCTCATTCAAATAACTTGACACAACTAATCGATGTCACTAGATTTCTCGCTGGCTAGCCTAGGCACGTGTTTAAACTTGGTTTTGCTGAAATGTAGTACATTTAACGGTGTGCACCTGCAATCATTTCTTCCCCCCCACGCTGGCTCCACCGTATTTGACAGTAAAACATTCCATGTTTTAAGTATCCCAGCATGCCCCTGTGTGAATTAGTGAACAAACACCCTGAGGAATGTAGCGGCAAACATGTGCTTTAATAGTGTGTACAAATCCCAGCATGCATTCTGATTGGTGCCTGGGCTGGCAGTGTTCAGAGAAATTATCTGAACAGCAGCAGTGTGGAGAAAAAAACCGCGATTTTCCATTTGACTTTGCTTAAATCCCATTTGACAGAATGTTTAAATGAAAGGAGTACCTGGGTCTGCTTGCAGCTTCTTATAGATATTTCCACGTGATAACCTAAGAGCAATGAAGCAAAGCTAAATAGTACTCTCCTGCGCTTATACTACTGAAGGCTGCAGGAGAGCTGTGCTTGTCGACAAATGCTCACTCAATGCAGTACAGCCTCAGGCCAATAACGTATTTTTCTTGGCCTTCAGCCACCTGGTGGTGCAATAAAGAATGTATTATTTCATGCCGCTTTAATTTTGGGTAAACGTGAGGATAGGGCCTTCGCTTAGGGTTCAGAATCCCTTTAACGTTTCTGTTTGGGCAGCTGAGAAACCTTCGGCCCAGAAGACACTCATTTATGGCAATTACTAAGATTGGCACCACACCGTTAAGCACGCAGCGTAGCCGTCTCACCGGCGCGTGCTGTTTTCGAGAAAACACAGCGGCAGGGATGGCAGTGACCCGTGAGTGATATGTCTCTCTCCGACGAGCGGGTATGTCATTTCTGCTGAGATGATGTAGAACTTAGGGCAGGTGTTATCTTAGACTCCCTCCTGGCACAGCCAAAGTTTTTGTTTCGCAGCTGGGGCAAATTTTCAACGCAGAAGCATTCATGGAGATAAATGGGATTACGTTTTTTATTTTTACAAACGCTCTACGTAAGTACCCACCAAGTTCTGTATATAAATAATCGTTTTGTTTATGCCACTAATAGGTCAACTATATCATTATTGCATCTTTCACTTGGGGGACCTTCACCAATCAGCCAATTATTTCTATTAACCCAGGAAAGCCACGCTGATTCTTCAAGACTTGAGTAACCGGAGAAAACCACACATACGTCGGGGTGACTCTCAGCACTGCAATCTTCTGGGCCCCAAAACTGCTCCATGCCTATAACACCTGGGAAGTCCTGGTCGTCACCCATCCAAGTACTAGCCAGGCTCGGTTCTACTTAGATTCAGAGATATCACAAGATGAGGCACACTTTGGACGAGTTGGTCCAAGGCAAAGACATACGTCCGTGATATACTTTTGGTAAAGTGTGCTTGCAGTATTGAGGCGCATTGCATTGCTTCAGAATCTTCCTTTGGGAATGCAGCAAAAGTGTAGGCAGCGACATTGACTTATTTAGTCCCCCCTTTTCTCCACCAATTACAGTATACTCCATTGTGCCATTGGTGTTATATTCGCAAATAAAGAATCATCTTCTGAAAACTCCGCAGCTAACCATGCATCACCCTGTGTCAGAAAAAGACCCCAGGAGAGGACACCATAGAACTACTTATACAATCGCATAATGTCCATGAAATGAAGCAAAACAGCTTATTAGGCTCTTGCTGCTGAAATAAATTAAATCTATCTACTTCCGACATTACTTCAATTGGCCTCTTCATTCAAATATGGGCCTATTTTATATGTAATTCAGAGAGTGTTTGTAGCACGAATATTGAGCCAAAATGTTTAAGGCTCAGGGCTGAAATAAGTCAAATGGAGTGAAAAACTGAATAGAAATTGAAGGGTAATTTTGGTGACTGGACAGAGAACATCAACTTGGTACACCTGGATTGAAACCAAGGCTGTCATCAGCACTATCTCAGCAGCACTCTGACCAACACAGCCACCTAAGTATAAAGTAATTTAAACGAATACTGAGAATGAACTACACCAGTTACTTGAGACTACAGCTGATGCGGTAAATGCATCAGAATGAGAGCCACACCCATTTCTATCGAGGGCGAGGGGTGGTGTCCAGAAGCTGTGTTACTGGTAGGAACCATCTGGTTCCACCAGCCCACAGGGGATTATTGTGTTCGTCCGTCCGTCGTGCATCCAAAAATGGGAGGGGTGGGGCTGGGTGGAGAGGGGAGGGTGGGGAGGGGCTGGGTGGGGAGGGGCTGGGTGGGGAGGGGAGGTTGGGGAGGGGCTGGGTGGGGGGGCTGGGTGGGAGGTGGGAGGGGTGGGGCTGGGTGGGGAGGGGCTGGTCACCCCGTGGTGCCCTTATAAAACTCAACGTTTAACCTACTCACGCCGGCTTGTGCCCGCCCTCACAGTCGGGCATATTTGCAGAATACACCACGCCGCCGTTGACCCTGGCCATTGACCGAGCAACCTAACGTTCCTACCAGCTCCCTCCGCAGGAATGTGTTTTTGCATTCCCCAAATAGCACCTATTCCCCAATTTGTCAGCATCACTCAGGACAGGACCTTAGTATCTTCATGCCTTCGTTAAAGTATAAAGCAGTGGCACAAAGCGTATTACTCTCTCAAGCAATTCGCCGGAGTTTGATTCTCGGCCATAACTAACATTAATGGTGCGAGATATCGAACTGGTCATGGGTATCCCTTTCATCAATCTGCACTGACCAGGGTAGTGAAGTATAATTCACTTCAGAGGAGCTAAACTACTTAGTTTAACGGAAGAAGAAAATTATGTACTGGGCATCTCTGAGAAATAACTTTATAGCTCATCTGATTCCTCCAATTTAACAAATATTCTCATTCCAAATATATTTTAAGTGTTTATCATGAGACTCAAAGCAATTTATAGTTTGAGGCGAATCTTACCATTTAAACCTCCAGACCATCATTTTTGGGATACAAATATTTGTTCAAACTGTCAGCTTTCATTGCCCTTTTAGACCATCGTTATAATTTACATCAGTCACTCAGTCACGATTATCACGATTATATATATTATACACTATGGGGACCTCATTTGCCAGTAAAAATATGATAATTGATTCTTTACCCTTCTATCTGGCAACAAAACTGACACCTTATTATATATATTATATATTATAATTATTTAATACAAACCTCACACATGTGTACAAAACTGACACCTTATTATATATATTATATATTATAATTATTTAATACAAACCTCACACATGTGTACATGCACTAATAAGCACACAGAGGCATCATTTCCAGGCTGTTTGCATGAATGCACCAATGTTGCGCAAGGCAAGGAAACGGGGCGCTTAAATAGCACCGGTGGAAATGCTGACCCCGTTCCAAGTAAATGAGTGAAGCATGTATCACCAGTACTATCAGATCAGTTTGGCAATCTGACTAAACTTTGAGATTAAACGTGTTCCAATGTTTAACATACTAAAATATGGATGATGATGATGATGTGAAGCCAACACCCTTCTTAGAACGTACTTTGTTTGCCAAATCACCATGGAGTGAATGTATCAAAACCCACATCGCATTTCGCTATTTGTTCTTGACTTGGTCTTACCAGCTCTGGGGGATTAAACAAGGGGTTCAGATGGCGTAAAAAAACACTGTTCTCTTGTGTAAAATTAACACTTGTAGCGTAACTAGCTAAACATTAATAGACAGCCGAAGACAGACGTGTCCGGAAGAGCACTCGACTGACACATGGGTTTTTGGCCAGCGCCTCTGACTTGTGCTAGCAACCCACTGCACGCGTCTGCAACATTGTAAAATAAAATCCATGGATGATGTGTTATCGTCGAGGATTATAGGTAAACATTTTTAGAAACTCTGCTGGTGAGATTTAGAAGTCGTAACTAGTTTGGTATTTGCCCGTTTAAACAAATGCTGCTGACAACCATTTGGTCAGAAGGTCTGTTGGCTGATGGACTAAAAAGCACATTTATTTTAATGCATAGGCATACTTGCGTCGGTTTAATGGTTAAATGTATTAGCAAATCACGGTTAATTTATCAAATCATTAAACTAAAAAAGCAAACCTGAAGGCCATCTCACTGCTCAAGTTCACTGTGTGTCAAAGTACTCATCAGTTCGCCTGATGTCACCTCATGCCTGAGCATTGTGGCAATGTGGGACCCTTCAAATAAATTACATAAGCTAAGAAATGTGTTTATTAACCACAGCTAAGACGATTTCATTGACTTCAGAATGTTATGGTCCGCGGCTATGAATGCTGTGCATTATCGATATTTTTTTTATTTTATTTTGGTCTGTGAATGAACATGGTTAATGGAGTTCACACATCTTTGGCTGATGATCCTCATATCTAGATCTGGGCCCCAGCGAGCTGGCCTTGAGCCCAGGTAACCATGATTCACCACTTGTAGCTGTTGGGGGTCCATTGTTGAGCGGACATCTTCACAATATGAAAATATTGTAATGATTGCCAACTTGAAAAAAAAAGCAAAGAATTCAACAGCGCCGCAGTGTTTGAATGCGCCCACGCAGGAACTGGGATGTAACATAGGGGTGTTTTCATATTCAACAAATCCTATCAATGTTTTGTTCTCATATGTCTCCGCAGTGTTTCATCGCAGCTGTACAGAGGACATAATAAATAATATTCATTTCCAACCTTTTGTAAACCCACCGCTGGATGAACGCCTGCCCACACGCCGTGTTGGTTATGGGGGCTGTTGTCAGGGCAGTAGCGCGTTCGTCGCTTATCGTTAAGGTTCATGATTCGAATGTAGCAGCTACGCCGATTCAACAAAACATCACAAAACCCACCATCTACCTCACAGCAGACGTTAAAGATCATCCCATGTCAAGAGTAAGCCATTGTGTTCCGACAAAGAGGGTTTTTAAATTTGGCAAATTCCAAAATTAGACCGCAAATTTACTCAATTGGGATTATACACAGCAGCCATCATTGCCCCCTACTGGCAGGACCAATGCCTCAGGTTACATTTGCAAATGAGACTACTCCTGGTCTCTTGAGTTTTGACCTGTTTAAACTAAATAAACTTGACTCTTGAACCGTGTTTCAATAGTCAGTTCAGGATGACAAAGAGGGGACTGATAATTTGTGAAAATTTCACCCATTGCCTATTTTAGCCATGGTCGGGAATCAAACTTGGGGTCTTCACCGGGTTTATATCGCATTCCGCTAACCACTGTGCGACTGCTCTGCCGTCCCACAAGAGGAAGTGCTGTTGGTTATTCCATGCTGACACCCCCAAATGAATGTAGCTCAAAGGCCTAATGCAATGTGACATGTATTAGCTCCTTGGCTGTGCTAGGATGTGATTTAAAACTCTTCCACTCGGTAATATGAAGCAGTGCTAACTTTTCCCTTCTGAAATCAATTCAAGCGTACTGAATCATTGCTAAATGTTTATTTTAATATTACACACTGTACTCAAAATAAATTCAGCACGTTATATAACTAGACACTCAAGTTTCTTAAATCCCTCCGCCTTTGTCTACCCCAGGGGTCGGCTACCAAAACAAAAAGAAGAAGCCATTTTTTTCGAATGCGGTGTAAAAAATAGATTTCAAGATCCGCAATGCGTATGAATACGAAACGGTGGTCCTAAATAATTAACTTCACGAAACAGTCCTTAAAGAGCCGAATGCAGCTCCAGAGCCGCAGGTTGCCAAGCCCTGATCCACCCAGCGGAGTAAATACCTATCGAAGAGTGATTCGATCGGGTGCGGTAGGGTAGAGTGTGGGTAATCCAACTTCTTCAATGATGCTAATGATATGCACTGTCCTTGAAGTTGATTCGTCTACACCCGAGACAGATTTCCTTAGAGCCTAGTCTCCATTGTAATCTGGTCCAACACCAATGGAGACTAGGCTCTAAGGAATGCTGTCTCGGGTGTAGACCAATCAACTTCAAGGACAGTGCATATCATTATCATCATCAGAGTTGTTTCTTTTTGTTTGCATTTTGACTGCTTGTGTTGTGGTTATTGCAAACATGATCCCTTGTATAAATGTGTCAGTTTTGTACCAGTTGAAAGGGTAAAAACCTATTACTATTCTTTAAAGATGTCTGTTGCAGGAGCGAGCAATTGCAGGGCTGCACCCTTAGCTGTTTAACCTTTGAATAACTAGATACACAAACTGTTGAAACATTATAAGGATATATACCAATGTATGCCTATGACTAAATATTGACCAAATATTTTTATTGGACCCGAGCCTTTCCAATCTTGAAATCGAAGTAAGAGACAGAGCCTGCTTGTTCCATGGATAACGGGTCACTGTCTTAGAATGATAGGTATTGACTTGGGCCGTGAGTTGGTCAGGATATGGCAGTACACTGAAGGAATGAATCCATCTGTGTGCATAGTTTTGAGCATGATCCCCTTCCGTGTATGGGTTGTCTCCAAGTAATATTGCTTCCTCTCAAATGGCAAACTCTCCTGAAATGGAAATGGACAAAACATCTCAATATATACAAGACACTCCTGAAGAAAAAGAGCCATTAGAAGAGCCATTAGAATTATTGAGGTTTTTCTTGATATAGGTACATTTTTTGATATTTACTATTTCATTTTTCAGTACGTACACTAAAACAATTTTACTATGGTTATTTTACCAGGTAAGTCCCATTGAACTATAGAGCACTTTTTTCAGAAACGACCTGGCCACAAATGATAGCTCAACGAAGTGGCTTATCACGTGGAAATGTTTCGCAGCCAAATACTCAAAACGCAAGTTTCTAAATGTGGAGGAAAAAAGCCGGAGAAAATCCACGCGAACACCGGGAGAACACATTCACACTCCAATTATACAGGCGTCAGGATCAGGATCGAACCCACAAACTCCTGTATACTGGGCGAGGTAGTTAACAACCCGTCACTGTGACACCCCACGCACCTATGGCATTAACACACCTGTTTGATGCCTGTTCTGGCCGAGGTGAATGCCGTTGTGACGTGGCAAGACAATTACAATACGTTCTTTTCTACAAGACGGCGCATTTCTGTTTAACCTCACAACCCGAATAAACAGTGATTAAGGCAGGAGTTGCGGTGATCGCGTGGAGAAGCTTGGGCTTAGCGGTCAATGAGTCACCCCCATCCAGTTGCGATGTCTGCCTCATCAGGGCTTTTCTGATGCATCCCACGGGCGTCTGATAAAATGCCCGAGGTTGTTCTCCCTTACAAGTGCTTTTCCATGCGGTCAGAGCAAAAGACAATTTAAATTACACAAACAGACTGTACTGCGAATTAAATTAAAATGTAAGCGCACATTGGGCACGGCTGTTCCTTGCCAGGGGCAAGACGGGCAGCAGAGGCAATAATCGTCCCTCTGTCTCCGTGTCTGTCTGATTAGCAGGCAACGTGGCTCTGTGCCACACGGGAGGTGCGCTAAATTTCCAGCCTTCGGCGTGCACTCTGCGCGCGCGCGCGTTGCAAGATCCTCGGTGCTTTCTCTCTCTCTCTTTGCTTGTTAGTGGAAAAGAAACGTGCACTTGGTGGAGCGGCAGAAATTGTCCAGAAAACACACCGTTTCAAATTGACACTTCACACCCTGCGCTCTGCGCTTGAACTCCGGGAGAAATCAACCATCAGGTGTTTCTGTCAGAAACATCCTGGGTCAGTAGAAGAAGAAAAAATCATTCGTCTTGCCCTTCACGTGCGTTTGTCATGGGTGTAATACACTCAGATAAAATGCACATCAAACCATCATATATGTACAGCCCTTTTGTCAATCCACTGCTGGATGGCGCCCCCACCCAACCCTCCGCTGTGTGGGTCATGTGGGTTAATTTATCATATTTCACCATGTCTGTCTGTTGAACTTCTTTCACACCGTACGTGACCAACCGTGCAGGTGGAAGGGCAACAAGTTAAACACCATCCTGGTTTAGCGCGTGTTGGTGAAGGCGGGGAGCGTAGCACAGTGCAACAATGTAATGTTGCTAAGCTGTCCGCTTCTGCTGACAATCCTAGTCCCGCAGTAGCAAGCAGCCTGCAACATCTGTTGAATGCGTTGCAGTGTCTCATCACACGAGCGGCAGGGTGGCCCAGTGGGTTGCAATTGCGCGTCACGGAAACGTGGACCTGGGTTCCGATACATCTCGCGGGCACCTTACCGCGTGGAGTTCGTCAAGTAAAATGTCAAATGCGTAGGCTTATTTTGGTGTTGTTGGATCCATCGCGGACCCATGTCTTGTAGTCAGCTTAACACTGGCAGGAAACGTACGCTCACATACATGTGTTATATATATAAAAAAAAAGGATAACAAAAAATTAAGATGAGTAGCATGGCCTGGCCTGGCCTATGACCAAATCACTCGGAACGTGGCTGTTCTTGTCATATCTCGGAATATGTGCAGGTTAGAACCCGGAGATTACTTGGATAATATAAAGCAAATTAAGACATTAATTACCTATTTACCCAAGAAAGCCACAGTGAGTCTGAAAAATATTTCTTCAGGAGAGTCCTGCATTGCGATGTTTGACAAAAACCAGTGGCAATGCATGTCTTTCACCATGGGAGGGAAGCGGAGAATCCTAGAGGAAACCCGTGCAGAACAGGGGTAGAACGTACAATGATGTGATGACTGGCGCTTTGGGTGGCAGATTTGAATGCAATCCGTGCACTTGCGCGTCAAGACATGGACCCTATTCGTACGGAAAAAAACTCCCCGGTATCATCCATTAAGAAAGGATTGTAATTCGACAGCAGTTCGAGTGAGGTCGACAAAATGATATACACACACAGGCACACAGGCACACCTTGAAAGCTTGATAGTGTAAATATGCTACCGTACAAATCTTATCGCATTAACGATAACAATAGATAAACTTACACTATGAGACCTCCTTTACCAGTGGAAAAATATAGTAATAGGTTTTTACCCTTTCAACTGGTACCAGTTGAAACTGGTACCAGTTGAAAGGGTAAAAACCTATTACTATATACCAGTTGAAACTGGTACCAGTTGAAAGGGTAAAAACCTATTACTATATTTTGCCACTGGTAAAGGATATTTTGCCACTGGTAAAGGAGGTCTCATAGTGTAAATGCTTACCCCGAGCTCTCAATACTCTGATAGTGCGCTGTCTTTGAGTTGTACGCCTTTTGGCGTCATCTGGTCCAACACCAATGGAGACTAGGCTCTAAGAAAAGCTGTCTCGGGTGTGGACCAATCAACTTCAAGGACAGTGCATATCATTATCATCATCAGAGTTGTTTCTTTTTGTTTGCATTTTGACTGCTTGTGTTGTGGTTATTGCAAACATGATGCCTTGTATAAAGGTGTCAGTTTTTGTACCAGTTGAAAGGGTAAAAACCTACTACAATAGATCAACTTGCAACGCGCTGCACCGTGTTCGCTCGCTCGCGAAGAGAGGGAACCGTCTCAGAGTTGCGAGGAATCACAGACAAGCGGGAAAGGCAGCAACCAGGTGGTGAGCCAGTATCAAATTCCCCGCCTTACCAGCCACCCCACCCCACCCCAAAGTGGTCTGCGGTGTTCTAGATATTGAGGTGTCATCGGCCAAATAATGAGTGTTTACATGTAGAAGGAAACCGGGGCACCCGAAGAAAGCTCACGCGTGCGAGGGGACAACACTCTATCCCATACCGATGGAACAGGCAGAGTCCACATTTGCTGTATCAATTCTAGATTTGAAGCTTTCGTGACTGCAAGGATTCATACTCTTAGTTCTTTCGGTAAAGTCACGTAGGTCAAAAAATGAAATTAAAATTAAGAAAAATAAAACAATAAAAATTACGACGTTTCGGAGGCAACACAAACTGACAGTTTCACCTGACAGTTTCACCTGAAGACGGAAGCTTGTGTTGCCTCCGAAACGTCGTGATTTTTATTGCTGTATCACTTTCTCCTGGCAAGCCAGGGTATAACATCTCGACGCCCACAGAATCAACAACTGTGTGATCCACTAACACTGGTCACACTTATTCTGGCATACGGTATTCCAACGGGGGTTAAGGTAATTTTGGGGTGCTGATTCCAAATCCGGCATCAGTTTTTGTCTATCACATCAGGTTTTTGAGATATCAAATATTGTATTTGCAATAAAAACTGCAGAAGAAAAATATTAAATAAATGTGGATATCTACATAAAATGGTATTATAAACACACTATCCTAAAAATACAGCACCATAGTTTAACACTAAAACAGTCACTGACTCGCAACAACTTGCAATCATAAGTGACAGAGTTAATTTCGGGTAAAATCAATGAAAATGGGATATGCCGATAGCATAAAAATGAGATGTGACAGAGCAAATATGAGATCAGATTTGGAATCAGCACCCTGAAATTAGTCTAAAACAGCTGCAAAAGTCCAGGCCATAAAAAAAAATGTTTGTTGACCAGTGTAATTCCTCGCCTCCACAGTGCTGGATTAGAGGCATGCACCACCGCCGCCAGGCTAAACCGTCGTTCTAAATCTCAACGTTTCATCACAAAATTATCGATATGTAAGCTCACGATACGTGCATCGAACTACGCATGTGAGAATCAATGTTAGTGTCATTTATGTGCGGCGTATGTTCTGATGTCACACGAACCCTCCAGCTACTTGAGGCCGCTATATGTACCACATTGTAATAAAACATTGGTTTTTGAATAGCGTAAATGATCTTTACACCGCTAACAACGCGTGCAAGACATCCCCCTTCAGAGGAGGGAGGTACCTGCAAGAGGCAAAACTTGTCCTACAGTACTCCTGCATTATTTCGTTTATTTTTACAACTTGAGGAATACAAAAACAAAAACACTCAACGTCGAGATACATTTGTTCCACAAACGTATCTGTGGATGTGGCAGCACAGACCAACGGTGTATCCGTCTACATTTTGGAGAAAACCCGAAAACGTTGACAGCACAGTAGCTAAACCGTGAGCACGGGATGCACTGGTTAACAAAAAAAACCAACCCCGGTTTGAAAGAGTTGCAGACACCGCAACCCTGAGTAATGCTGGCAACTGCGCGGTGTGTATTATTTTGGCCAGACGGATGAAAAGAAAAAAAAAATTCAACAAAAAAAAGAGAGAAAAACAACACACGTTGTCTAGACTCCGTAACCGAGCGGTGAGGACCTCCCGAGAGGCTTGGCTGGAGGAATTTTTCCACCGCACACACCACACCGTGGGCCCCTGCCTGTACCACCACCGCGGTCTCTGCTCTGGCGCTGAAGGCCCGCGTGAGCTAAGCATGCCGGGCAGGCGGGGGACGGGTGGAGACATGCGAGGAAGCAGATGTAGGGCGACTCGCGAATGGCAAGCGGGATGTTTCTCTTGCGCGCTGCCCTCCGTGGCGTTTTCCTCACATTGCCGTGTCCTCCTGAAGGGATTCACCAGACGCGGATGTAATCCGTTGTCGTGTTCCCTACGTCCATGTAATAACTAAACCAGGCTTCCTGCAATGTTCATTTTTTTGTTATTGCATTTACACATTTTCAACCTCAAAATCAATAAACGCTATTGAATAGGTTTTTACCCTTTTTTCTGGCAACAAAACTGTGTTAAGATGGTTAAACACCAAACTGAAACCTTTTACAAGGAATCATGTCTGCATTAACCACAATGCTTGTGGTCAAAATGCAAAAAAAACACTCTGATAATATAATATATGCATTGTCATTGAAACTGATTGGTCCACACCAGAGACAGCTTTCTTTTGAGCCTCGTCTCAAACGGTGTTAGACCAGAGGACGCCAAAAGGCGTATATTGCACATATTGTGAATGTGGTACGATAATTAAAACAATTACATTAAACTAAAAACAATATATTGATTTGAAGCTTTTGTGACTGCAGGAATCGATACTCGTTGGTTCTTTCGGTAAAGTCACGTAGGTAGAAAAAATAATAGATCACGACGTTTCGATCGGACGAGGCATTAATGCATTAATGCCGACGAGGCATTAATGCATTAATGCCTCGTTCACAGCAGTCTGATTCTCTCACCTGAAGTCGGTCGCTTGTTGTTGCGATCGAAACGTCGTGATCTCAATATTTTTTCTACCTGCGCGACTTTACCGAAAGAACCAAAGAGTATAAAAACAATATATAAAAGTGTACACGATATCATTAAAAATTAACCACATTAATTTAAAACGTGTGCGCAGAGAGAAGTTAAACATATTGAATCCTGAAAAAAACAAGATTTTAAAGCAGGTTCATCAGCAGCAGCAGCACTATTAGCAGCAGCCATGGTCTATCTACTGCTGGATGAAGACCTCCCCACACCGTTGCCATCCCTCACCATACTGCAATGCCACAATGATTCAATGAGCTTGATATTGGGATCTAATTCTCTCCAATCGCATGGTGCTCGCCAAGAGAGAAAGAGAGAGATCCACAGTCTTGACAAAGTGTTACAAACGTCTCCGACGTGAGCTCACGGGGAGAAGCAAGTTGAGCCAGGTGAGTGCAGACGCATGGAGGTGAATGTCAACGGGCACCCCGACGGATAGTTATTGACCATGAAATAAGCCGGCAGTGCCGAGATCGTGATTTAGAATGTGGGCAGCAATCTCTAATTAAAATCCAAGTTGTATGGATTCAGCCCAGTAACCAATAGCTTGCAAACAAAGACAGAGATAAATAAGTGCACGTGGAACTCGCAACCACCATGCGAAATTGATTCAGCACTGGGATGTACAGAGGGTGAGACGTGAAAAATGATAAACTAATGAGAAAGGGTGGAACCACTCAACCCGCTGTGTCTGGGGAATCGAATGGCGAGATTTCTTTGAAGAAGGAGGCGGCGGAGAACTGGACGGAAATATGAATCCACAAAAAGTAAATGACCCGAAAAGTAGGCAGAGGCCCTTCAAAAACGCTTGTCCTCACGGATGATACAGACGCGACAAATAGCCAGTTGACTTGACATTCACATGAGCGCCGGTGACTGAGATTACATGGAGTAACTCCAAAAGGTTTGAACTGCAGGCTTAACAATGAAAGTGTGTAGAATTGTGGGCGAAGAAGGGAAGGAAAGACTAGGTTTTAGGTGAAAAATCTGCCAAGTTGAATAGCACGTGGTCCCAATTATTTCAGTGCAGCTGGTTTCCACTGCGTACATTAGGTGAGTGACGTTGCTATTTGTGGGCCTCGTCCTGCAAACATTGAAACAAATCCACATCATGCCAAGTACTCAGTCCGTATTCCTCTGTACGTGTATGCCACTTTACCACTGAACAAGCACATCACGTGCATCAGTCACACGATGATAATAATATTCAACCTCTTGCCAATCGACTGATGATTGCCGTGGCTGAGAATCGAGCACGGGTTGCCGGGCTCACAGCGCAGTGGATTAATTACTGCCACAACTGCTCCTCCCGTTTATTCATATGCAGTCTGCAATATCTGTTCAGTATACATTAAGCTGGATGAGGGTCTTCACTGGTCAATGCCAATGCGTTCGTTGTCTCATCGTTAAAATCTAGTATTACACCTGTATAAGCAATCAAATGATTGCTCCCCCTCCAATTTACTCCCTGTCACGAGGTTTTAAACTTTGTACCAACTCCATACCCCACCATCGTCTCTGACCACCCAGTGGGAAAATTCCAGTCCATCGTTCGGTAGACTGATCTCGTTGGGGTTAATGGTGGGTATCACATTATTTTTCCCATTCCATCTCCTCCTACAATGAAACAAGGTAATTCGTCCTTTGCCTTGCGTGGCATGTGTAGGGCTGAACCTGTGAGATGGAGAGAAGAGAGAGAGCGTGCGTGCGAGAGAGTTCCACACAGCAAACAAAGACAAAAGCAGGAATACGTCTTAATTTATATTTTTAGTTTTTTTCGGTAAAGTCACGTAGGTAAAAAAAGGTAAAAAATAAAAATTAATGAAAGTAAAATAAAAATAAACTTATTTTATTAAAATTAAAATGAATGAAAGTAAAATAAAAATAAAATTATTTTATTTTCATTTTACTTTCATTAATTTTAAATTTTTATCTTTTTTTACCTACGTGACTTTACCGAAAAAACCTAAGAATATGAATCCTTGCAGTCACGAAAGCTTCAAATCTAGAATTAATACGTCTTAAGCCTGAAGACATTTAAAGATTTTTTCCCCCCAGTTTTCGGTAAAAGCCTGGAGATATGCTCTAGCGATGTTTCAAGAGAACAGGATTTCCCTATGCACCCTGCATGGGCACGCGCAAAACCTCATGCAAGGGATGTGGCCTCGTGTGCAACGTCCCACGTGATCGCACCACAAGGAAGCATCTGTTCAGAAATTACTCTCCGGACCAACTGCTGTTCTCGAGCCACACGTGTCATGATCGTTCCCTTTGAATCGCACGATGCGGATGGAATAGCAGTGGGGTGAATTAAATGCAAAGCGTATTTAATGCTCTGCGTAATGGGCATAAAAGGAACCACTGAGAGCGTGAAATGGGCCACTGATTGAGAGGCTAATGTTGTCTTGTTTTACGTTAATTTCAAAAATGAAAATAACGTAAAGCCTCGCGGGAATGTATAAAACGTCGAGTCCCCGCTAAAGCAGTTTGTTCATAACGTAAGCGGGTGATAACGTTAGAATTTCGCGACAGTAATAAAATATTAATGCGCGCGATCACAAACGGGTTTCTTTAAAATCGTATTAATGGCGGTTGCATTGTAGTATCTTTTTTTGGGGTTTTTACAAACAAGACAAGCAATGTTATGGCACGTTTATGTGCAACGCGCATTAAAATCCCTCCATCTGCAATTGATATTAAATGGAGGTTCCCCCCCCCCCCTCCCTTGACAAAACTTACAAGGTGAGCCTTGAATGGATCTTATGTTTATCAGGATGTGTTTTGTCAGTTGGAGAATAACTCAAGTGGAGCTTAAGTATATTTGTTAAAACTATTTCACCGTACCTGAATGGTTTCACTCTTTTACGTTTCATGTACAAATCCCTCAGCTCAGTGGAGAAAATACGAAACGAATTTGCAGGTTTGTGAATTTTCTTTTCCTAAAACTGATTTAGGTATGAATAAAAAAAAATGTAATTCCTAAGGCCTCAACACAAAGTCATTGTGCAATTATGTAGTATTTAAAAGCATTTGCTGAAATAAATAAATAAAGGTTTGTCGTATGAATGTTTACAATCATAATAAATAATTATTTTATTTTATATAAAATGTATTGGAGCTTTGAGACATTCAGACACTATTCTATCTGCAAGCGTTAATACACCACATATTTCTTGGAGCGCTTTTCCATGCTGGAGATGAGGTTATAAAGTTGCTGTGAATATGAACGTGCTCCTGTTAAATTATAACCCTTCTATTAGATACACGTGTTGGCCGCGGGGGGGGGGGGGGGGGCGGTCTCTTCACTGTGCACTTGTAAAAGTCTTGGACATTATGAGAAGGCCCTTGTAATTTGTATTCATTTCAAATGTCTGGGACCATATAGGGACAACAACCGCTCACAATTACGGGCGCTGTGCAATTTATGCCCTTGCACCTGTGCACATCGCTGGTGTTCTTCATGGGGCAAGTGCAGGTGTGCATTGCTAATTGTGACACAAGCCGACACTTTAGAGGGGAAGGAAGGACCCTCAATTATAATCCAAAACGCTGACGTGTAGACTCATTATTTTCTCTCGACGCCTGTGGTGAGCTTTAAAGAATGTCGCAGCGTATCCCAGGAATACAGCAAAAAAGGGTGAAGTTGACACCAAACTGTGGCAAGGGCGAGGCAAGAGAGAGGGCTTCTTTACCAGAGGTTTATTTTTCTCAAGCAAAGAGGGAATTCTACACTCCTGAGCCAAAGCAAAAGCTATAAATAAGTAGACTTTTCAAGAAAAAAAAGAATCGACATCATGTATTCAATTTTTCGGTTAAATATACAACACAAATGTACATTTTGACAACATATTCAAATATAATTTCGGCAAGTAAATATACACAATATAATTTCGGCAAGTAAAATATACACAGTACGCCTTTCATATATTAAACAACTAAATGGTGGGCCACACAATAATTGATGGCAATTCATTATGGACATTTAGCATCAGATAATGTTCTAGAACAAGCGTTGGCCAGAGAATGTTTGATTAAAGATGTATAATTTGAATCCATATATAATACATTCTGGTAGTTATGATTCACTCTAACCTCTGTAAAATGCGATTATAAAATCATAGTCATGATTTCTTGCTATCGAGACACATTATGGCACGTTGGTAAATGTGTCATCATCGTTAGTCAAACATTCTCGGATCAAAGAGCAATGCAGCAGGTCCCAAAGTGACACGTTGGGCAGTATCGACAACAGTTCAAAGTTGGCCAGTGGGGCAACATCCAGAATTTCTGCTTGTGGCTCCAAAAACCCGAATACTGCTCCTTTTCATTCGCTAGATATCCAGCATCCAGATCTCTAAAAATGTTCACACTTGATGGTTGGGGCTCGCCCTAGAATGTAACATCATAGGGTGAAATCATGAAAACTTACATAAACACTTGCCTGCATATCCTGTCACTTGCCCTGCCAATTTCCTCCATGTGTCTCTCCAACTCGATATATTAACTTTCAGCTTTTATCTCTTTTATCAGTGTCTTCTGCAGGAATATACTTATATATTTGGTCACATTATTTATACGTGTGCGTGTAGATCCCGATTTCCTTTGTCCACATGTTATCTGTAAATATAATGTGTACATCAAGCAGAAGGTCTTACCCCCCCCCCCCCCATACTTGAAAACTGCGGGAATTCAAATTGACACAATGTAACTTTCGGAAAATTCTTATTTATGAATGCACTAAACAAGGGGATAATGTGCCGACTACATAATGGTGGCATAGGGAAGTATGTCCAAAAGCTGTATATGCATACCTGTCAACCCCATATCAGTGCCTACGTTATTACAGACCAATTCAGACCTTATTGGTCACCCCGTGCCCTTATACATCTCAACGTTCATCCTATAAAGCCCCTTATAGAAACGGTTGTATGCCATATGGACCTGAAAACTCAATTCCCCTTTACATGAATATGGCTAAACCATATGGGTTGACAGGTATGTACAATATAAATAAAAATGATTAGTTTAAGAAAACAAAGACACTTTCATAACCAGTGAATTGTGGGTCATTTCAGGATACCTGAATCAAATAACACTATAGTTAGAATTATTCAATTTTCGTACATGCTAAAATCTAACAGCCAAACTGCGGCAACTTGTTGGAGTTCCTAAGAGTAGCGGGAGAAACTTCCCGTGCCATCTTGGCAGCTCCTTAGCCTTTGAGCGAATATATTAATATATTAATAAGCAAACAAAAAAATGTGTACTTAAAACTTTCGTGACTGCAAGAATTCCTATTCTATGGTTATTTCGGTAAAGTGAATTGGATAGAAAAAATATAATAAAAATCAAATAAAAAAATAAACAAGTAATAATAAAAATAATAAAAAATATCACGACGTTTCGATCGCAACACAAGCGGTCGTCATCAGGAACAAACAAAACATTTACCGCAAAGGCTTGTGCAATCAGTGCTGCGGCACAGGTTAGACGAAATGTACACACGACAACGCACGCCGCTGGTTCGCCGTGCCGCCCCCAAAAACCACCGCAACCTTTGTAAAAAATTGACTTGCCGTCAAATAGTGGCCTAGAATTAGCGCCTAGCAATCACAAAGCCACAACAAGTGGTCATTTGGTCTGCCTTCCCACACAATTGAGCGACTTGCAAGGGGTAAGTGTGTTATTCTCTACTACTTGCGGCATCTCTTAGGGACCATTCACCCAAGGCGATAAAAAAGAGGGCACTCAACTGACCGAGTGCTTTGCACAGAGAGGGCTGCTAACCCTTAGATCTATCGTAACAACAGCGTTGCTGCGGCATTACATCTATTCATTATAAGACTTCACCACCCAATCTATAGACTCGTATGTTCCCACATTGTGTTCTTTAGAATATTTTGAGGAGTTTGTTTTTATTTTTCTGGTTTCCGTTGCTGTCTCTTGACTCAACAAGTATGACTTCATGACAATATTTTGAACTGGAGATTATAGACCGTTCAAATGACGACGTTCAAAATGGCATTTTCTGTTTGGTGATTTAAAATAGAGTACTGTGGGAGGAAATGAATGGCGGTGATGGGCCAAAGAGTACACGGGCGAAGTGAATGTATCGATGAAAGGGGCTGTCCATAAATGACGTCACGCACCTGGGGGGGGGGGGGGTCAGACATTTGTGACGATGTGTGACAAGGGAAAAGGAGGTTTGAGAAATGTGACGTCACGTAAAAATGCGCAACTTTAAATACATATACACAACACGTTCCACTTAATTGAATAGACTTTTTAATAAATGTTTTCTCCTACAACATCAGAGTGCAGCGCCACATTAAATACGCACTACAACCCTAATAGTTTAAAGCGATTTGAAGCATGTTTTATTTTTTGGGGGAGGGGGGGGCAGAGCGTTGTGACGTCATATTTGAGGGGGGGTCTGACTTTTTGTGACGCCGTGTGACGATCGGGGGGGGGGGGGGTCAAAAATCGTCCAAAATCGCGTGACGTCATTTATGGACGGCCCCAAAGGTGAAAAAAGCTAAACATTAAGCCTGGTAAGTACTTGCTTACAGCACTGCTCGTGGAAGGGGGGTCCAATACAATGAGCTTTAGAGAGCCCTTCTCGAGGCGTTTTGCCTACTCTTCCACGCTAATGCATTTATTATTTGTAGTATGACATTTGTATAAGTATGTGGTGGAGTGGGGCTGCAGTAGGTAGCATGCTGTGCTATAAACTCAGCGACCTGACTTTCATTCCTTCTCACATACAGCTAACATCAGTCGCAAATAAATTATAAATTAATCCTGGGTTTCCCCTTCACCACCCACACTGACAGGTGACGTGAAGTATGCATGCATGGGGAGGTCTTAATCCGGCAGTCAATTGACAAAGAGTGAACATTATTCTTATTGTAATGATTACACGTATATGCATAGCTATAGAAAAGGGTTGACAAAGAGCAAAACAGACAGAGCGAATGGTATAATCACAATTATGTTTAAACGGCTTTGATCATCATGATGAACGTACCGTGTCGTCTTCAATTCAAAGGTGAAAACCCCTTGCCACGTAATTAAACCCTGGTGTTTTCCATTCTTTTGAACTTTTATTAAGTCTCCAGGTTGGTCCAATCATCCATCTACATCGTGTCTGTGCTTTCCTCTCACCTTAATGCTGTCTACATTCCCCTCTAAAACTTTCTATAACTCCCCCCCCCTACTTCTCCTTGTCATTTCAGCCCCTTGGCCTTTCGTGCCACTTGGGCATGACCACTTCCTTCACCGATATCTCCTTGCAGTGGTCTTTCTACTGCCTTCCGTCCGTCACAATGTCAGAAAGAGCTGCCATCCCGTCCAATGTTTGACCTCAGATCGTGGTCTTCCTCTTCCACCAACAGAACCTGTGACTGTTCCCTCCACCGCAATCCTTTGCAGCCGGTTACAATTCATCCCTGGCCACGTGACCGATACATTGCAGTGTCCGGTACTTTGACCTTACTAAGTGGCCTTGATACAATATGTTTCAGTTGTTTTAACGTTGTAGAAGTTCTTCACAAAATGTGAATCATTTCCACATCCCGTATTAAAACGATCTGTTTAATCCGAAACCCACGTCACAATGTGTGAAGGTGATAGTTTATGAGGCAGCGGCAAAGGTGGACATATGGGCCCTATTTGTGCTCTTCTCTCCGGTTTCTCGTTGGAGTTTCCAAGCATTCGCAGCACTTGATTGGCTCTGCTCACTCGGCTGCTTTCATTCATGCACAATTAGCAACATCAACAGGGGGTAATTACGACAATTAAACTGCATCCACATGGCTTTGCTTGCGGACTATTAACGCGCACAACTCCCAGTGGCAGCAAACACACATATTTGGCAGCGGTGTTAAACCAGTAATAAAGGAAAAGCTCAGTATCATTGCAATTAATATCATTATAATCCAAATCAGCATACGCATCGATTCGCAGCAAAAACTAAGAACCGATTCTTTTACCAGGTTTGTGTGTAATTTTTGCTATCCATGGTAGTGAGCGGTGGTCACACCGTAGTTCACACACTTGACTTTGATTTGCGTGATCCAGCTTCCATTCATGGCCATGTATATCACCGATGGAAAATTGTATTCAAAACTCACTGGAACCTCTTCGATGTCAACTCAGCTTAAAATCCATACTTGGTCTCCCCCCCCCCCCCCGTACAATTGTGCTAACCGGTGTCATCTCACGAGATCAAAGTTCAAAGTTCAAAGTTCATTTATTAGGTATAGCCCTGTGAGCCATTCGGCTCTTGAATCGGGTGCAACCGCAACAAACAAAAAACAAAAACATGAACAAGCAAACATCTTAAAGTGACTATGTGCAAACAGAAAATCCAAGAAAAGACAGCAAAATATTTCAGAAAAATCACCGTACACCAACCCTGTGCAAATATCCCAGTGGGATGCAAGTCAAACAACAACAACAACCACAAGACATCTTAGATTAAGGTCATCAGTCTAACTCTGTACTACAACAAACAAACATGGCCAAACCAAAAAACTTTTCGAAAATCACCAAAATAAAGCCATAAAAGCAATGAAACAGTGGTCATAGAAACTGTGACCGAATTTTCACAATAAACGACGTAAGCAACATGTACTACCAAACCCTGCAGCCATAGCTGGCTGCATGAGTCACTCCACAACAGTAGGAGCATCAGTCGGAGTATCAACATTTGTCAATGCACCTTAAAGAGATGAAGGAGAGTCCCACGTAAACTCTCGCAGAGTTGGTACATCACACCGCCAAAATCAAAGGCCTGAGAAGGCGGGAGTCGCACTGCCCACAGATCCTCTAACTCACAGGACTACTTCTGCAATCACACACTGTGTTATAAAACGGGCACGCAGAAGGTGGGAATTACAAAAATTAATCCTTTGACATTGTTAGCACGGAGACATTTGACATGTTCCCTGAAAAGTGTGGTCAACATCAATATACTGGCTTAGAAGTGAGTTTTGGATGCAAAATAATTGAATTTCAGATTTTCGGATCGTATCCACTGTGTACTGATGTTAAATGTCTCCGTTTGTTGGGAAATGCGCAGAAATGGCATCATGTTGGTGTCGTTACTTGCGGCTTTTGGATTAATTTGAAACAAAACATCTTTTCAATAAATCTGAAATTTAGGATCACATTCATATGCCTGCCACACAATTCCTTTGAGTGCCATAGTAGCTTAGATAGGTGCTCACGAACAGCACTTGACCCCGACTAAAATTTTGATTTAAAGTTTTCCTGACTGCAGGGATTCATATTCTTGGTTCTTTCGGTAAAGTCACGTAGAAGGGAATTTTTTATATTTGTATTATTTTATTATTTCCCTTCTACGTGACTTTACCGAAAGAACCAAGAATATTGACCCCGACTGTTTGTCAGTGGAAAAGTGGAAAACTCTGCATTGTGCACTCCAAGAGATCAGACATCACACGAGAGAGGGCACACCTCCTGGAAGACGATAGATTGCTTGCTTGCCTGACAGATAACAGGTAAGTCCACCACACCTCATTTTCAGCAGAGATAAATGAATGCTTAAATGCTTTCACCTGTTGAAAAAAAAAGATAACTCAGCTCTTGCGCACCCATGCCCAAGGATGACGTGACATTCAGGACTAAATAGAACCTTTAAGAAGTGTGTTGCTCAGCTGCTAAGGATAATTTTCATAGTTTGGGACTCACAGGGGTGTAGCCGATGTAAATTAAACTAAATAAATATGCCGTTAGCAAATAAGCATCTGCAACACTCTGCCTGTGTTATGTTGTATAATGTCATTGATTTTCATTGGACACACTTTTCAATTTTTTACTTAAAAATGCTTTCTAAAGAGCTAGTTTGTAAAAAAAAAAAAGAACCGCTGGCTTCATTTTAGTGGGAGGTGTTCTCCCAGCCCAGCCTTCACATTGCGAGATTTATGCCAGTTTTCACAGCTGCAAGGGAAAGTGGAATTGCGTTTCAGAGTCCACAGTCAGCGCTTTGTTCATTAACGAAACGCGTGATGCACGTGGTTGCAATGGCCACACATTTCAGTGTCGTGTAAAGGCCGACCTGAATTGGCACCTCCCACTAGAGTGGAGCCGACGTCGCTTAGGTATGTCTGCGAGTACATTCTCGGTGTGACACAGCCAACAATTGGTGCGTCACGGTTGGGGTGGTTTTTTTTTTAAACACATTTAGCTAACTTTGTTTTATTGAGGGGGAAAAAAAACGAATGCTTGTGATACACGTGCATATTGAAGAATAATTGGCCGTTGTGTGTGTGTGTGTCAGAGGCTGCTGATATTTTTCGACGGTCATGATTAACAAACACACATTTTTTTACAAAAATATGAATGTGTAAGAGGCATGCTTGTTTGTCCACAGAACTCCTACTAGCCCGTGATGGCTAGATGTTAACTACCTCGCCTGGTATACAGGAGGTCGTTGGAGTTTGCATGTTCTCATTGTGGTCACGTTGGTTTTTTTCCGGGTCTTCTGAGTTTTCTCTCCACGTTTAGCATAATGCATTTAGAGTACTTGGCTGCTATACATTTCCACACGATAATCTACTTCGAGCTATAATTTGTGGCCTGGTCGCTTCTGAAATGCAACGATGTAACTCAGTGGGGCCTTACCTGGTACAATAAAAATAGTTTAGACCGATGAATTAAAACGAATGAGGTCTTATTTAAAAACTCATGATGTGCAGTTCGTGCAAACAAGGTTAAAATTACGGGGAATAAAAAGCATTTAAATGATCATTACTTTGGCGTATTGACTCTGGTTTAGTGTATTCCCTCAACCATTTATGATAGCGTGGCATATGATGTGAGCACCTTTTCAAACTCATACAATAAACAAATGTACCTTTTGTATATCCCTTTTGCACATTTACATATGCCTCACAATCCTACTTCCTGACATCGAGGTGCTGTGTTATTTTGATGTTATTATTATCGTGCTATTATTCCAATAACATTTTTTTTATTATTATTGTGTAGTTGTAATTATAAAAATTCATCAAATCGCTGTGTTGCATAAATAAACTCCCTTCAATTGATTGATTTCCATGGACTTTCCACAAATATACAATGCCACATATGGCCTTGCTAGAGAGCAGTGCGAGAAGGAAGGCGAATGTTGAGACCAATAGTTGAACAAAACGTTTCACAAATTGGTGTATTGAAAAAAAATGTATACGCTGAGTTGTGAGTTATAAAATATTATGAACGAAAATAGTTTTGTATGTCAATAAAATACTCTAAACATATGAAATTGAAACATGTAAATAAAGTTGCTACTGTTGCTCACATGTAAATGTGATGCATTCTGGGAAATACATAAGTTGCTTCATTATATCTATCAACTGTGCATACACAGGCTTTCGCAACTAATATTATCCATAACAAAGGATTTTTGGGTTAGATCGCGTAAATATACACTCTTACATCAAGCCAAGAGTGACGTTGTTAAACAAAATCGGTTAGCCTTTAACTCACTAACGATGTTAGCCATGGCCAGGAATAGAACTCAGGTGGCCAGGTTCACAGTGTGGCACGCGAACCACCACTCCACCACAGTATGTATTCCGTACACATACATTGTCAAATAATTATTATTCTTTGTTTTGGTGCACACACCCATACAGGTAACCACAATAGTGACTCCCACCTGGAGGGGGCTGAAAAATAAAAAGGAATGTATGGACTTTTTTTTAGAGTTGTGTTCCTCTGGGCTGAACGTTAGATGTCGGTAATGAATGATGGAAAATGCCAGCGTGTGGAGCGGAGGCTTGTTAAGAGTGCAAACTCAATCCTGACGCATAAATCACGGCTGCAGATAGTGTCATCTAGGAGTGAAAGCCGAGGGTAAGGCATTAGATCAAAACACCCTCAGTGTTTTAGCTTCACACCTACACGGCTCTGGATCCTGTCAAATCCATGCCTTGAACCGACTAACTTTCAACCAATGTGGTTTTTATTCTGAAATAAGTTGTTTCTTTAAGGACTATGTTTGCCTGCACCTGTGATGGGTTTTGTTCCGTTTTTGCCTGTTTCTCTGTACGGATCACTTTGATGTTGTTGTTGTTGTACTTGTTCTGTACTGATGTACCATGGATCTCCCTTGAAAACTAGCTGGCGAACTGACTACATGGAGATTTCCGTGTAACAAATAAACATTTATTGATTGAAGAGCATTTCTAACTATTTATATTGTGGACATTAAATATGCATTATTACAATGTGTGATTAAAAAAACGCAAATAATAAATAAAAAATTCGAACCACTTTTCTTTTTTCCCTCCCAATTTTTTTTTATGACAGCCATTATAACCACCAATGGAAATGGACTGCAGTAAGTGATTGAATAACTCAATAAAGAAATCTGCAATGTTGGGCATTACAATTTTGCTAATCAATTTAAGATATTTGTTCGAGCGATGGGACTGAATAGCGCATCTGAGTATTATGTTGAACTTCGTTTGCACCGTACGTCGCCAACTGTGCTAATCGGAGGTCATTACGTATATCTCGGGCAGTTATTGAAAGCAGCTGAAATCTAAATTGCAGAAATAAAAATGTGAATGGAAGCAGGTTGCAGTTTTCTTGGTTATTTCGGTAAAGCCACGTAGATAGTAAATAAAATAAAAATAATAGAATAATAATAAAATACAAATACACTTAAAATTATAAAAGCAAAAAACCCACGACGTTTGATCGCAACACAAGCGGTCTTCGTCAGGCGGAGAGAAAATAGAAAAAAAAGTACTTAAACAAAAATTAACTTGACAATAAAAGCAACAAACCAGTGTGTCCAGAGAAGAAAGTTTTCAATCAGTACCTATTACTTTGACATATGGATCAGCAATAGGGGAAATGACAAAAATGTAACAAAAGCTACAAGGTGCACAAAGAAGCGTGGAGAGGTGGCTGCTTGGAATTGATCTCAGAGACAGAAAGAGCAACGCATCGATAAGAGAGCAATCGCAAGTGCGATACATCACACCGACTAAATTTCGATTTAAAGCTTTCGTGACTGCAGGGATTCAACTTCGTGGTTCTTTAGGTAAAGTCACGTAGAAGGGAAATAATAAAATAATAAAAATAAAACATAATAAAAGACAGCGTCTTTCCGACAGACCTGTTCTTCACCTGAGGACGGCTGCTTGCGTTGTGGCCGAAACGTCGTGAGAATTATTTTATTATGTTTTTTTTCCCCTTCTACGTGACTTTACCGAAAGAACCAAGAAGATCACACCGACTTCTTGGTTCCTTCGTTAAAGTCACGTAGAAGGGAAGTAATAAAATTATAAAAATAAAGCATAATAAAATAAGTCTCACGACGTTTCGGCCACAACGCAAGCAGCCGTCCTCAGGTGTCGAGGCGACAGCGTCTGAATGAAACAGCACCATGTTTGGAGCATATATATAAGCTGGGTTGGAAGGGGGGGAAGGCGCCTTGACAAAAGAATGTGCATATCAAGAGGAATTTAGAGGACGGCTGCTTGCGTTGTGGCCGAAACGTCGAAAGAACCAAGAATATGACTGTACATTATTTTATGGTAACTAGGATAAGATTTAAAAAAATGCTTTCAGTTTACATTTCTAGTGTTCTATTTTCACTTGGACAGCACCTGTATATTTGTACTATGCAATGACTCGTTTATTGCTTATTAAATGCCTCCTGAGATTAAATCCATCAAAATGTTCATGAATATTAAAACCGATAGTTAAACCGTTTTATTCATATATATTTTAGAAGCCTGGTAAATGCCCGCCTCGGTTTCAGTTAATGCCACGGTTACTTAACTGCTGCAGGGGGGAAATACGTTGTGCGCATACAGAATGTAACACTTTTTTTCCCTTTCAAAGACAATCTTGTGCTTCCAAAACGGCGCGATGCCAGCGGCAGAATATCCCGTGCGCTGGGGACAAGAAGCATTCCGTGTTGGCTCGATGATGAACTGGACAGGTGGAGAGAGCGCAAGCCTGCCCCCACAGGCACCTCTTGCAGGTGATCAATGGGGAAAAGAGAGACACAATGTGGGGCGCATACCACACGGGAACCCGGGTCAGCTTTTCACCTTGCCCTCCCAGGTCACGAACATGCTTTTCCTATGGACGAACGATTTATATTCCCCCCCCACCCCGCCCCTTCATGCTCATACAACAATGCGGTGTGCATAAGTGCCAGGTGGGACGTGTGTTTTGTGTGTGGGTGTGTGGAGTGGTGGCACAGTGGTTAGCAGAGGTGGGACAAAGTCATTGTTATGCAAGTCCAAGTCGAGTCTGAAGTCATCAAATTCATGACTCGAGTCTGACTCGAGTCCAAGTCACATGACTCGAGTCCACACCTCTGGTGGTTAGTACTCTGAACTATGCACTTGGTGACCTGTGTTTCATTCCCGGCCATGGTTGACATGCGATGAGAGGTAATTGAACCTTTTCTGGGTCTCCCTTAGGTTGATTTAGCCTCAAATAAGTAACTGGCGCGGTGTGCAAACATCAGCGTTGTGGAGACGGAGGTGGCGTGGTGTGGGCTTTGGCCACACTACCCCCTTGTATGCGGTGCCAGCTTTAATAGCGTAGACGCTCACAAACAGAACTATTCGGTTAAATCTTTCTCGGTTCTTTCGGTAAAGTCACGTAGAAGGGAAATAATAAAATAATAAAAATAAAACATAAAATAATACTCACGACGTTTCGGCCACAATGCAAGCAGCCGTCCTCAGGTGAAGAACAGGTCTGTCGGGAAGACGGCGTCTGAATGAAACACCACCAGGCTTGGAGCGTCTATTTAAGCTGAAAGAACCAAGAAGATGAATCCCTGCGGTCACGAAAGCTTTAAATCGAAATATTCGGTTAAAGTATAGATATGTACCTTCATTATGGCATACCATACATGCAATACTTGATGAGTGTTCTTATGGATGATCTTAACTATCCCACTGCTCATGAGCGACATCCTACACCACATTTAAGTGGCAAGGGGAGGCAAACATGCCATTGCATATGAAGAGATTATCATTTCCCAGGCTAGGGGGTCGGGGTTGACGAACTGATGTCTGTTTTATGTCTCGCAATCACACACAGGTCTCACTGCACGATCAAGCCATGCGCTGTACGCCACGTGGCGGCCACTTTCCTGATGCGGAAGAAACTGGGTTACAAAAAGCACCTTGCAAAAGCACAGTCCTGTTTTAAGTAACACATCCTGACATTGCACAAAAGTATTGGGAGAAGGCGAATGTCAACTTTTGATCCAAGTGCGCTTTGGATATAAGCACACCCGACCTTGCTCTGAAAGGGTGTGCTTATATCAGCTTCTAACTGCAATGGAAACAAATATACGTGTTTAAAATAGGCCGACGTTTCGGCATGTTTTCCTTATTCAGACCACAGAAAAAGAGTCTTCACATGAAACATAAGCGTATAAATGTTTTAAATCAAGATTTGAAGCTTTCGTGACTGCAAGGATTCATATTCTTAGGTTTTTTCGGTAAAGTCACGTAGGTAAAACATTTTAATTAATAAAAGTAAAATAAAATAAAAATCACGACGTTTCGGAGGCAACACAAGCTTCCGTCTTCAGGTGGAACCGTCACAGCACGATAGCTGTATCAAGTGACTTTACCGAAAAAAGCTAAGAATATGTTTTAAATCAGCTCTTTTTCAACGCACTTCTGGGTAAAGGCCTTCCCACACAGTACATTTTTCACCGGGGTTATTTGACCATACTTCACCACACTGGTCAGTGCTGGTTGGTGAAGGGAATCCCGGACCACTTTGCAAACTGCTCACCACTGATGTTCTCCATGGGTTGATAAACATGGGGCCCAGGACCGGTTACGATTTCACTCCCCACCGATGTTAGCTGTGAGCTGGGAATCAAACATAGTGTGCTAACCATTGCACCACCGCTCAACCCACAGCCTCCTGTATATTTTATAACAGAGTGTTAATGACACATTGTGAGTGCTTTTGGAGTTGTGTCTGCACAGCACTGCCAATACACTCCATTATGTGTTTTTATTATAATTACATTCCGACTTGGAAACACCTTATTTGCACAATGTTCAAAATATTAACCAATGATTACACAACGCATCACAAAAATGTTCAAATGTGTGCTCAATGCCTGTGGCTGTCGGAATGTTGCTCATGGACCTGAATTAAAGTCACTGCTCTCTCACAATCAATCCTGAATAGACTGTAAGTGTATTCCATTCCATATATGTTTGTCACTGATACAATTCCCTGTTTACAGATGTATTACTGTCTGGCTTTTATGGGAGTATGACATTACATGGTTTTGGGTATAATATTAAAAGCTTGATCCAAACTTCACCTTTTTATTTTTTTTATATCAAAGATACAGATATGACCAGACTGAGAATGGAAAATATTTTTGCTCTCTAGCTCTGAGCATTAAACACGCATTATACTCATTGTGTTAGCCAGATAAAACAGCGCAAGAATGTGCGTAATTGTTGTTTACGACCAATAAAATACAAACATTTACAGTAACTTGGTATATGTAGGTAAATACCATTGCCTGTCGACTGAAGAACTTAGCTTACGTACCCAGGGAAGAATGTACTCGAAACTAAATTCAGATAAATCTGTTTGATAGTATGAATATAAATATGCAGTTAGATAACTAAATAATATCCCATCCAGCAGGTAACAGCTACGGATTTCGATTTAAAGCTTTCGTGACTGCAGGGACTCATATTCTTGGTTCTTTCGGTAAAGTCACGTAGAAGGGAAATAATAAAATAATAAAAATATCAAACAATTAAATGCTCACGACGTTTCGATTGCAACACAAGCAATCATCATCAGGTGTGAAGACCACAGCAAGAAAATTCTGAAAAAAGTGGCGGATTTCCATTGCTTATTTTTTTTATTCCCAGAACTAAATGAGCAGCTGTCGACATTCGTGAGGTTTAGGTCAAGTGAAGAAGACCGTGACGTCCACTCTGTATTTCCGTCATCACTTATGCCACCTGTGTCAGGCTGAGCCCGAATACCAGCATGCTTTAGTTGCCGTTGCCGCCACAAGCTGCTGCTGCTGTTGTTGTTGTTGTCGTTGTCGTCATGAGCAACACGCAGCAGAGGCAATAAACCAAACATATCGTGGACTTGGTCAGATTCCCACCTAAACTCAATGTTCGCAGTCACGTTACGGAGGCAAAACGGTGCGATGTAACGTAGTTAACTCACAAAATAAGTCAGCAATGTTTCCTTCAAATATTCATCTTCACTTTAAAAAATGTAGTTTTCTTACACAACCCATCAGTGTGCACGTCATTCTTGGGAGTGCATAATTTCAGCAGCATGTCTTCTTGGTTCTTTAGGTAAAGTCACGTAGAAGGAAAATAACAAAATAATAAAAATAAAACATAATAAAACTACCCTCACGACGTTTCGGCTACAACGCAAGCAGCCGTCCTCATTCTTCACTTGAGGACGGCTGCTTGCGTTGTAGCCGAAACGTCGTGAGGGTTGTTTTATTATGTGTTATTTTTATTATTTTGTTATTTTCCGTCTACGTGACTTTACCGAAAGAACCAAGAAGACGAATCCCTGCAGTCACGAAAGCTTTAAATCGAAATTCAGCAGCATGTGTTACGCATCTAATTTAGGTCGCTTCATTCATTTTACGGCGTGCTAGCCACTGCACCACCCTATACATTTTCAGGGTTGAGCGAAGATTTAGTCAAGATTTCTCCGTATAATAGTATTTACTTTGGAAAACATATACAGTACTAAGGTTGGTCACAAATGTACACAATCTCTCCTGAACAATGTGTATGTGAATGATGATACTGCAGCTGAGAGGGAATATTTTTAAATCTGTACGTTACATCAAACATTCCAATGAAGAGAATATTCTGTAAGTTGCATTCACCATGCAGTGAATGCACATCTAAATAAGCAATACATATTTATTGACTCCAACTGCCTTGAGCTGCCAAGCACTGCAGGGATATAATATAAAATGTACTTCTTTAAATCAACCCAGATGTGGGCGAAAAATGTAGCAAGATAAGAGCACGTCAAAATACATATCAGATTAATGCGTGTAAACCATTTTCAGAGTGATTTAATGGCCTTTTATTCAATGATTTCTAATCAGTAGTATGTAAAATATATGTACATATATAAAATGTAATGTATGCTTGTATACATTACATTGTGCTGTATATTTAACCGTATAATATTACCCTGGGAGAGCATGGTGGTTAGCAAAGTACACCATCCACCCATCAGTGATTGAGTAACTAACTGCAGATAGAAAAATAATATTCTCTTTACCAACTCGCATGGTGCAGTCAACAACCCAACGAGTGACACAGGACGGGAAAGGGCCTTCATCTAGAAGTAGATTGACAATGGGCTGTAATTATTTTAATGATTACTTTCATGACTGAAATGGGCTGTGCTAGAGGTACATAATAGGAAAAGGTTTAAGTGCTATCATAAATTAAGTTTTTCACTTTTATTGCACAAATACCAACACCACTTTCCATTATTGACTAGTAGTTGGTATTTACTCTTTCCTCTTAGCTACTAACGGGCAATTAGTTTATGATTAACAATGTGTTCATGCTACAGAATGTTTAATGATGTGTTTTTCTTCGACAACTGTTAAAGGCAGACGGCGTAGAAACATTCACGCGCAAGAAGGGTGAAATTAAACATTGTGCTCAAAGATCTCAAAACTAACTGCAGACAGAAAAATACGTATATTTATTTTCAATGATACCTAAACAAACAAACTCATCAAATAGTCAATTAAATGCACTTACAAGTGTCAACTCAAAGTTACTTAATTTTTCTTAATCAAGTTACACATACCGGCTGGGTGAATAAAAGTATTGACTGCAGAATGCAAGTGGGGATTGTCTGTTTGTACTCCCTCTCTATTCATGAACTTGCTATCCGCGATTTTGGCTATCCGCGAATCGCATCTGAAACTCTCCACGGCTGCACTGAGGGAAAGAGAGAGAAAGAAAGTAATGAGATAAAGTTGTGAGAAAGAGATGCGAGAAAGTGATGAGATAAAATAATGATACGTAGCATCATCATAGTTTAAGGTAAGTTAATTTATAAACTATTATTTAAAATTTAATTTTATTTTCTTCACGTTTATTATAATCCTATTTAATGTTTGTGTTATTATGATACTTTTCATGTAATCCATAACTTATTTATGTATTTATTAAAGGTAATTTATTAAAAAGATAGGTTTTCATAGGCCAATATAATTATCCACGAAATATGCAATTCACAAGCATTTCTGGAACGTATCCCTCGCGAATAACGAGGTAATATTGAATGCATCGCCTGAACAAGATAGCCTAGCAGTCCATGTCGCACAGACATACATTTTGTCTGTGCCAACGCAGTAATACAATGCGCGAATTCTCAGCCGTACAAACTGTGAAACTGTGTTTCGAAATTGACGGTTGTCCACAGAATCTGAGCTGGTTCTCGATTCTGGTTCCAATTACGTCGAAGTCTATTGCAGCTAACTTCCAGTCTATTCTGTCGGTGCAGGAATTTGTGGCCAAGCGACCACCACCAGCTAAGTGATTAGATAAAATATTTCAGCAAAGTGGCCAAACAAGCATTTGACCAATCGTTTATAATTTAAAATAGGCAAGGAGCTTTTAATGCACATTTATTTATAGAGTTTTGTAGGTTGCGTGTCTACCCTCAATTGTACAAAAAAAATCCGAATGAAGCTGACTATTTGAATGACATCAATACTCTTTGTGCGATGGCTGGAAGTGATTTAAACTTGGGCCATGCAGCTGCTTGTGTGGAGTTTCCAATAAATAGGTGTGCTTGTGATGCTAAGTTTACAGCTACAATGGTCTAGCCCTGTGTCGTTACAATTACTAAACAACGAGAAGACGTGCTTCCAGAAAGACACTCCATCTATAATCTAAAAAAAATCAAAGGCAAAAAGTTTACACCACATGGGGACAAATGTCTTACGGTCATTCATTTTCATCAAAGTTTTATTCCAAATAGCACATCAAGTCTTCCCGAGTAGAGAACAAACACACACGGACACCATTAGTTGTCTCTTAAGAGGTCACTAAAGAAAATAATAGGACCAACAACACACACATGTAATGAGCTAAAACTTAAACCAAACAATTTTATTTTCCAGGTAAAGCCCACTGAGCTCTTACCTCTTTTTCAGAAGTGGCCTGGCCATGAACGATAGCTCAACAAAGTGGCTTATCACGTGGGAATTTATAGCATCCAAATAATCTAAACGTATGTTTCTAAATGTGGAAAGAAAAACTGTATGGCCCAGAGAAAAATCCACGCAACCACGACGAGAACATACAAACTCCAAATATATAGGCGTTCGGGTTGGGATCAAACCCACGACTTCCTGCATACCAGGCGAGAGAGATAACATCTTGCCACCACAGCATCCAAGCTGCCGATGACCTTTATACAGTACCTTCTTGATCTACATAATTTACAGATATTTGCAATGAATTACACAAGTGTTGAAAAATAGCATTTACCAGAGCGAGACCATTCATCACATGATCCAACACTATCTGCACCATCGATTCGTGGGCGTTAGCACTGATATCCACCAACCCTCCAAAGAGGCTATTGAATGGCTCAATAACCTCAATAAACACACAGTTTTGCAATGTTAGCCCTATCATATGAAAGAAAAAGACGCAACAGTTTCTTGACATTCAGCTCAGTGGTATTTATATATTATTCACACATTTCCATATTGAAATGTATACATTTAAACTTGTTCCAGTTTTTTTTCATTCAATCGTATACATTAAACATTCACAATTATAATAAGAATAGTAATTAAGGCGTGTAATTCAATGTCTTCATGACGAGACCTTTATGACCTCTGGCCATAACTACGACACTTATAATAAAAGCGTATGCTCCCCCCCCCCCCTTGCTGTACGAAAGAGATCTCGAGCCATTCGGGCCTAATGCCTTATCAGAGGCTCAGGATGACCTTATTCCATGGCCTGTAGTATAGTCAATTGAATCAATTCTACTTTTTTCACGTAACAGTTTTGCATTTCCAAAATTAATGTGATTCAAGTTATTTATCTTTTTCATGGTTTACTCTGAGCCACAGCACAGGGCAGAAACCTCAAAAAGTTGCCATCGCGCTGTGGATAAAGAATTACTACAAAGCTTTGGGAAAGAAAAAAACAGCTAGACGAGGGCACATGTCAGACACAGTGTGTCCCCCACAAAGGACACAGAACATGGCACTTTTTTCCTGAGACAATTTACATGAAACTCAATTCTTCTTCTGCCTATTAAAACTTGGCAAGTAATGAAGCAAAATGCTCGAGTGGTTCTATCACTGGCCTAATTCAAAGTGCGTGGAACGTCTGCTCCCAGATTTTTTTTTTCAAAAGGACGATAAATAAGAGAATTGGAGACAGAATTAACGGGTTTCAAAGCCTGTTGTGATTTACCCGCCTGTGCCATTTCTTTGCCTGTTTATAAAGTGTCACCTCATTTTCAAACCTTTTTGTTGTCCCTTTTAAAATGATAATTGTCGAACTCAATAGTTTTGCATTCAACCTGGAGATAAAGAATGTGGTTAGCAAGCGATTACAAAGCAATACACATATGGCGATCAGTTGGAATTCAGCAACGTATCTCAACAAAGACTCGTTGTCCAGTGGCATAACCCCCCCAACCAACCCACACACACACGGAAGACTCGACGGAGAGAATAAAAGCATAAATAAACCAGCTTTGTTGTTAGCGCCAGCAAGGAGCCAGACATATTAATGTCTCCCTTTATAACTCGAGATTTAAATTGTGCAAAAATATAAATAAACAGCCAAAGGTGTTGCCAGTTTTGAGTGAGCACAATGCGAGGGCTTTGTCGGTCCTCCCCCTTTTCCCTGAGCCTCCCCGGCAGCGCGAATCCGCCGGGCGTCTGCCCCGACGATGGCCGACTCACGTGAGCGGCACATTCTACCCGCGGGGCTTTTTCCAGCATCTCGGTTTTCTGCCGCTGAAGCGAAAAGGTGCGGCGGCGGCGGCGGCTGCTGTTGCGTGTCAGCTGCCTCAAAGACTTTTCCAGCGAGTGTCAACATGGAGAACTTGTCTTGCTACACACGAGAGTATTTAAGAAACACATTTGGCCACTCTTCCATGTGAGTATGTGATGCAATGTATACTTTTTAGCCGTTTTTCTTAATAAAGCACTTTTTTTTTAAAGGTCCTACACACTTTCCATGTCAATTGTGCTTCGCGTTGGAAATATGGGAGGGGGCTTTGGCTTTGCTGTATATAGAGCAGAAAATAAACATCTGCACATGAAGGTGAATTAAAAGTTTCCAGCATTCACTTCCCCCAGGGCATTTATGGTCCCACAGCCAAACTGTGGCCTGGATTAATTCTTAGAAAATTACCAATCTTCCCCTATAGGCTTAGTCACAATAAATACAAGTCGACCAAACGGTGAGATAATCTATATGTATTGCACAATAACCTTCTGCGGTTTAAATAGCCGAAAATTAAAACAGGGCTTCCACCAAGCTATTAGAGGTGTAGTAGTTTCCACGGAGACACACACTAGAACTTGGAGGCAACACGTTTATTACCACACCCCAACAGGGTGACTATATAAACGTAACAACTGTTTAACTAGACCACAACGGGGTAACTAGATAACCGGGTCAGTCAGTAACACACTGCCTGACCGACGATGCCGAGCGTAAAGACCGAAGACCGAGGACCGAGGATCGAAGAGACGTAGCACCGACGGGTTCCATTCCAACAGACAGCCTGGATCGGCTCTCGGGACCTCTCTTTTATGCCTCTGAGCGTGGCCTGGCTCCGCCCTTGGCCACGCCCCCTTCTAGATCCTTCTAGAAGGCTCTGGGCCAAATATCACGTGTCCCTCTTGCCAACCTTTGGCTCCCCTCGCTACCCTCTCCTGGTCACGTGCCCTCTCGAGTTCACCCAGACTGTCACCTCCTCAACTGCCCTCTCTCTGATCCTCACCAGAACCATGTCCCCTAGGGCCCACTTCCATGCCATGCCTACTCTGGTGCCAGAGAGAGGCTCAAGACGCAGTTTCACTCTTGTGACAGCCGCCGGCGCTAAACGCCATAGTGACTCCATTTATGTCACTACAGAGGCATCCGTTGAAGGCAGCTGTAAGTTACACATTTTACATTCAGACATAATTAGTTATGATGCTTTATTTATCATGGAGAGCACTGCAGGAACACACGTGTTATTATAACAAAGTAATTTACAGGACGTGTCAATCAACTGCAGGATGGTCTCCCCCACGTTCTGTTGGGGTTGTTTGACCATACTTCACCACACTGGTTATCCCAAGATGGTTAGTGTAGGGCGGGGAAAGTGGAATCCCAAGGGACATGTCATCACTCGCCACTGATGTGAATTAAATTCATGTCACGAGGTTCAGAGTGCAGCACGTTAACCACCGAATCATTGCTTTATCTACATTCCATGTAACGATATGAAAAGAAGCATGTGCAGGTGTGTGTTTGGAATTACTGTATATTTAAAGACAAAAAGAGGGAAACATGGATCAGAGGACATGCACTAGTTAGCGACATCATATTGGCAATTGGCAGAAAACCAATTTAGAAGGGATGGTGGCAAGTAGTCGGGAATGAACCACAGCACCTTGCTGATCTCATCAAGTAGCACAAACCGTCACACGAACTCCGGTTATTATTGCAGCGGCTTTTGGCTAACCATTGAACAAAGATGGTCACCACATCGCACGCTTTCAGATGCGCTTTTGCGGCCGTCTGGAACCCTCTTCCTTCCGAAATTATAAAACCACTGGTGCACTTTTAAATATAGATTGAAAACTCACTTCTTAAAAATATTATTTGGGTCTTTCGGTAAAGCCACGTAGATAGAAAAAAAGAATAAAAATATCACGACGTTTCGATCGCAACACAAGCAATTGTCATCAGGTGAAAAAATAGCGAGAGAGCTGCTGAGGCAGGATGTTATAAAGATTTGAGATGGGTGGGGCCCAAGGGTCATAAGCGAAGTGGGCGGGGCTAGTGAAGAAATTTGCATGTAAATGTAAGATCGGAGAGCTGAGCCACCTCCACGGCGACGAAGCTGTGGAGGTGGCCATTGTATTGTGAGAGATTAGCATGTCAATGTAAGATTGTAGAGCCACCGCCACATCAAGGAAAACGAGCAACGGTGGCTGTGTTATTGAGACATTTAACATGTTAATGTAAATACATTTAATCTGTTAATGTAACACCAGAGAGTCGAAAATAACTACCAAACATCACAGCCAGTTATGACTTAACCTGGTTAATAACGTCCTTCCAATGATTACTCAGTTTGTACCCATCTTCTCGGTGGAAATTGTGTCTGTGTTTATATTTCTGGATGGCTTCATGAACGAATCTTTGCTGACAGCCAGTGGGTTTACAGAGTAGCTTCTTCTTGGAAAAATAAATTTCGTGTGTGCCCACAGCATTAAAACAATGATCAGCCACGGCTGAGGTATTTGTCCTACCGTGTTTCAGATCTGCCTTATGTTCATGAACACGGTTCAAGACATTTCGCTTAGTTTCCCCCAATGTAACTATTGCCGCAGACACAGCTTAGTTTGTAGATGCCGGGGTATTGCATGTCAGGAATCACATCCCTCACAGATGGCATCAGATCACGAATTTTATGTATTGTTTTGAATTGAACCTGGATCTTGTGTTTGCTCATGATTTTGGAAATATTTTGGTGACCCCTGCTATGTATGGCAAGGTGATGGTTTTGATTGGGTTCCTCAGATGGTTCTTTGTTAACGGTTGGGGTGATAGCTTTACGGATTGTGTAGTCTGATTATCCATTCATCTTGAGGGATTGGTGTACATGTTCCAGTTCACTTGCTAGGTGGTGATGGTCAGAAATACATCGTGCTCTATGGTGTAGAGTTTTTTTATGAGGGAATTCTTCTGAGATGGGTGGTGGTGGGAGTCAGGTTGGCTTTCCTGTAGACAGAGTGTCCCATTGAGCCATCTGGTCTCTTTTCGATGAAAACATCCAAGAACGGTAACTTGCCATCCTTTTCCACCTCCATGGTGAATTTGATGGCTGGGTGTATGGAATTGATGTGGTTGAAGAACTGGTTCAGAACTGGTAGGCCATGTGGCCAGATGACGGATGTGTCATCTACGTATCGCTTCCACAAGGCAGGGCGTAGGGTGGATGTCTGGATGGCATCTGTCTCAATTTAGTTTTTCCATGAAAACATTGGTTACAACTGGAGATAAGGGAGAACCCATTGGGGTAACTTCAACTTGTTTGTAGAATGTTCCATTCCAGGTGCAGTAAGTGTTGGCAGTGTCTAACCAGGGCCGGTAGATCAGCATTCAGTCCTTGTTGGACCAAATCTTCAATGATTGCAATGGTGTCAGGAACAGGAACTTTGGTAGACAAAGATACTACATCGAAACTGACAAGCAAGTCACCTGGAGATAGTGAGATGTTCTTAATTAACGATACCAAGTGAGCTGAGTTAAGTACAGCTGAGGTGGTCTTACCAGTGAATGGTTGTAAGGCCTCAGACAGAAATCGGGCCAGTTTGTAGGTGGGTGAGTCAATGGTGGAGACGATAGGCCGAAATGGTGTACCTTCTTTATGGATTTTCGTAAGCCATACAATCTGGGTAGTCTAGCAGCAGAGGGTTTTAAGGAAAGCCGCTTGGTTGGTTCGATTAAGGATGTCGAATCAGTGATGATATTGTTGGTTTTCATAACCAGGCGGTTGGTGGGATGTCTATTGATTTTGGTATAGCTACCATCATTAAGTAGGTCCTGAATTGTGTTGTTGTATGTGGTTTTGTCCATGATGACAGTAGCATTGCCCTTGTCGGCTGAGAGGATGACTATGTGATCTCTCATTTTTAGTTGAGAAAGCTCAAAGCGCTCATCCTTACCTTACTGATGTTGCTAATAGGTGTCTTAGAGTTTTTAAGGATTGCAGTGATTTTCGATCTTGCCACGTCTGCAGGAATGTGTCCCAAACCCTTTAGGGCTACGTCGACCTTGGCAATTATATCATCAACTGGCATGTGTTTAGGGGTGACCTGCGAAATTCAACCCTTTAGCTGGAACCGATTTTAGGCTGTCGGAAATTGGGCTGCTACTCTGATTGATAACAATCTTGTCACCATCTAACTTTTTACGTGTAGATCTGGCTTCTTCTTGGACAGGAGGTTGAACTTCGCAATCAGGTTATCTTTTATTTTAGCTGACATTGAGGTGGATGACGAGGCAGTCATGTTATCTACATGTTCCCAATCAGATGTAGACATTTTTTTTTTTAGATTAGTTTGTTGTCCTTCCTCCGCACCTCCGATTAGCATGGTTGGCAACGTACGGTGTGAACGAAGTTCAACGTACATACAATAATTAATTAGTGGTAGACAAAGGAGAGAACACGCTTGAAAGGACATCCACCATGGAGATGGAGCGATTAGGTCATCTCATATGTACGTGCTGGTAGATTGTTGCATTGCGAGAATCTGAGAGATGGCGATAGCCTTTGGGAGGCTGTCACCTAGCAGTGGATAGATCATGGCTGATGATATGAAGATGTTTATTTCGGATATTTTGTATATGACAAGAGTATGTATGAGTATCTGAAAGGTAGTCAAAATCTTTTGAGATGTGGAATTATAATAACAAAAAATGCACCTTCCTAATTCAGATTCATATCAATGCCATGGTTTGCTTGTACTGACTTAATACTGTAATGGATTTAACATGTTGTTGTACGAAGCTATTGCATTATAAAAAAAAATAACAGAATGGTTAATCTTCTTGGTTCTTTCGGTAAAGTCACGTAGAATGGAAATAATAAAATAAAACATAATAAAATAATTCTCACGACGTTTGGGCCACAACGCAAGCAGACCTGGTCTTCACCTGAGGACGGCTGTTTGCGTTGTGGCCGAAACGTCGTGAGAATTATTTTATTATGTTTTACTTTATTATTTCCATCCTACGTGACCTTACCGAAAGAACCAAGAAGTTGAATCCCTGCAGTCACGAAAGCTTTAAATCGAAATTTAACAGAATGGTTGTTAGTCGATACACTCATAATCCATCTTCTGTCCAAGAAAACGTCAACCTAATATCATTACGTTTTTAAAAGCAACATAAGAACTCTGCCTCTACAGTAACCTCCAGATGTGGCACAATAATCAAGCAAAATCACTTCTAATGCTCACAGAACATACATCAATCGAATCGTGTGTCTAACAATCTGTGACAAAGCCTTGTAATGGCTTGCCATGTTACGGGGCTATAAAAATTGTCATTATTATTATTCTCATGATTTATACTATAAGCTATTGTACCGTTGGGCTAATGGAGTGGTTTTAAAAGTGTGGTGCCCGGTACCACCAGGTGGTTCACGACAGTCCTCCGGTGATGCAAATGCAGATTGATTTGGACAATAATGACAATGTTTATACCTTTCGTTTCAGACATTAATTAGTATTTTACTTATATTTAATAAAAAAAATAAAGTTAGGTAAACAATACTGTTTGGTTCTTTCGGTAAAGTCACATAGGTAAAAAAATAAAATAAAATAAAAAATAATATATCATGACGTTTCGATCGCAACATAAGCGGTCGCCCTCAGGCGGAAAATCCAGCAGTGGAACTGCTGAACCAGCGAGAGAGCTGCTACAACAAGAGGTTATTTACGTGGCGAAGGGCAAGCAAGGGGGGTCTGAGCTGGAAAGGAATTTCATCCCCGGACTCAAGCACATCAGTTGTGTTAATGGGGGAGATTAGGAATTTTTTTTTCCAAAGAACACAGGATGAGATGTTACTATCCTTTGTGCAAGCACTTCCAAGAGTTCATGAACAGTGAGCCTGGTGAAATTTGGGGAGCGCATCGTCAGTAGTGACCCTTTGGTTCCTAGGGTGTTTCGGCCTTTCATACTATACACCCTCCCCAAAGGCGGCCAGCGACAGGGTGATCAATCCTACGCTTGCGTCCCATTCCCAATTAGTCATAGGAGTTGCCTTGTTGTTGGTAGCCAACATGGAGAGAGATTAGCATGAAAGAGCTTCAGTCGCAGCACAAGAGCACCGTCCCCGCATTTGCGCACAACAGCAGTGTTAGTGGGAGATTGGCACTATGTTGATGGGAGAGATTAGGCAGAGATATTAGGGGGATTAGCAAGTTAATGTTATGTCTATGTGTAACACAAGCTGCGGTGCTGCCAACTGCGCTGTGAGAGGCAAGCGCGTCCACGCAAGAGAACTATCGGAACGGTGGTTGTGCCAGTGAGACACAAAGCCCATCACACAACCAGAACCATCGATACATCGAGGCTAAGGGAGCAGAGGCACCTAACAGGGCAATGCAACTCAGAGAGTCGGAGATAGCCAAACGGCAGGGAAGAATGGAAGCACCACAGCAAGTTACGACTTTGCTTGGTTAATAACGTCCTTCCAATGAGTGCTCAGCTTATACCCATCTTCTCGGTTGAAATTGTCTCTGTGTTTATATATCTGGATGGCTTCCTATCAAAGATTTGTCATGAAGCCATCCAGATATATAAACACAACTGAGGTGCTTGCGTCCGGGGATGGAATTCCTTTCCAGCTGAGACCCTGCCTGCTTGCCCTTCGCCACAGATATAACCTCTTGTTGTAACAGCTCTCTCGCTTGTTTAGCAGTTACACTGCTGGATGTTTTTTTCCGCCTGAGGACAACGGCTTGTGTCGCGATCGAAACGTCGTGATATATTTGTTTAATTTCATTTTTCTACCTAAGCGACTTTACCGAAAGAACCAAAGAGTATGGATTCCTGCAGTCACGAAAGCTTCAAATCAAGATTAACCTATACTGATTTAACTACCCTGAGCCTAATATCTGAATGCCCACCCCCGTAAAAAAAACCCTTACCGAGCTGCATAAAAAAGTGTTCATGTTTCCGGTATTTATTTCGATTTAAAGCTTTCGTGACTGCAGGGATTCATCTTCTTGGTTCTTTCGGTAAAGTCACGTAGAATGGAAACAATAAAATAATAAAAATAAAACATAATAAAATCATTCTTCCATTCTACGTGACTTTACCGAAAGAACCAAGAAGATGTTTCCGGTATTATCAATCATTTTGTATATTACTGGTATTTAGAGAGAAGTGAATGCTTTTTGTCACCAGGGGTGGAGGGAGGGGGCTGAGGTGGTCCAGGGAAAATGTTTGCATCGTCTGAGTGGTCCGCGGGCCACACAAGTTTGAGAAACACTGGGCTAATGGAACAAACGAGCTATCACACACACACACAAAGACAACAACCCGCGGGCAGCAATTACAAACAATAGTCGAGACAGAGTAGGCTTGATTCCTGAAGTCAAATTGTGATCCCGGTATCGTGGTGAACCATTCCAATGGGCAGGGGGGGGGTTAGTGAATGTGTGCAAAAACCAAGCACAGGTGCCTTCTCGGGTGATCCCTGAGAGCTGCCATCGTGTGGCCAAGGTAAAGACACACGATGGGAGAGAGTGCCAGGTGGCCTGATGCCATACAAGTGTTTTTTTTTTATTCCAGCAGCATCGGACATCTGATTACATCGCTGTCACCATACATCACCAATTCCTGGCAGCGGCCACGGCATCTGTGCTTGCTCGCTCGCTTACTCTCTGTTACACAATGTGTTTGACATCTATCGGTAGTCCACATAATTAACTTTTACTACCTCTGCTCTTAAACTACACTCGTGACTTTTTTCTGTGTTTGCCAATTGTCTTCTGAAAGATAATTAATCAATCATACTTTCAAAAAAAATGTGCCTTATGCGATGCAATGTTAATCTTTACGTGTATATATATATTATGCATTTCATGGTGGCTGCATGAAGAATGAATTGGCACTTTTGGGAAGTGGAATTTACTGCCCACCTGGCCATGCTGGCAAGGAATGAGGCTCTCACATGCACCACATTTCAAACAAATTGAGTCAGAATGTCCCGTGTAAAGGGTTATTATTGGCATATGGTAGTCAAGTTTACCAAGCACATTACTGCAAACACAGACAAACTATCTAATAATAATAAGACCTTACTGGAAAGCAGCTTCATAAATTGTACTTTCTTGTTTCCAGTTGGGCTCTGGACATGAAATGCCCAATTTTAGCAATTATAACTGCACCAAGTTTAGCAATTGTAATGGATTAAAAAGTTTACTTACAAGTTTTTCTCTCTCTCCAGCTTTTCTCTGACACACTCCACTGTAAGATTCCGAATGGATTCATCATCTCATGATATCATACCCCATCGCGCAGATGGAATACATTGGGGCAAAAATACTAATGGGATTAGTTGATGATTCTCACCCCATTTTTCACCCTTCCCATTTGATTAATCGTCACAATTCAGAGTGAAAATTTGTTCCAATAATCATTGCTTGATTTTTTTAACTTTCACATGTGTTAGATTAATTCGCCTAAATGCAACGGGCATTTAACGTGCACATAATTTACATCGTGAACAATATACGTTGTACTAGTGAATCATATTGAATGAGGCAGTATTGACGTTTTGAAATGTTTAATTATAATATTTGCATGAATGTACACGTGAGGTATTAGTTGGTATATGTAGTAAAAACGTGTGTTGATTGGGCTACTGTTGGGTGACATGCCTACATTTGAAAACAAATGGTAACGCTATCGGATCGACACAAATGCCGTAAGAGTGGCTTCAATCATGAATCCTGACAGTACGCAATGCTGTCTTCGCAGTGTTCGCCACAATTTTTCAACGCACAAAAACAGAACTTAAACAATCTAAAGTGGGGAAAAAATAACGGGGGGAAAAAAACGTAGAATAAATGAACGGAAATCGACAGGAAGCGGTCCGAAAGGAAGGGCAAGGCAAAGATGGATGCCTGATATCTTGGCTAGTCGGTACGCGAAGCGAAACAAGGACTCGGATTAGAACATGCACGCTCTTGAGTTAAATGACAACAACATTTTGTTGGGGCGGCGGTGGGGGGGTGGGGTTTAAACCGTGATCACTGCAATGGTGCACGCAAGAGCCATCAGTGAATCGTAAAATAGAAATCGACATCATATTCTATCCTCTCTAGTCATACTTTAATGAGGCGTCGTTATGGCCAGGCGCTCGGCGGATCTTTGCATTGCAGGACTGTGAGAGATGGCAATGGCTTGGGATGGAAAGCCTCCATCCAGCAGTGGACAGATCATGGCTAATGATAATCACTGTCACGAGTGACGCGAGACTTACGATCGCGAAGCCGTTCGTATACAATGATAACTGCTGGGAGGGGAAACGGCGGTGTTGGGTGTTGGTGCGGTGGCTTGCGAAAGGCACTGCTTTCGTCAGAGCCATCAGGCCCTCTGATGGAATGAACACAAAAGAGAGTCCGTGGGTCGTGAGGTCTGCAATGATGCTGCCAGTTAAACTTGAGCATCTCAATGGCACGAACTCGTTTGACATTATAAACTCAAAAGCATCGCAGGCAACAATACAATAATAGAGAGTTAAAAAAACAAGTGCTATATTCACGAAAACAAACCATAAATCTGTAGGGTATGCTCGGGGTTATCTGGAAAACGTAATGATTACAGCTGTGTGCTGTGAACTTGGAGGGGGGAGTTTCCGGATGCTGTGGAATACTGGAGCTTTCCTTCTGCTCTTGAATGTACGTGTTACTCATTTGTTTGGTCTTACACCAACAAACGACGGGATACAATCCAAGAGGGAGGTTTTGTTTCTTTCTATAATGAATGCACAACGCAATATAAATGGGCGAGAGTGCAATTAAAGATAACAATCTACAGACCGTTCAGTGCAAACGCAAACTTAATAAAAAAAAACACGCTCCCGTGACTGACTCAAGGTGGGACGAGCAAGGCATGGAAAACACATTCCTGCGGAGGGGACTGGTAGGAACGTTGGGTTGCTCGGTAAATGGCCAGGGTCAACGGCGGCGTGGTGTATTCCGCAAATATGCCCAACTGTGAGGGCGGGCACAAGCCGGCGTGAGTAGGTTAAACGTTGAGTTTTATAAGGGCACCACGGGGTGACCAGCCCCTCCCCACCCAGCCTCACTCCTCCCACCCCCCACCCAGCCCCTCCCCACCCTCCCCACCCAGCCCCACCCTCCCCACCCAGCCCCTCCCCACCCTCCCCTCTCCACCCAGCCCCACCCCTCCTATTTTTGGATGCACGACGGACGGACGGACACAATAATCCCCTGTGGGCTGGTGTAACCAGGAGGTTCCTACCAGTAAAAGGGTAAACATTGAGTATTCGTGGAAGGAGGACGAGAACGCTAGGGATCAACTCGGAGTTAGGATGATGGAAGCAGGGACGCAGGCATGCTAGAATTGGGAGTGAGGGACAGGATGAGAGAGAGAGAAGGGAGCAAAGTGCTGAGCTCGCGAGAGCCGGCCCGCCAAAAGAGATGACCCTTCCAACCACATTAATTTTCCATCACTCGCTGCCTTCAGGCTCAGGTGCCACGATGGTGGATTATATGGACCCGAACCTCCACCAACCCCCAGGACGTTCGCTCCAGCAGAGCTGCTGCTGCTGCTGTGCACCGCTCGCTGCCCACCACCCACAACTACACCCACACAGCTGACAGCGCACTCGACACTGCAAACCCCCCCACGGTTCCTGGCCTGTCTCATCTGAATGAGCAACCCCCCAGCTCCCGTGCACATCTCAATGCCACATCCCCCCCCAACTCCGCCTGTCCTCCTCCGCGGAGGACGACGACGACGAGCTGGCTGTCTGTCTCCGCCACACGAGGGGGACACGAGGCAGGGTTAATCGTGGTGAGGGCGAGCGAGACCTCGGCTGCTATCCGATCGGGGTTGTGAGAGAGGCAGCCTCTTCTCTCTCTCTCTCTCTCCCCTCTCTCTCTCTCTCCTGGGTTCAGAAGGGGAACCAGGCCCCACTGGTTCAGACTTGAAGTTTGCACGGGAAGAGTGGAGTTTTATTTTACCGGCAAAGCGCCGTGCACGCGTAGTGAAATCCCCTTCTGATTTTTTGTAATAAGATCTTTCACAGCGAGCATTTGGTAGCCGTTAACTAACGCGCGCCTCTTAAGTGCGTATGGGTAAAGACTGCAGGGAATTGGGGGGGGGGGGCGGTTAGGTGATGTATCGAGTCGTTTACTTTTTTTAATTCGACAATTGCCGAAAATTACACGTGCTGGAAAGGTGTGAAATGTCTGCTCACGCAGTGCACCAGCCGGTGTGTCCGTGAGTTGCTCTTCGTGGCTTCGCAAAGCGTGCGGGGCAAAGGCAGCGGTCGTGATGAAAAGTGTCGACGCCGCTGGCTTGAAGACGCCCCATCTGGTGGTGGACTGGGAGACCCGCACGCAAAACGCGCCAGCGGACATTCAGAACGTGTCTTTAGGGTTCTTTCGGTAAAGCCACGACAGGTTTCAAATAAAACAAAACAAAAATAAAACAGAACGTGTCTTTTTTTTTTTACGCGGCGCATGTCTGCAACTGCAAACGGTGTGCAGTGGAACTTTAAGAACTCATGATCTAGTAGAGTGCATCAATGGCTATGCAGTCGCATTGCCTACATCTGCTCTCCAACACACAACCGGTGTGTGCTGTACGAGGAACGCATTGCCATGTTTTGTATACGTGACAAACCTTACCAATTGGCTGTGTTGGGTGGTGGCGGCTTTTAACGACGCATTTATATTCTTGGTTCTTTCGGTAAAGTCACGTAGAAGGGAAACAATAAAATAATAAAAATATAAAACAATTACATTTTCACGACGTTTTGACTGCAACACAAGCAATCATCATCAGGTGTGAAAAAATAATTAAATTTTTATATTTGTATACTTATATTGTTTCCCTTCTACGTGACTTTACCGAAAGAACCAAGAATATGAATCCCTGCAGTCACGAAAGCTTTAAATCAAGACACATTTATATTTACGCGATGTAGCCCAAAACACGTCAATTGTGGATCTAAAACTCCGCCACTCCTGACGCAAATTTCTCGCTCAACCATCATGAATGTTAACGCATCGATGTTGCTCCCCATCGAAAGCAGCCATATGAAGAAGAGTTCGAGCTCCAGGCGTCGTCTACGCGTGGCTGTGAGTCCCTTCTGATGCGACGATAGGCTCCGGGCCAAATGGGGAAAGGCATGCCAGTCTGTGTGATAGTGTCACTTCAACACACAATGATACACTTATGGCCAAGACATTTTAAATATGCAGACTTGACACGATGACAAATGATCATGTCGTGAAGCTGCAATTAATACGACTCCCAAGAAAAAAAAATGTCAACGAAAATCTTCGCTGGATTCTCAAAACATCAAAGGTTAGAACTCAAAACGTGAGTTGCGGTTGGACTCAATTGATCAAATCAACGAAAAAGTGTACGTGCACAATACTGTAGAGTATAAGATTTACAAAAAAAGCAACTTTTTCTTTTCAGTGGGGTATGGAATTGCGATAAACGTGACAGTTTGGCTCGAAGTGATCATATATTAATTATGGAAATAACACCGTGGAGACCTTTCAAGTTTTACAGCTTCCCGAGAAGTCTTGCTTAATGGACGTCCGCCAATGCCTAAGGCGGTGCTAGATTTTGGGCCTTTTTTTAAACGAGAGCAAAAGATGTTGTTCATTACAAAACACAATGGCTTGCTCGACTTCAAACGAGAACCTCGACAACGGCAGCCAAAGCAGAACGATGGATCCAAGGAAACACAAATATAGTTCACATATAATTCCATTGTAAAACTATTCCATGCTTTATACCTTAACATGAACGTACTATTTACACGTGTGTTTGGGGGGGGGGGAGCAGCAACCTGAGTTTGATTCCCAGCCATGGTGAACGTTAGCGAACCCGTCCTGTATCCCTTTCACGTACGGTGCGAAAGAAGTTCAACAAACATGCATTCCAGAACGTACTGACCCAGCATGGTGCAGCATGGTCAAGTGTCGTCCATGACTCACGCGGCATGAGGAGGCCTTCGTTTTAGAAGGAGGTCTACAAAAGACTGTAGATTCACTTGGAAGGGCACGTTATCGGACGCAAACATCACCAATTGTTTTTCATCCGATTATCCAATCAAGACACCCAGCTAAGCATTACCAAGGTAATGGGTGGAAGCGTGTCTGATTAAGCTGAGGAGTTTAGGAAATTGACCAATCAGAATCTTGAGAGGACCATACACACGTGCATTGTAATGCTCCGTTCTCGAGAGCAGGCACCCGATTGCCTGGAAATCCATTCCAGACCCTGTTGTGAAATAACTTTTTCATTTCCTTGATTTAATTTGTCAAAATAAAGGCCTATGTTGTGATTGTTGATGGGAAGGTTATTTTAACATGTAATCATTTGGGCCTCAGAGTTCAAATGTCTTCAGGAATAGTAGTTGCATTTAAACACTAAGGATGAGTGACAGGTCATCGTAGTTATTAATGACTACTGTAATTGCATTGGGTATCAGTTAATACATCACAACTTTAGAGACCCGTCATAGAAATGCAGAATATTTCTACTGCAGAACATTTTACAAGCAATTACACGGCACTAATATCCTTTGAACATAACTTCAACTTAGTCAGAATGTGGCTTAGGTGATCACAAAACATTGTGGTGAGTGAACCAGCATTATACAATGCAATCGTACATTTTAGATTTATAAAGTATCAGTCAAACGTTCCGAATGCAGAGCATTTCCCGTGCAATGATCCATCTCTACTCTGCCATCTCTGTGCTTCCTTAAGCAGACCCTGTAGAGATCACGCACTATCAAGTGTGAATGTAGAATGTAATTCTGCAAATGATTATGTTGCACATAATATTGTTATAATAATATATATTTTTTAAAGCCAGTGATATGTGGTAACACTTTGCTGCCGCTGTTGCCTACTAGCCGAGTCGCCGTTGATAAAAGTACCGCAATAGTCCAACGGGTTTTAGCTTGGAAATATAATTCTTAACTTCTCAAGGAAACTGCATCTCAACATGCTGGTACAATAAGCAAGACATTGACATAGTACGTCCCAAAGCCGTCTGTGATATTTCACAGCTGCACCCATTGCCTCCTCTACTTTGACAACGATATTGTTTACTTTTAAAATATGTAGTTGCGATAGCTGGCTGTAATTGTTAATTAATGCAGTATTTATAACACCGCGGAACATGATTGAGTGTGGGGTAGTCTGTTTTTTTTAAGGCGCTGCCATGAAATATTGATGTTACGACAGGTTTATTGCATTGGGGTTGTAAATGCCTGGGTAAAATTCAGCCACACGCTAGAATTACACAGCACAATGCAGCTGGTTCAGCTGGGGTGTTAATTTATTGTTATAAAAATAGGGGCCTTATTATATTGCAAGGACACACGTGCGAATCAAATGTTATTGCGCCCGAGGTCAATTCAGAAGCTAATGTCCGAGTAAACATCCTAGTCCATATTCTTATTCTTAGGTTTTTTTCCTAGTCCAGCCTGTTATGACCGTTTCTGCCACATTTGTATGAAAGTGTGGTTTCTAAGTACAGTCTCTCCCAACTGTTATAATCGCTTGCAGCTCTCTGCTGTAAAGAAGGGGCTCTTCGTTAAAATGTGAGCTGCTCATTACAACCTACGTCAAGTTTTTTTCTGTCGAAAAGCCATTGCGAAGGTGGGGTGACATGTTTCTTCTCTGTGCATAGATAAAATTACTCGTATTATTACAAACATTTATATAAAAAAGCATCGACTTTTTCACTTTTGTATTTTTGTATACCGTATTGATCAGTAAATCGATATGCATATGCATGCACAGTACCTAATAATTTAGTACCGTGCATACATTATAACATAGAGACGATTGCAACTTAATGGACATTTTATCATCGGCCAAATTGCCCGATGATGCTGGATGTAATTACCAACGAAACGTCGTACTCAAAACATGTAAATGTTGTGGATTCACTCTTCAGCACACACCGGTGGGCTGAAGTAGTGAACTATTTGTCTTTTGTCAACGTGACACATTTTTTACTGATTGGCCATGTCGGGTGGTGGAGGGTTGCGACACATTTATAAATAACGCGATCTAACCCAAAAACCTTTATTATGTAGGGGATAGGAAGTTGCATTTTAGTGACAGTATAGTCGAGTCCCTGCTTAAACTGTAACTAGAAAAATTTGAAAGCCAAAAGTATAAACTGGCCCACAAAAAAACCATGGCCTAGGGAGGCGAATTGGTTTCACTACTAGAAAATGTTCATCCTTAAGGTCGACAGTACATTGCATTGAGAAGCAACTTGCAAAACGCTCACACATACAAAATCCCCAGCATCAGTGCACCAGGTAATCCACCTCCCGTGGAGAGCGTGGCGCTCAATATCGATTATAGAAAGCAGGCAAAGCCCTCAACCAGTTACGAGAGCTGTCTATGATGAGTGGCATAGCTATGCAGGTGGTGTAACTGCTCCTGGGCCAAAAGGCTGATGGGGCCTAGGCACTGACTGTATTATGGAGAGGGTGACAATTGAGCAAGTGGCCTCATTTGATTTCCTTGCACCAAAGGCCCATGCCAATCACACACTCTGCCCCGTGTACAATAGACACACTCAAAATGTAGGTTTTAAAAATATATATTTGCGATGATCGACATGAAAATATTATACTGGAGTACAATTTCACGCAACATAAACTCGACGATTTTTGTGTGTGAAATGGCTATGAGCACAGTCAACGGAGAGTTTGTTAAATGCTGTATGCCTCCGCAGAGTGCTGTGATGTTGCCTTTACCAGCCACAAGATACATTTCACAATATTTGCGGCCTAACACACTTCAACCTTCGAGGTGTGTGGTTTTTTTGCGTGTGTTTAGTTTGTTGTCCTTGCCCCGCACTTCCGAATAGTTGGCTATGGGATGGTTCAACGTAAATACATAATACGAGGTGATGAGCCAGGGGATGAGTTTTTTTTACGAAGCACTACCTAAATAATAGTGGTTTGACCATCACCATCTAGCTGCCGTGATGATGGTCAACAATCGCATTAAATGGGACCCGTCACACCGTCCCAAAATTGTAAAATCCAAATCTTAGTTGACCAAATTCTATTTAGAGACATAAAAGAGACCACTCACCAACCTCAGGGATTTCAAACAGTGCATGCGTATATCTATGAAAACTATTTATTTTGAAAAAGCGATGTGTTAACTCCTGCTGGTGCTTCCACCACAGAGATGCGACGATAACATCAGCTTGTGTGCAACGAGATGGACGGATTGTTCCATCGTATGAGCGTGAGATTTGGCGAAGGCGTCGGTAGAAGGCCTTCATTCAGCAGTGGACTGATCATGGCTGATGGTGGTGTGTTACCCATGATGTTGCCGTGGTGCGATCGAGAACTCCGTCTAGTTCTCACCGTGCGGCAGTAAAACTCCCCTGCTGCAGGTCACGTGCAGTGGGGTGAAGTGTGGGTAAATCCCACTTCATCCGAGTTGTCTGGCTTGTGTGCACGAGTCGGTCAAATGCTGTTTGCAGGGGATCACTGGAGCTCCCGTCTGCCGTCATTGGCATGAGCGAGAAATCGCGTGCATGGATGCAGCTTCGCCGTTTACACATTTACGTACTCATCTTTAAATTTTTTGATTTTCTAAGTAGTGGGGTTTCAAATTTTTATTAAAAGCTTTCGTGACTGCAGGGATTCATATTCTTGGTTCTTTCGGTAAAGTCACGTAGAAGGGAAACAATAAAATAATAAAAATATAAAACAATAAAATTCTCACGACGTTTCAACTGCGACACAAGTGTTTTTCACATCTGATGATGATTGCTTGTGTTGCAGTCGAAACGTCGTGAGAATTGTATTGTTTTATATTTGTATTATTTTATTGTTTCCCTTCTACGTGACTTTACCGAAAGAATCAAGAATATAGTGGGGTTTTGTTTTTGAATAATCTATGCAAGGCTAACTGATGTGCATCGTTGTGGGATGCAATTGCATGAATTATTACGTTGAACATGTGGGTTAAAACTTTCATTGGAGCTTTTTGTTGCTTTGTAATGGAAGAAGTGGTACGTTTGGTTGTGGGACAGGCAATGCACGTCACTAGCAGCGCATGGGTGTCTGCATCAAAGACATCACGTGGTGCAGCTGTCGTGCGATAATGAAACACCCTCACTGACTGTTCCAGCAAAGGCTACATCATCTCATCCCTGGATGTTAAATATCACAGAACACTTCCCAAGTGTAAGGTGGTGTATGGCACAGCCACGGGGAAATGAAGCTAGGAATTCCGAGGATTCTTCTTAAAATCCTTAAAGAAAACTATTCCTATGTCAAAAATGTGATTTTAGAAAAAACGCAACACTGCATCTGATTTGCAATCAGCCTTTATATATATTGTGACGACTAAAACAATGTCCCCTCATGGTAATAACAAATCACTGCCTCCTCAAACTGCTACAAACCTATTTTAATTTTAATAATGACATTTTCATGGGATTAATAAAGTATATGTACGGTCATATTTGTCAATTCACTGCTGTACGAGACCCTTCCTACACCTGTACGGGTCATGAGGATTGCTTTTTAAATCCTTTACATTAAGTTCACTTGCTTGCTTGCTTGCGTGCTTGCTTGCTTACGACCGTGCAAATCTTTCGGTCGTTTTTTAACCCACTTCCCGTGATCCAATCGAGCTGACATTTTGCACACATACTCGTTGTGCGTGACAATTAATTTTCGTGAAAATTTTTTTCCAAAATTTTACACTGTTTAGGGAATTTTTTAAAAATATTTAATTACCAATTGCTTAATGGTGGCAGACAATCATCTGACCCATAGGTGGCAGCCATCTCAAGCCAGAGGACGAGAGGACTCTCGCCGCCCCGATGCCACGCATATTAAGGATTTATAGTGAAAAACTTTGTTTTTACGGGTTAATTTTTTAAATCATTTATATTAATATCACTTGCTTGCTTGCACGTTTACGACCGTGCAAATCTTTCGGTCGTTTTTAAACCCACTTCCCGTGATCCAATCGAGCTGACATTTTGCACACAGACTCGTTGTGCGTGACAATTTATTTTCGGGAAAATTTTTTTCCAAAATGTTCTACTTTTTAGAAAAAAAAATTTCATATTTAATTTAAAATACCTATGTGATAAAAATCAAACTCTTACTCAAGAAAAACAGAAATGAATAATAAAATAAAACCGATGCCACGCATATAAAGGATTTATAGTGAAAAACTTTGTTTTTACGGGTTAATTTTTTATTCGACTTTACTTCACCATGCTGGTCAGTGCGGGATGGTGAAGGCAGGGAGCATAGATGAGGGCACATAGAAGTACAGTAAAACAATGGATGTTGCTGCACTGAAACCTACGAAAGTACTATAAATAATAGTTTTTATATAGCCAAATATTAAATGTCCCCTGATTTGTTTGTTCAATACGGTTCATCATGGATAATAACTTTCATGCTGAATATTTGTCTGTCTTCAATGTTTCATTTCTTACAAGGTAGAAAAGGTTCCGAAGGAATGCAATTTTGTAGGTATCGGTGTCACTAATATTGAACATATTGAAATACTGAAACAGTTCTGAACGTAATTTTTCGAAAACAACAGGAGCGGAAATGTTTTAATGTAAAAACTGGAATTGACCTTAAGCCATGGTTATTTTGAAGCACAGTCTTTATAAAACAAACACTGGAAGAAATGCCTATAACGATTACCCCCCATTGCAATAAAAGAAATTGTTTTTTACTTTATTATGAATATTCCTGTCTGAAATGTTCTTGGCTTCCTTCAGAGCTGGTGTGGTTGAATGCATTTTTTCTACATTCATATATAAAATGTTGATTTTCATTCTGGAAAATAACTTTGCACGGCAAGATGTGGGATGAGTTTTTGATATCGAATAATAAATTGCACAGTAACATAACACACGTGAGTTATAATAGCAATGCCAATTACAGTATTTATCTGGGAAAGCCACATTGAGTGTCAATACATTTTCAGGAGGGTTCTGCATTTTGATGTTTGACCCGAAATATTACCATTTATCACGAAAGTAAGCACAGTGCAACCTGGTTATAAGCAGAGATTATATAAAGCAACACATGATTTCATTACACTGGTGGAGGAGAAGGCATTGGGCAACCTCTGGTGTTAATACAAGCACACGACTTCAGATATAAGCACATCTGGTCCTGTTCCCAAGGGGGTGTGCTTATATCCAGCTCCTACTGAATAACACAAAAAAACGCTTCCGTTGACGATATATAAGGCTGATCTTTCAGGCAATGGTCCTTATTCACAACAAAGAAAGTTGCATAAACTCAAGGAGGGTAAATAATCACAAATCGCAGCTTCCCAATAATTTACAACAGCTGTTGCCTGGGCCAAACCCACGCATGTGTGTGTGTCAAATGTCCGATCTGGGATATCAACGAGGGCTTAATTTCCTCCACTAAGGTCGTGTGACTACGCTACTCCATGCGATTAAACGGCGCAGGCTGCACGGTGCACTTACCTAATTAACTCGTTTGAACGGTTGGCAGGCGGTAATTGGCAGGGGCTACGTTTTTGGAACCTTGAATCTTTAAAGGGGGCCTAGGGTCAGAGGCTTCGCTCAAAGGCGGTGTGTTCATTGGGTATGGGTTATGCAACTGCACCCCCCCCCCCATCCTCTGCTAAATCTGAACCCCCTCGCTGTTATTTCTATTTGTGGGATGTTAATGATCCTACGTTATAATTATCAAAGTAGGTCTCTGTTTCCCGGTGTTATTGTCAAATTCATGAACAGCTTAGTCATAGTTCCTGGCAGAACATGGAACCTCCATTTAAACCGAGCGGACAGCAGCTTCAGGGAGCCATTCACTTCCAAGATATCCCATTCAACAAACAAGGCTCTTTGCAAACAATGTCCACACTGCTTTTGTATGACACGTCCTGAAACATTTTGTTGATTTCACCTTCTAGATGCTTTGCATATATGGATGAAATTAATTGTTGTCGGCAAATTACGTCTCACAAATTAATTGTGTTTAATGTTCACGTGAGGGATTTGAAGCTATGATAAAGGCAATCTACGATCTACTCTTGAGAATAATTTCACATGCTGTGCAGCTTGAGAGGGTTACATTACCATGCTTCACCATGCTGGTCAGTTCTGGTTGGTAAAGGCAGGGAGCATAGATGTGGGATCATAGTAGAGTACAAAAAATGTTTTTGCTGCACTTTCCACTGTTATCCCCAACGTAGCCCTGACACCGCCTATGACAGCTGGTTAATGCAAGGTGATCATCCATCTGAGCCCTACCCAGGCTCACTATCCTCCTTAGCTTCCAATACCTGACAATATTGGGCATATTCTGCGTGATGTGGTCATAGGCCATAATTATTCTAACCATGCTTGTTTACCCAGGAAATCCTGACTGAGTCTCAATACTCTTTTCCAGGACGATCTTGCCAAGTTTTGACAGGAATATTAATAATAATTTAGATGTATAAGATGCCCTTAAACAATGTGTCTCAGAGTGTAACGCATATAAAGGAGGATAATAAGTTGGAAGTACCTGGGGAGAGATAGACGAAAGAGACCAGATAGAGAGTTAGAGAGAGAGGAGGCCTTTTAAAACAGTTGGTGGGGTCTTCAGCCGGGACTTAAAATTCTCTATCGACCACGAGTTCTGACCTCCAAGGGCAAGGGATTTCAGACCCTGGGCACCAGTCACCCCAGGTTCGAGGCCTGGAGCACGGTACGCTGATTCGGGCACGATCGATATTTCTCAGAGGTCTCAGTCGAGCGTGTGGCCGCATCAACTCCTGGATGTATGGTGGAGCAAGCCCATTTAAAGCCTTAAACTAAGCCGAAATATTTCGATTGAAAGCTTTCGTGACTGCAGGGATTCATCTTATTGGTTCTTTCGGTAAAGTCACATAGAAGGGAAGTAATAAAATAATAATAAAACATAATAAAATAATGCTCACAACGTTTCGGCCACAACGCAAGCAGCCATCCTCAGGTGAAAACCAGGTCTGTCGGGGAGACAGCGTCTGAATGAAACAGCACACGAGCTTGGAGCATATGGTTTTCACCTGAGGACGGCTGCTTGCGTTGTGGCCGAAATGTCGTGAGAATTATTTTATTATGTTTTATTTTTATTATTGTATTACTTCCCTTCTACGTGACTTTACCGAAAGAACCAAGAAGATAAGCCGAAATAATTTATTCGTGAAGGATTGTGGGAAATCTGGTAACCATTAACTAATTTTAATTCTGTATTAAAACCCCCCAAAATGGTGCTGGTTTTCCCCATTTTATTTAGATATTCTCTGAAAAAATAATATTCTTATAACGAGTCTTTTCATAATTTACGTCCAGTGGTTTCATATTCAGTGCATTTGTTCTTGTAAAGCGCATTGGGTTTATTAAGACTAACATCGTTAAATGTGTTTCTGAAGATTGTGTGTGAAGACCTCTGTTGTGAAGTGTGCATTTTAAGCACAGTTGATGGTCATACTTTATCACTGGCCAGACTTCAGAATAAATGTGGCCACAAGATGCAAGTCAGACATCCACAATGTTCTATTTTTCTCTCCTACTTCTATAACTTTCAATAACGATGACGCATTTATACTCAAGACAAACAGACCTCGATCATTGTGACATTCGATTTTTACCCAGCAGAAACAGGCTGTTAAAAAAAAATCTTTAGACACTAGCTCTTTAAGGATGGGCAAAAAATTCGGTGCCGTTAACGGGTTTTGATGAATTGAACATACGAGCTGCCTAATTATTCTGCAAACATATGGTTAACATTACAGATAATTGCTGCCAATCTCAGGTTTCCGTGAACAGTAGTCTTCAAAGATGGGAAAACACAAGAATCCGCAGACCAAACAGGCTACTAATTAGCATGCGTGTGCATGCAGATATACTACAGAACCCGCTAAACATTTCTGATCGTTTATGGAAAGGGGTTCACTTAGTGCAGAATGTCACTTAAATGTGAAAGACATGCAGTGAAATTTCTATATTTAGATAAAAAATATATATTCGTAAATCCTGATTGCAAATATATTAAGTTAATTTGAACAACGCCATGGCATGGCCAGCTGGCAATGAGAATTAGGGCCCGATTTGGGGAGAATTTGTTTTCATGATTCCACCAAATTAATGTCAAAATTACCTTGCCCTATTCACCTTCCCCAGGGTTCGGCAACCAAAATAACAAGAAAAGCATTTTTTGAGAAATCGGTTACCAAAAAATATATATATCTCTATTTTTAAAGCCGCAGTGCACGTGGGTGAATAAGAGACGGTCCTCAATAAATACCGCGTCACGAAGCAGCCCTTAAAGAACCGCATGGGGCTCCAGTGCCACAGGTTTCCGACCCCTCGCCATGCCCCATTCGACGCAACAACCCCGCAGGCAGTCAGTAGCAAGGGGGGGGGGGGGGGGGCCAAGAAGAATCGGGGGCCGTCGACGCGTCCTTCTCGCCGACCGAGCCGTCCAAAGATCACTCGTGTTAACTTCAACAGACTGTTGGGGCAAGTGCTGTTAGCGAGTAGCACCTATGAGGGACAGCACGGCACGCGAGGGGGTGCGTGGCTAACACCACGCCCGGCCGCCTTTGTCTCCCTAGTAGCGATGTTTAAGCATCTCACCAGGTACTCATTTGAGGCTGAGTCTACCTAGGGGAGGCCCAAGATTGCTTCAGATAATCATCACCGGTGTTGGCCATGAGCGGAAATCGAACTTGGGTTGTCGGGTTTGAACAAACACGGGCGCTCATCTGTGTGTGCGGGTTGTTGTCACCTCTAGTGAGGCACAGATAAGGGGACAGGTGTTGATTGATGTCTCTGGAGCCAGCGGACTGAATCCCCATACCTTCATGTCAAGTTAAGTAAATTTTATTTTCGCTTACACACGTGGCGCTTTTCTGGCACAAATCTGCCACTCAAAGTTTTAAATACGTTTATAATACTCAATCATACAATTAGAAAATGCTATACAATGAGGATATATATACTATGTAGAGTGGGCAAATCTCCAGATACAACAGACAATCGCAACAGATTGGCGATGTCGAATGTCCAAATCCTCATTGGGGAGGAGAGGATGCTATCACTGTGTTGGGAAATGCACCGACAGTGCAGGGTCCTCTGTGGAATACTAGAATCCTGGTGGACTGGTTCCAACCGTCACGATGAGGGGTAGACAGTCCTCTACTTGGGGCAGTATAACATTAACCAACAGGAAGCAACTCTACTTCTGAACCATATAATTGAAAGTGGGCCTGGGAGTGTGGGGATGTGGTGTGCGAGGCCGTAAGGTTCTGGCTTGCTTCCCCATAATCGGGTTAGGAATTGTGACGGTAGTTGCCGAAACCCCATCAAGGATGAACATCTGTGGAGGATCGCAGGTAAGGCTGGTGAGTCAGATGCCTTCTATGACATAATTTTTGCAGGTGTTGGCCCCTTGGGACAGAGTTATCTTATTAAGTGACTTTAATGCATGACTGGGCCACACGACCAGAACTTGGTAAGGGAGTGATTGGAAGGTGTGGGCCAGATCAGCTCAATAACAATGGAAGAGGTTTGTTATATTTCTTCTGTGCTGCCTGTGGGGTTAAAATCACGATCGCTATTCCATCACTGGCGTATCCACACATGCTGGGTACATGCCGGGTCCAAGCAAGAACATATGTTGGAATATGTCGTGGTGAAACTGTAAACATGTGCCCATGTCTGTGACATAAGCAACTGGCGTGTGTTTTTTGTAAGATTCAGGTGACATTCTTCTACTGTGGGGGTGGACAACTACCTAGGACCTCATTGAAACCTACAGTATGCTGGTCTCAGTTAGCTGGTTGCAAGCAAGAATTTGGTTATTGCTTGCAGCTGGGGCTGGCATCCTCCCCTCCTCTTGAGGCAGAAAGAGAGAAATGAGAGAGGTGCAGGACTGTGGCTTATATAGCTGCTATGGTTGCAAAAGGTACCTATTATAGACCTCCCTAGAAGCCCTTGCTGAATTGTTGGAGGTGTTGTTCCACCTAGCTGAATATTTCATGCCAGAGAAAGAAGAGGTTTAATGCCTCTGCAAGGTTAAGTAGTGGTTTTGGGTTTATAAGGACATCAAAGCTGCCTGAGTGGTGCGAGATCATTAATAATTATTTATATCCATCAAAAAAGGAACTTGCAGTAACACTCCTATTACCATCCCTAACGGGAAGAATGGGATTCAATCTCCAACCAGGTCTCCAGATTATGCTGGGGATTTCTGTGAGGTCTTGGGGCAGGGAGAACCCCAGAGCCCAAACAACATCACGAGGTAAGGGGGGAGGGGGATGACCTCGCGAGGGCTGCAGAACGTCAAAAGGTTTGAGGCAGTAGCTGACCCCTGGGAGTGGCTGGCTAGTGTACCATTTGATGAGCAGGCACAGAGACTGATTTAGAGCCCAAGAACCAGGTAAAGCGCTGGGCAGGGATGACTGCATTTAGGAGGTTGGGTATTGTGTGGTGCTACCTTACATGACATTATAACAAGTTAACCTTATGGCGGTACCTCGGGGTACCATAGCACCCCGGCTCTCGCATAATGTCCGTGATGCAGTAAGTTCTAGTCTGTTGATGGTCGGCGATGCGGCAATCGACTCATCTCGATGAGCTGTACACGATGCAATATGGTGTCTACGAGCGTTCGGGGTTTCAGCGCAATCGTCATCGCTGCGTTTCGACATCGCGGAGTAGCACTGATTTCGGATTGATTGGTACCCCAGTCACGAAGTTAAGTACACAGCTGGAAAAAAATAATGTCCCAAAAACTAAATATTTAATTGCCTCGGCCATTTTGTATTATTTGGTGCCCCGGGGAACCGCCATAAGCATCACGTGTCTGGAAAATAAGATGGTTTCTACAGGATTGAAAGATGCCCCGTGTTTTTTAGTCAGAATTCGTGTAGATGGCAAGGCGTAGAATTGTATTTTAAAATGGCCACCATCGATGACTCTTTCACGTCTATATAATACATGGGGTGTAAATTATATACTATATATCGCACACCCAGAAATAGTTAATTCCCAACAAAAAATTGGGAGTGGCACCCCACACAGGTATTCAAAGTGTGCTATCAGCATCATGCCATGAATGTAGAAGCCAATCTTATATCTCACACAGCAGTGCACCCCCATTATGTTAATGGCTTTGAACAGAAGGAAAAATAGGGCTCACACAGATTTGCCTATTGAATGAAAGTCAATCCAACACTTACAATTCTCAGAGATGGAATTTATTTACATTATATGCCAAACCAAATTTAATGTAACGGGTTGTTTTTGTTTTACTCATGTGCGACGAGGCTGAAACTATCACCTCACTAAAACGGAGAACCTGACTTTAATCATGGGTGGCTGCCTACAGCACAAAAAAAACCCCCTGAACCACCCAACCGCCTCCAGATTGGATTTACAGTACAATGCTCTATTCATAATAATTTTAAATAGGAACTGCGATTTTGACAAAACACACCATAATTCACGTGAGTCTCAGCTTACCCTTAGGCCACATTTTAGCTATAACAAGCAGACTGTGGTATTCCTTGTACCTCATAACCACCAATTTTGCAAAAACAAAGAGAAAGAACTTTCAAGAGACGAGTAGGAACATTCTGTCTGCCGCAAAGGAAGCACAGAGATGCCTTTAGCAGTTGCAGCTGGTGTATTTTACAGACGCTTGCTATGAGTTCCTGAGGGCCTGCGGTGGCAGAGGAGGCTCGGGGGTATGTTTGGCCTCACCTCTACGCCCAGGGTTCACCGGTTCCTAAACTCAGTCTTAACGCCATTCCCGTGTGGTACGCTCATAAATACAAAGAACACGCGCCTCAGAGGGCACGCCAACACATTTGCGTGAGTGGAGGCCGTAATCCTATACAACGTTTAACTTTGTCTCTGTTATCCTTCGACTTAAGGTGGAGAGAATGCATCAACACCATCGGCCATGACCTATCCACTGCTGCATGAAGGCCGCGAGCCATCGCCATCTCTCACGGTCGCCACGCTATGCAACGATACATCCAGCTCCTGTACACAAAAGGATATCATCGCTCCATCTCCGCTGTGGACATCCTGCCGGGCGTGTTCCCTCAATGTTGTCTTCCACTCTGTCGTTGAACCACAGGCCATAATCCCTTCAAGCCATGTATTGTGTCTAAGCCCACTTACTTGGATAAACAGTCTTCAGAATTGCTTTTTTGTGTTTCGTTTATTCTCCTTCCCGCGCCTCCGATTAGTATGGTTGGTTATGTACGGTGCAAAAGAAGTTCAACAAACATACATACAGTTAGTGATATGCTTTCTTCTCGAATCCACATGTTCCTATTCCCATCGCTTAGTCGGGTAACGCCAAGCAATGCAACGCTACATGCCTATATACATCTATAAGCTTTTGTTCCAATGCATCAATGTCTATGTTCCTGATCCATTTGTCAATTGAAGGTAATATAGACCGATTAAAACATTATTCTTTAGGCAACACGTGTTTACTAAAATCACAAAATGACCCGTATACTGTACAGAAAAAAAGATGGTTACTAGAAATATTTTTTTTTTAGAATTAGAATTTTACCACCAACACATTTATATATATATATTTTTTTTATCTCCAAAAACAGAGGACGTCTGTGAACCCTTGAATGCATCTACACCTCAATCTACTAACATTCTCACCTGAGTCTGAATAATCCCAGATTGAAAGGCAGACAAAATAACATTTGATCAAGAAGTAGGGAGTTTAACAGATGGAGCAGCTGCACCATTATCTTCTGACATCCCTTAATTTTATTTCAGCACACCTACCATTTAAACAAAAAAAAACATAAATATATTTTTTTAAGTGATGGCCGTCTCTTCCACACCATTAAGCATACCAGTAACTGCTGTCCTCAATGTAAACACCGCGATGAATGCCGCTAAAGAAGCAGTGCAGCCTGAGAAATGAGTACAAAAGAGGTCTTGTACAGCATCTGTTATAAGATGGTGCATGGGTAGCAGGTGACCATAACCTTCTCTCGCTGTAGGTGGCAAACCAGATGTCCGTTATTAGCGCCACGAGCAGAGCATTCAGAGGCATACTTTGATTTCATGAAGTTGTTATTCCACAACGAAACCCACTTTTTTTTTTTAGCTATGCAGGACTACTGCGGGAATACGCAACTGAAACGGGCAATATCTGTTCGTTTGATTTTATGCCTTAGAAAAATCAACTCCAGCATGTTTTTCACATTAAAATGCACTAACACAAGCCATATGATGGCATGGTATTAATGCATTAATCAGCTGTGGGTTTTAAAAAAAATGATTAATAAGTCTGGCAATGCTTTTGCTTATTTCTTTAATTATGCTTTTTAAGGAAATTACCGCAGTAGTGTAGCTGGAATCCGCAAAATGATTTTTTTACCTCCGGGCTCAGATTCGCCTGTCAGCCTTACACACATCTGCAGAAGTCATATGCGACGCTTAAGAGAACCACAGTGCACGTACATTCTGTTTAGAAAACACGACCTAAAGGAGGAGTTTCTCTTCAAAACAAACGTTTGTACACGTCCCGTTCGAATCGCAGCATATACGCACCTCGTGGCAATATGCAAATATCGTATTATGTGGACATAGGGGGACGGATTTAAGAAAATGACCCATTATTTCAACGGCCGCATGGAGAGATCTAGTCGGACCGGTGATTTGAAGTCCAGCGTGATAACCATGACACCATGGCAGCATGTCAATCACGCTAAAAATTCGTACACTAAAGTGACCATGAAACCGAGTAAATGACAGCACACCTCGGAAAATCGGTTGCAAACACCTGCCGAGGCATGAAAGTTTTTCCACGGCGAGCTAGCTGCAGAGGCCCGCAGGTTAAAAAACGTGTATTTTACATGGCAGAAAAATGAGGGCCTCCTCAACGGATATGGCCTTTGCCGCGCACACAGTTACATTGCCCACCGGCAATTTTGGAGAATTAATAATTTATAATAAACTGCTCATTAAGGCCGTGTAATATTTACGAGGGTATTTTTGTTGTTCGCATGTATTTAAATAATGTGACCGCACACATTACCAAATTGCTACTGTTGGGCGGAATTTAAGAAGTAATTTACTCTGTAAATTGCATCAAGTAAATATACTTATTGATAAAAAAAACACAATCGGCGTATGCCACATTAAATTCGTTCTCCTTAATGTTAGACATCAGCAATGCATCAAATCTTCATGAGGGAATGCCTCGACAAAAAAAATATGTTTGACACTGGTAATTTAACAAAACTATAAATATATATTTTTTACATTTAAAATACTTGAAAACAAGTACAATCACTCACATTGTTGTCATTGCCATTGGCCTGCTGTTGTTGACATAAACTAAATACGCTTGACTTGACGTAATTCGTGCTTCTATATCGTATTTACTTTGTTGTTGACACAACGTGCGTAACTCGAAAAGTATCCAAACCACGTCAGAACTTCGCCAGGGGGAATTGCAGACACCGGCCGAGTACATTCCAGACACGACGACAGCAAGGTCACGAGTCTGACATCATGATGAGACCTTTTCCACGGTCCTAACCGGCCACTTGGAAGCACAAGGTTACCAGGCACGCTCAAGAGAGGCATGGCTGCACGGGCATCGTCAGTGTGAACAGCTGAGGGATGATGGAGTGCGCCGTCTGAATTTACGCTTTTACAAACTGACCATGGCCACGGATGGGTCCTGTATGTTATCAAAAGTCAGGTCCCTGATCCCAGGGTGGAAAGCTATCGGAATGCATATCAATGCAGGCCAGCTGTCCCCTCAAGCAGTGGCAGAAACAGCAAAAATCAACATTAGCTACACAATTCAGCAGGCGAGATTGAGCTTGGTTAGTGCAATGAACGAGAGAATCATCTTCTTGGTTCTTTCGGTAAAGTCACGTAGAAGGGAAATAATAAAATAATAAAAATAAAACATAATAAAATAATTCTCACGACGTTTCGGCCACAACGCAAGCAACCGTCCTCAGGTGAAGAACAGGTATGTCGGAAAGACAGCGTCTGAATGAAAGGGAGACTCTCTGGAAATACCAGGGGCATCATTCGACGGACGTGGCAGATATCTCAGTGGTGGGCAGTCCCGCAAACAGCTAATTATCAGCGAGGGCAAGGTTTTGTAATTCATGAGCGCAGCAGAGTGTTCTGCCAGCCCGCAGAATGGGTGCAGCACAAGCCAACTGCCATTCCAATATCATATGAAAGCTTCAGGATGCAGTGAGGGGATCCACCACAGCATCATGAAGTTATGACACAAGCCCTGCCCAAGTCCACAGCAGAACAAATGAGGCTCTGATTAGTGTCACGCACAGAGACAAAGATCCCCCGTACAGCCTTAACAGACTGTTGGGGCAAGTGATGTTAGCGAGCACCTTTTATGGCGAGTCTGCAAATACACAAACATATAAACATAAATAAAGATCTCAATTATTACACCTCAGGTGTTGTAGACTTGAGCTGGTTGCCAGCAGATGGCAGTAAAGCGATGGATAATTTAATGTATCTGTGTGGAGATTTGGAGTGTTACACCTTCGTATGAATGTTTTCCCTGGGCACGGCAGCTTCTCTCCAGAAATCCAAACGCTCGCCAATAGAATTGGCCAAACGGTTCCACTGCCGTGTCCTCTATCAAACAGAGTACCGATGCTCAGCGAGGCTTACCTTGGTAAATAATGGACACTGCTATTATAAATGGCCTCTGTACAAGAAGGGTAAGAAGGCCAACGGTGTGACAGTGGAATCATTGTCAGGGCTTTCCTTCGCCAAGGGGGTATGTTTTTCTGCTAGCGGGGACTCCATTTATGGAAAAAGAGAGCTCGTCTCTGTGGTCGGTGCTGGTAGTGCATTGGCAGATAGAACAAAAAAGATAAAAAGGCCATTAAAAAGGTTATATAAGTTGGCTTAGGTTACATATGAAAGCACATTGGCTTACAAAATATACCGTATGAGTTTTGCACATTTTCCATAGCAACGGAAAGATGGAAAAAAAGGGTTATTTGCTCCATGTGTCAATGGTCAGTTGCTGGGGCGCTTTCTTGGTCTGTATGGCTGTGGGCAGTGTGTTTAATGGCAATGCGACCCACTGACAGGCAACCTATCCCATTACTGGAAACTCACCTTCTTTTTCCTCTGGCAAAATGGAAATGTTTTCCGTTTGTTTAAATTACAACGCACCGATATAGTGCAGTAATAATATCCTTGGACCCTTGGGCCTTATTACCAGAAAATCAGACTTGATTTATATGTGGAACTATTCGCATTGCTTGTAAATGTACTCCAATTTACAGTTTTTCTTCATGCGTATCATCAGCTGCCTCCATTTCTGAAATTATATAATACAATACCTGTTGTATAAAAGGTCAATAAATGGCCAAGGACTGACCATATATTAATGTACTCCATGGTCATCATCATCATCCACTGCTGGATGAAGGCCTCCCGATCTATATACCAAGGACTAGGACTGTCACTGTTAGACGTCATTTTTCCATGGCAGCCCATGCCGTCTGAAATGCCATCATCACGCTGCAATTTCTAAGCATTCAATCTACACCTACTCTTAATAAATACCCAAAGTCCTCACCCTTTTCTTAAAGGCCCCACCTCTTTCGTCTGGCTTTCGAGTGACACTGACCTTGGTTTCGTGCCCCAGAGTCACAGTCATGTATGTATTTGAATGCATTACTATTGTTATCTCTCAGGGTCCCTGGTGTGTATATAATAAGTATAACCAGTTTAACACGTAGGCTTTCGCGACCAATGTTATTCATAATCAACGCGATCTAAACCCAAAAACGTTGATTATGAATAAGTATAACCAGTAAAAACTAAGTTTTTCACTATACATCCTTTATATGCATGGCGGCTAGAGTCATCTCGTCCTCTGGCTTGAGATGGCTGCCACCTATGGGTCAGATGATTGCATTGTACCATTAAGCAATTGGTAATTAAATATCATATTTTTGTCCTAAAAAGTGTAAAATTTTGGAAAAAAATTTTCACGAACATTAATTGTCACGCACAATGAGTCTGTGTGGAAAATGTCAGCTCGATTGGATCACGGGAAGTGGGTTAAAAAACGACCGAAAGATTTGCACGGTCCTAAGCAAGCAAGCGAACTTAATATAAAGGATTTAAAAATGGAACACTCTAAAATACACCACGTTTATTGACATGCAGGCTCTACGAAGTGGGTAGAGACAAACATTTCTGGCTTATCACCCTTATAACTTTCTTCGTATGTATAGGCATTTCACTTGTATTTCTGCAACTGCTGAGGAGTCTGACACAAAGAGAGGGCTGCGTTTTTAAATAACACAGTCCACGTTACTTGCCCTAAGTCCAAAAACGTTTTCCAGTAATTCATCTTTTGCCACTCAAAAAGTGGCGACAGGACGGTGGAGACAAGGTCACAAAATTAAATGCCAAAAAAAATAAAATCTCCAGAAGACGTTACTATGCTGTGAACCGATACCAGCTCGTACTGGGCTGATATCATCAAGGTCACAGAAGTTGAGAAGCTATTAACAAGACAGCGGGCTCGGATAAATTGTAATGCACTTGTACCTTAGTTCACTGTTTTCTGGTTTTAAGACCCATTACTAGAATTGTGTGTCACGTATAAAATGTGCAATTTTGCCTGTGCTTCAAAGTGGACATTAACCCCATTGCTGTTCAGGCCGTGTGCCTTCCGAGGAAATGATGATCATTGCTGTTTTTACTAAATAAAGGAGCTACTGTTCTCTTCCACATAAAAAGATACCCAGTGTCAATTTTCATAAAAATAACATTGACAACGCACAAGTAAAAGCATCACTGTCTGTGTGCTGTTGCTTCATATAGTAGTTCCCAAGCTCCGGTTTTATGAGACATCCTTTTCAGCAGTTAATCTAGACGTACCGGCGTGCACTATCTTCAAGTCCTCTGTACCTCCAAAGTTTTACTGTAAAATGCTCTCACATTTGTCCATCATTCTTTCACAAATGCCTATCAAAGCAATCTTCGAGGCCCATTACAAGGCTCTTCACTCAGCCGCAGCCCTCCTTTTAATGCAGGTGAGTATGACATCCTCGCTCTTTAAATATACGGCAGAAATGCAACACACGCAGCTGCGGAGGCAGACTCCTAATGGAAACTTCACATGGCTCCAGGGGTAAGGTCAGATGACGTGATAACGCACTTCACTCCACATTAAAGCCAAACCGGCCAGACAAATAAATAAGAGAAGAAAAAAAACCAGCGCGGCTTTAAAGGAAGGTTTGCTCGAGAGTCTGGGACAGCTACCTGGCGGAAGGCCCAAGACTGGATTTGTCCGTGAAAGCATGGGGCTTAACGCACAACAGGTTAGCCTATACTTGACATTGAAAACCGCACTTTCAGGGTGATGGCTCATGCTAAATGTAGACTGCAGAAGTGAGCATTTTTAAAAGCCTCAAGCTGGCTTATGCCATGAGCAAAAACAACAAAAAAATCCGTTAAGAATCACTGCAACAAAGACGAGCTGCTTGCAATGTCATAATGGACCCACGTGACAAATTGCTGTACCGGTTTTCCATTTCACGGTCAGGTTGAATGAAATACGATGCCAGGCAGGCTTAACGCAGGTTCTCGTCGACCAGTGACAATTTCGTAGCATCGCCCACAATATTAAGAAGAACAAACTGGTAAGCCCCGCCAATTTGAGGGACACTTCCATTTTGTTTGGGAATTTAACCGTACAAAGAGGGCGCACTTGCAAAGTGGCAAATGCACGCAAAAGTAAGTGCACACATTATAGGCTCCCATGCCAAATGCATGTGTGTCTGCCTATGTTGTTGCCGTGTCTGTGTTTTATCTTTATGTATGTCTCTCTCTGCATGGTGTCTTCCTATGTTGTGTCCGTGTCTGTGTTTCCTTGGTGTGTGTCACGCTCGGTGTGTCTTTGTCTGTGTCTCTCTCTGCAAGTGTGTCTGCCTGTGTTGTTTCCGTGTCTGTGTTTTATCATTCATTCTTACCTGATGATGGTTGCTTGTGTTGTTAACCGAAACGTCGTATTATATTATTATCATTATTTGATTATATGTTCTACGTGACTTTACCGAAAGAACCAAAGAGTAATTCCTGCAGTCACAAAAGCTTCGAATCTAGTAGGAATAATGAACACAATGTAAATATCAATGTGTCGGTAAACCCGCCATCACCCGAGACAGCTAATTACTAAGGTGTGTCACGTCAACGAAACATGTCAATTCGTTACTAGTTTAGCACACCGGTGTGTTCGAGAGTAAAACCGCAACATTTACAATTCGAGTACGAACGATAAATTAGAGTCATCTTCTTGGTTCTTTCGGTAAAGTCACCTAGAAGGGAAATAATAAAATAATAAAAATTTAATATAATAAAATAATTCTCACGACGTTGCGGCCACAACGCAAGCAGCCGCCCTCAGGTGAAGAACAGGTCTGTCGGGAAGACAGCGTCTGAATGAAACACCCCAGGCTTGGAGCGTATATTTAAGCTGGGTTGGAGGGGGAAGAGCGCCTTGACAAAAGAATTTGCATATCAAGATGAATTTAGCATATTTATGGGAAATGCAGATATGGGATTAGTCACTACTTGTGAAATGCGTAGGTGGGCGGGGGGTTTCAAAGTCATATTATGCCCGTGCATTATGCAGGATTAGCAGCATCAAAGGGAGGGGATAGGGGTAACATTAACAAATTGGATATTTACGTGATCTAACCCAAAAACCTCTACTGTGTATAATATTGGTCGCAAAAGCTCTGCGTGTTAGACAAAACGTGACTGCAGGCTCAGCCATCGCATTATGACTTGCACGTCAGAAGATATCACGAGATTGCAGGTATATTTACACACAGCTTGACTTTAATCCTCTTGAGGAATAGCACATTATCGCCGTCATTCCCGATTGCCGTTTTGTGCTTCAGCAGCTTGATGTGAACAAGCTTTCGCTGATCACCGTGGGGAAACTTTTGGCACTGCCTAATGCGTGACAATAATTCAATTTGAACACATTTACAGAAACTGTGTGGGATTTGGTCCTCGCACAATGCGTGCCAATGGCATTGGTTGCACTGGTATGCAACATCTTTTAAAAAGTGCCGCGTTGAAAGTATTTCATTGTCAACCTTTCCTGCAAACTAGAAGAACCTGATGACTGCTATTGGTAAGCTTTGTGGAAAGTTGTGTAGCAATTGATTTAGGGAATTTGTAGTTTTTTGAGAAAACATGTCAACTGTCTAATTCTAGATTTGAAGCTTTCGTGACTGCAAGGATTCATACTCTTAGTTCTTTCGGTAAAGTCACATTGACCACTTCACAACTCCTCCTCCCCTGCTGCCCTTCCTGGCTCCTCCCCCCTTAACCACTATATAAGGTACAGATATTTTGCTGTGACGGTTTCACCTGAAGACGGAAGCTTGTGTTGCCTCCGAAACGTCGTGATTTTTATTGTTTTATTTTTGATTAATTTTAATTTCATTTTTTACCTACGTAACTTTACCGAAAGAACTAAGAGTATGTCAACTGTCTGTGTATTGGACAGGTGGACAACATAACATTTTCTGGACATGGCAATACATGGTTTATCTTCACCATTATTAAGTGTTCACCGGCGGGACGTGGCACACATAAGGAAGGGCAGTGGTCAGTTGTCATGAAGGACACAATGACTGTCAGTGGAGATAACATACACGCATGGCCATCAGGATAGATGAAGAATTGAAAGAGAGTGGACTTCAAATGGATTCCAGCTGTATAGGACCAGAGGCTGTTACCTCAGCATTCATCGAGCAGTAGATATTCACTGAAATGATTTAATTACAAGATTCTGTCTTCTCTCAAAGGCATAAATACGGTAACAGGTATAATTATCTTCTACACTGATTTGCGTCACAATAATAATAATAATAATGATTTACAATCATTTGTTAGTTTTGGGGGGTTGCTTAACCATACTTCATCATGCTAGTAAAGTATGGTTCATCTTCTTGGTTCTTTCGGTAAAGTCACGTAGAAGGGAAATAATAAAATAATAAAAATAAAACATAATAAAATAATTCTCACTGTGAGAATTATTTTATTATGTTTTATTTTTATTATTTTCACTGTGAGAATTATTTAATTATGTTTTATTTTTATTATTTTATTATTTCCCTTCTACTTGACTTTACCGAAAGAACCAAGAAGATGAATACCTGCAGTCACGAAAGCTTTTAAATCAAAAAGTATGGTTCGTGAAGAGGAGGCCTAAGACTCTTCCCCGATGTTAGCTTTGGCCCGGTATCGAACCTAGTTTATCAGTGCGCAAACCACCGCAGCAAAGCACTTTCTTACTTTAATAAACAAGTAATTTAGAGTAAAATCACGTAGAAGGGAAATAATAAAATAATAATAATAAAACATAATAAAATACAATTCTCACGACGTTTCGGCCACACCGCAAGCAGCCGTCCTCAGGTGAAGAACAGGTCTGTCGGAAAGACAGCGTCTGAATGAACACCACCAAGCTTGGCAGCGCATATTTAAGCTGGGTTAGGGGAGGAAAAGCGCCTTGACAAAGGAATTTGCGTTGTGGCCGAAACGTCATGAAAATTGTATTTTATTTTTATTATTTTATTATTTCCCTTCTACGTGACTTTACCGAAAGAACCAAGAAGACGAATCCCTGCAGTCACGAAAGCTTTAAATCGAAATTTAACTTAGAGTAGTACTTTGCTTTGTCCAAGTTTCTGCGCTACCATACTGTGACGGATTAAGTTCGGTGCTCCATTGAAAGGGCTTGTCACAAGTGCAATACGGAATATTTGCACAGCAGAGGCAGAATAAGCACAGCACAAGAAGGTTAATGTCAATTTCAGGGTCCTGAGCCAGCACCTCTCTAGAAGGCAGGTTAATACCCCGAGGCTGGCAAACAAGAAACACATAACTTGGCTTGCACGCCTGGCAGAGGTCTACATGTGCAAGGAGTTGGTCCACCGCCGATTGCATCACTGCGCAGGATCGGTGCTTGCGCCTACATTGTACTCAGTGTTTTTTGGGAGCGTGAATTGGCAGTCTCAGTGTGCAAACTTTGAGGGGTGTTCAAACGGTCCACATCGGGACGCGGAAAGCGATGAGTGACCTTGATGAAACTGACAAGCAGTGCACTCGCTTCATCTGTGTTCCACGGCCACAAATTACACATTTGCAGAGAACCACGTGGTTCGCAGCATCTTGGAGCACATCTTGCAATGCAAATCTCGTCAATATTTGTGAAACTCCTAAACCCTCTGGGCTGTGAGGTTGCCATGAGATGGCGGTGCAACAAATATGTCCGTGAACCCTTGCGCGCAGAACTTTCGGTGTTATCTCCTTGTGTGTGTAGGATTTCCATGGATATGCGGCTTTACTCCCACGTAAACAAAAAAAGAAAACGCTCCGAAAAAAAATACGTCACCGAACAGCTGAATTCGGAAAGCATTAGGAAGACTCAGTGAGGTTTTCCTGCATAAATAACAATATCAATATACATAACTTCTTTGTCACTCGAAAATACATTTACCTACAAAAGTAGAAGTAAAGGGGAGCTTGGTCTGTTGATTGGGGGGTTTTTACAGATTGAAATTGACATTTAAAAATTTTCCTACATTTATCCAGAAATATATTTAAAAAGTGGTAATGAATGCCAAATACAATTTACTGGAATGCTCTGGAATGAAACTGGTCAAGAGAGTTTGTTTTGAACAAACTCTTGGCTATGTGCGGTGCAAAAGAAATTCAACATACCTACAAACATACACACATTTAATACATTGCTACTGAAATTATGCTCTCCCAGAAGGCTGTTAGTCTGATGGGTTGCGGAAGAAATACGTTTGTATATTTTTTATGTGTGCAGACGGAGATGTGAAAATATATTGTCTGTTTATATATTTTGAATTATTACGGTTCATGAAGGGTGAATTGTTCTGCCCCTGTTGATAAAAGAACAACATGCTACTGACTCCGAGAAGTAACAGTGACATTAAACTTTTACAAGTCATTGTAAAAGGGCATGCTTTGTAGAATGGCTCACGCAGCTTGTATTAGGCATCATGGTCGCATATGGGAAAAACGGGAGCACGGACAGATCACTGAAATAAAAGGCTTACAGTTCTTTTTCAGACGCCTAACAGGAAGCATCAGCCACCACATAGCATGGAGTGCATGTGAATTAGCAGCTGCTGCATAACTGTACTTCGTGTGTCGATGTGTTGTAGATCAGGGGCATGTCACCTCGGGCCCATGAGCCACAAATGGGGAACAGTGGGGTTTTGAGTGGCCCAAGAAGCAGAAGAGCTTCGTGAACACTCGGCCAAACAACTTGGCAGGGTGTTTGGCACGGACAGGCTACAACGACTTGACTGCCAGCGGATAGCTCAAAGATTCCCAATGTTGCACGCGCTTTAAAACACTTCCACATGCCTGCTCTAGATATGACACGTGACCAAGATAAAAAAAAAGATTGCATACGAAGATTGACTGTGAGAATAAATGCAACCAACAAAGGTACTTATCCGATGTGAGTTGCCTACGCAGATTCTCTAATCTTCATCTATCAATGATAAACTTAAAGGCCATAAATACATATCGACATATGGCTGTGCATGTCAGCACCAATTGGAAGGGCGCCCCGGAAGGAGATATGTTATCAGGTTAGGGTATAAGTCTAATTCTGTCACGACACCAGTACGCAAGAACCAAAGAGTAATTCCTGCAGTCACGAAAGCTCCAAATTAAGATTGTCAAGAGATGTTTACCGTCTGAGAAGAGACATACAAATATATAATTTGAGTTTCATAGCAGGAAATCTTGGTCCTGGGTGGCAAATGCTTTTACCTCCGATCCTCCCCATCGGACCTGCTGAGTATATCTGTTCATATCCAGACCCAGATTTCCACAGCTGTGAGATTTCCAACTGCTTTTCATTTAAGCTTTACATCACCCCCTATACGCTTGGCGTTTGAAGTTTTTAGCAGGTTTATAAGTGGGTCATTTTGTGTATAGCTCCGTATGTGTATTTCATCATGACGATGTTGTTGCACTGTAGATCCTGGTTGATGTTGTGATGTCTACTCTTCACGATGTTTAAATATCTGTTTTAATTCCTTCCACCAGAACCTCTTGCTCTTACGCTGTACTGTAATTTTCTTCCTTGAAGATAAACTTCTGGTCTCAAGAGGCTCTTATCCGATATTCAATGAAGTACATTGACCCAATTCAGCAATCGAATATAATTAGTAGGGAAATGAACAATAGGACAGGATATGTTAAAACCATCATAAACAAACACGTTGCCTTAAAAGTAAGTAAATAAATACAAAATCTGTTACACGGTACTGAACAATTGTTTTTTTCTTCAGAGCAGAGAGGATATTATGAAGTAAATTGCTATGTGAGTTGTTAATTTATGGATGGATGTGCCGCTAAGAGTGGTACAATTTTAACGGTCATCAGTTGTGAAACTTCAGAGAGAATTGCGGCCTAGAGCACAGGCTTGTTTCGTGGTTTTTGGCTGGTTGACAGGTAGCTCACCACTGGCTCACCAGTGAACCACAGAGTTAACAGATTGATTCCCCAATCCACCAGTAATTTTTTGAGGATAAGTACCACAGCAGTCAATATAATTTTAATACAGTAGTCAGAATCCCGTGACATAATTTACCATCACAGATCATTGTGAACAATATTGTGACCTACATATTATTTTTTTATGTTGGACTAATACATAAATTAACTTTCGTATGATAGCTGCACGTAAAAATATATGTGTTATTATATTAGTCCATCAGTCTATAATCTTCCCACTCAATAATAATTAGCACTTATGAGGTGCATTTTACAATGTCTCAAGGCACCGTGCCTTATCAAGAACCGGGTGGCAAAATAACAGCCAAAGAGGAACAAAGATACCATTGGAACCTCATTTGCCAGTAAAAAATATGATAATTGTTTTTTTACCCTTCTATCTGGCAACAAAACTGACACCTTTTTTTACAAGGAGTCATGTTTGCATAGACCACAATACCTGAGACAGCTTTCCTCGGGTGTGGACCAATCAACTTCAAGTACAGTGCATACAGAGTTATGTTTTTTGTTTGCATTATGACGGCAGGTATTGTGGTCTATGCAAACATGACTCCTTGTAAAAAAGGTGTCAGTTTTGTTGCCAGATAGAAGGGTAAAAAAACAATTATCAGGACCAAAGATAATTAGAAGAGAGCAGTTTAAAAAATCTGTGTTTAAATCGAGCCTTAAAATATATAAAGCGACATTCATATAAACAAGAAATCTCTTCTTTGACCTTCAGGGTCTCATCAGCCGTCAGCCTTTACGCGTGTATCTCTAGAGGACAAAAGGGGTGCACATTGTTCTACAATCCTCTACGTCGCCTCCACAAGAAATATTTATTTTTAAAATACCTACCAAGCACGACTGCTGATGTGACCCATAATGCTTCACAACAACTATGCATAATGAGGTATTATAGATCAATAAATTGCCACTACGGTCTTAATTACAGTTCAATAATGCAAGAATAGTGGGACCAGGCTGAGTATGGGTATGGGGAGTATGAGGGCCGCGGGAGGAATGATGGGGTGAAGGGGGGGGACATGGATGAAAGGGGATTGCTCCCACATCAGAGAGATGCCATTAGCCAAGTAGTGTGACATAAAAGGGCTTTAGATGCATTTGAAGCATTTTCCCCATGAGAATAATATACGCACTAGATAATTAAACAAACGAGAGTGGAACAAAGTTTGAGAAGTGGAGGCAACTTGGTCTGGTCAAATTGACTTTCAAATAACTGTAGGTTCTGAAAGCACACTTTTAAAGAAGTTTAAAAGTGTGCTTTAAAAGTGTGGAAAAGTTGAAATAATGCATTCCAGACCATCAGGTTCCACAGAATTGTTTTGTTTGTGCAATGTGCGTGGCATACTTTCTCTTATTGACACCATATGCTGGGGATTCAACAATTGACCATGCACTGTAAAGTTATTCAGTATTTACTATTGACAAGTGGTAACTGTGTTGAATTAAATGGGCGCCAATCCAAAAACTATGAGACTAGCATTTGCAGAAATCCCAAAAGGAAAATTATTTAATCACGACAATACCTCCAATGAAGCTGTAATCTTCATATTTGTATTTCCTTTTCCACATTGAGCACCAGTGTAAATAAGACACATTATAGAATGCTTGCTGTGGTCAGCAGAGCGCGGTGCGGCAACGTTGGACTGTACTGCTATGATCCAACGTTCATATATTCACGAACTCGCACTCACCAGCGCGGGGAAGTATGGTCAAATAACCACCGGCATGGTTAGACCTTCACCCAGCAGCGGATTGACAAAGTCCTGTGTACATGCGCGTGAGATGTTCACAACAACAGGCCGATGCACACATCTCCTTCATATCATAAATTGAAAGTTAAAAACACGAACTGCATTATTCTTTGGTTCTTTCGGTTAAGTCTCTGTCTGTGTGTCCTTGTGATGTCTGTCTGCTTGTATGTCTATCTATAGTTTTCTAGTTAGATTTGTGTTGCTATTTCTTTTATGCCTGATGATGATTGCTTGTGTTGCAATCGAAACGTCGTAATATGCTATTATTTAATTTATTATTTTATCTTTAGACGTGACTTAACCGAAAGAACCAAAGAATAATTCCTGCAGTCACGAAAGCTCCAAAATTAAGATTGACACGAACTGCAGTTGTGCGACTGTGGCCTTGCAACCCAAACTATCGACTGGAACGAAACCCACTGTAGTCCGTGTTTCTTCAACAGCCAGGTAATAGCAAACATTCCACAAGGTCTCTCCTGAAGCACTCTCTCTCTCTCTGGTCGTGGCTAGCTGACCTCGACATTGACATTTATCTCGCGAACATATGGCCGCCATCATACGCAAGGATAAAATTAAATAGTCCCAACTCGCAGGAGGTTACATAAACACGGCGTGCAGACGGCAACACCTGCAGGCGGCATTCCATGGCGAGTCTGCGAGCCACACAGAGTGAGTCCCCAGGCAGCGCGGGACACACGTGCGGCGCGTATATGCAGAGATCTCGTAAACCACCAGCACCAGCCACCGTGCCGAGGATCACACTGCCCAGGTGTAACGCAAACTCCCACAGCAGCAGCAGCAGGCCGGCCGGCTGGCTGCTGCTGCTGTTGTGAGATTTGCCCGTACAAAGCGTGCCCATTGCGTTCTGTTGCGTCTGGATTTCATTCATGCCAAAACAGGACCTTCATTGAAAAAATTCTGCCGTTTTTTTTATTCCTCTTGGAAGTTTTTTTAAATCGTTTTTTTTTCTACTTTGGTGCCAAAGAGCGTGGGCACTCGTCCAGTCTACCATTAAACGATAGAGCGACAACAAAGCGCAAGACGGAAGGAGTTGTTTTTATGTATTTATTGAGTAAATGCCATTCAAAGCGTCCGAGAAGCTGTTCATTCATAAACACATGCCATTCAATAACAGACTTGGAAATACTGATCGACCGCGTATACATTCAACCGTATACATTCGTACATGTATTGTACTGTACAGTAAATAATCACGCGAAGAGAAAGCACTCTTTCCTGTGCACTTTTTTTGTTGCTGGAAATTTATTCAAAAGGAGTTGACAATAGACATTCCTTGAAAATGACCTCAAAATACATCTGCAATGCATCTGCAGTGCCCTGTCAAACATAATTACATTTCTTTGAATTTGGTCACGTGGCTTTAACTGGATACTCCAAAAGTTTAGCTTATATAATATTATATATGTGCTTCTCAACTAATTACCCGATTAACTAATTAGTTATTAGTTGAAGGGTATATATTATAAAGCAATTGCTTAAATACTAAGATTATCAATGAAAGCGATACGTTGATGTGTGAGATTCTATCAATATGTGTAATATGAATTTAGACACGATTCTTAAAGTTTAGTTTATTGCTAAGTTACGTTTGCAAACGAGCTTGTATGACAATTCACCCCCCTTGGAATTCAATTGTCACAATTCAGGATGACGATTTAATATCAGGACTCGATTCGTCTTCTTGGTTCTTTCGGTAAAGTCACGTAGATTGGAAATAATAAAATAATAAAAATAAAACATTAAATAATTCTCACGACGTTTCGGCCACAACGCAAGCAGCCGTCCTCAGGTGGAGAACAGGTCTGTCGAGAAGACCTTCAGACTCTGTCTTCTCGACAGACCTGTTCTCCACCTGAGGACGGCTGCTTGCGTTGTGGCCGAAACGTAGTGAGAATTATTTTATTTTGTTTTATTTTTATTATTTTATTATTTCTATTCCACGTGACTTTACCGAAAGAACCAAGAAGATGAATCCCTGCAGTCACGGAAGCTTTAAATCGAAATTTAACTCGATTCGTGTTCCACATTGTGGTGGATGTTGCAGCCTCTCGTGGCTGAAGGGGGGTGGTGGTGGGGGAGGGGGGCACGTGAATCCATCACGTACAATTCTTACGCACGAGTGTCTGTAGCAATGCATCGATTCAACGATGCATTGCTACAGCTCTCGTGCAAACATAAAAAAGTACACTTACCCAGTAAACACGTCAAAGTTGTCAGGTGATTTCCAACGTTGGGCACAACGTCGGTTCAACGTTGGAGCAACGTTCCATCGTCTTGGTTCTTTCGGTAAAGTCACGTAGAAGGGAAGTAATAAAATAATAATATAATATAATAATATTATATTTTATTTTTATTATTTTATTACTTCCCTTCTACATGACTTTACCGAAGGAACCAAGAAGATGAATCCCTGCAGTCATGAAAGCTTTAAATCGAAATGCAACGTTCCATGTTCACTGGGTATTTCACAGGTGTGTGCTACATAAATCTGGGTTTATTTCACACGGACCTGAACGTCAAAATTGCAACAAAAAATGTAGTTTACCAGCACCGCAAAGGGGCCGTCCATAAATGACGTCACGCACCTGGAGGGGGGGGAGGTCAGACAATTGTGACGATGTGAGGGGGGGGGGGGTTGAGAAATGTGACGTCACATCAAAATGCGCAACTTTAAATAAATATAGACAACACGTTCTGCTTAATTAAATAGACTTTTAAATAAATGTTTTCTCCTACAACATCAGAGTGCAGCGCCACATTAAACACGCACTACAATGACCATAGTTTAAAGCGATTTGAAGCATGTTTTATTTTCAAAATGGAAATATTACGTCATATTTGAGGGGGGGGGGTCTGACTTTTTGTGACGCTGTGTGACAAGGTGGGGGGGGGGGGGTCAAAACTCGTCCAAAATCGCGTGACGTCGTTGATGGACGGCCCCAAATTGACCACATCGTTTAAAGTTTAAAGGCCATCTTTACATGCGTGCAAGTTGGCTTTTCAGCTGAGTGGCGGCGGACGGTACACTGCTGTTTGTAACGCCAGATGTCACGCAGCGAGGGTTGCTACAACATCTGGGCAGCTCTCATGAGACTCTGGCTGAGTGCGTCGTGGCACCAGGCTCTGCTTAATGTATAACGGGGCAGGGGGGGCCTGTAGCATCTGGCTCTGTGCACTGCCCTCTCCGTGTGATTCAGCGCTCTTCCTTTCGATATTATGACTTTTTAATCTACGTAGAAAATATTTTTTTCAACTAGTTTTTGTGTTTAGTTTGTTGCCATTTCCCCCGCACCTCCAATTAGCACGGTTGCCTACGTACGGTGCGAAAGAAGTTCAACATTCGTGCATACAACATGATACAATATACATATATACATGTCGACGCCATTGGCAAAAGCAATTACTTGTGGAGCCTCTTGCCAACATTTACAGTTGGTGGAGATGATCCAATGTGTGAGAGCAAAGTTTCATACTTGGCTGTTCAATTTTAATCCTAACGGAGAGCTGCTCAAGACTAAAGAAAGCACATTTCCAGATTTATATCTGACCTGCCTCTGTGTTAAACGTATGGCTGACGCCCATAAAATGTGGAAATGCGGTCATACAATACGCGGCCCTTTACATTAACGAAGGCAGCACTTTGATATTTAAAAAAAACATGTTCAGACAAGCACGCTTGAGCGCTGACAAGATGTCGTAATGGAATAATGCCGGCATCTGGCTCAACCGGCAGATACTCCCCTCCCGTCCTGGGATTGTCGCACGGTAGACGGTAAACTCAGGAAATCTGGGTCACCTTTTGGTCAAGGACCTTTGGCCACGGTGTCAGGTGTTGTTGTTAGATATGGTGCCGAGGCGAATTGCCGTCATTTCCAGCTGCGGACGAGAATGTAAATTACCGGTTCCCAATGCTGTCTCTTAGCCGTTGAGATGGCAAGTCCGATAAGTCGTTCGGGGGTAAGCCGGATCAATTCAGCTGTGCACGTGGCGTCGAACAATATCCACCGGCGCTTCAGCCCTGTGGAAGGGCTTTGGATAGTGAGTAATGTGTGAAACAACCACCAGCACAGCTCTTGACAGGGACGCACTCGTGTGTTTGAGCTTTATGAGTGTGAGGGTCATCGGTGTAAACCCCAGTTCCGGTACCCGAACAACGTGTGTGGCAGAGTGGTTATACAGAGTTGGGGAGCGGTAGTGTGGCGGTCAGCATTGTGCTACGAACCCGGCGACCCGAGTTCGATTCCCTGCTCACGGTCAACACCAGTGACAATTATTTGAACCGGTCCCGGGCCTCCGCTAGGTCGACGAATCCTGGTGTGGAGTGGTGTGTAAACATCGCCACTAGGGAGACAAAGGTGGCCGGGCGTGGTGCTGGCCACCCACCCCCTCGTGTGCCGTGCCCGCCTTCATAGGTGCTCGCTAACAGCACCTGCCCCAATGGTTTGTTAAGGCTATACGGGGGCGGGGGAGTCTTTGTATTTGTTATACAGCTCATTATCGCTTTAAGGTGGTCTTAACACTTGCAAGTGTAGTAAGTATATGGAGGCTTGACGACAGGATCGGAGGCACACTTATTTATTACACCAACACAGTTATTACAGGTCACTTGGCTACAGGGATTTCTCGACAGCTAGCCCCTCTAACCTACACCAATTCCTCCACTACGGGACTAGGGGAGGCTATCTGTCCCAGCTTGGTTAAGCTGGGATCCCGGCTCCCTGAATCACCAGACCAGCTTCGTCTGGGCTCTCGGGGCCACGCCACCGGCTTGCCCTGGTCGGCCCTTATAAGGACAGCGAGCCAGGGGAGCTCTGGGGCCTACACTAGCTGGTCTTCCGTCTTCTCTGGTTAAAGCTGAGTCCCGACCTCGAGCCCTCGAGCTCATCACCTTTTATAGGACTCGCCCCCGAGGGGGGGGCCCGTGGGGGATACACATGCGGACGTCGGTGCGAGCGCCACCCTTGTGTACGGCCGTAACCCCGCCCCTTGTGTTTGTTGGCCATCCGTGGCCATGCATAATCATGCCTCAACATTCGTAGCCATGCGCAATTACACCTCTACATCATCCCCCCCTGTACAGCTCGCAGCCGTCCCTGGCTGCAAAAAAAAAATCAGAATAAAGGTGCATCCCTCACGAAAAACCCCGTGTGTGTGCCTCGCGTAATTTTTAACAAGAACAAGAGAACCTTAACAAGAACAACAACAGGAAGAGAGAGAGAGAGAGAAAAAAAATAACCCGACGCACCCCCCCCGAATAAATACCCCAAAACCAACATATATACACACACTCCGGACGCCACCCCTCCCATTGTCCGCAAGGCCCCCCAACGGCCGACCTCACAATAGTCTGCGCGTTTTGGCGCGCGTTCTCGCGGCGGGCCCGTCACAAGGGCCCGTCCTGGCACGCTCAGTGACGGTTGTTGACGGTCCGGGTGCAAGAGAGTCAGGCGTCGCTGCCGAGTGACCCCCGACCCCTCCGGGAGGGGTTGGTGGGTGTGGACCCGTCACTCCTGTTGCGCCTGGGGACGGAACAGTTGTTGTCGGGTTAGGCGAGTGCAGCGACGTCGGGGAGTCGGCGGAACCCTCACACGTTTGGCCATGCGTGTGTGTGTGTGAACCACGGGCCGGCGCGATGAATGGTTTCAACCTTGAGGGGTGCACATACCACCGGCGCCTCCCCCATTTGACGCGAACACATTGCGGCCGCAAGACCTGTACGACCTCCACTGGCCCCCGCCACGGCCGTACCAATTTCGACGAGGTTGCCAGCGGCACCTGAGGACAGTGCAACCACGCCCTGTCCCCTGGTTGCCATTTGACCACCTGCACCCGCCCCAGCCGAAGCCTCTCGTTCGCCCTCTGGCGGAGTTCAGAATTTTGCACGGCCGCTTCCCGCGCCTCAGACAATTTACCGATGTTAAATTTAACGTGTTCAGACAAGTTAGACTTCACTTGGGGCGCCGAGAGCTTCAGCTGGGTCGCCACAGGGGGGTTAACTTCGCGCCCATACATTAAAAAGAAAGGGGAAAATCCGGTGGCTGCATGGGGAGCCATTCTGTAAGCCTGCAACACACCGGCTATACGAAGGTCCCAATCCGTCTGGGATACTGACACCTGCTGGGACAGCATAGACGTGATGGTCCGATGCAGCCGTTCCACCATCCCGTCAGTTTGTGGGTGATACGGAGAGGTCCGAACCTTCTCCGTACCCAAGAGGTCGCACACCTCACGTAGGAGTTTACCAGAAAAATTCCTACCCTGGTCAGTAAGCAGCCGTTCCGGAGCACCCTTGTCGAGGACATAGCCCTGGACAAAGGCCTCCGCGATGGCTGCTGCCGACTGGTTTGCCAGGGGCCAGGCCATAGGCCATCTCGTGAAGTATTCGACCCCCGTTAATAAATACCTATTGCCCCTGGGCGTAGCGGGAAATGGGCCGAGTATGTCCAGAGCGACGAGCTCGTTAACCCGGGAAACCTTAATGGACTGCAGCGGAGGGTTGGACCCCCTAGCAGGTGGCTTCCTCTGCGCGCATTGCGTGCATGACCCCAGGAGATCCCCCACGTCCTTTTCCATGCCCAGCCAGAAGAAATCGAGCTGGAGCGTGGCAAAGGTCTTGTGAACCCCCAAGTGCAGAAGCCGCTCATGAACAGCCCATACCACCTTACCCCTTAATGCTGCAGGAACCACGAGCCGCTGGCGGCGGGCTTTTCCATCCCAGTGCATTAAAAGACCCTGGAACAACCCCCACGAGTCAACGTTCGCCACCCCCTGACCAGCCCCCCCGACGCGACGGCGCAGAGCGAGGAGGGAGGTGTCCTCCATTTGGAGGCGTCCCCATTCCGCGACCGACAACCCCAGCAACGAATCCCTCCCTTCTTGCTCGATAGGACCCGAAGCCGAAGGCGCATCGGCAGCGGCCACGAGGACCGAATCGGTGGTGACGTTCGGGGGCCTACAACGCCCCGAACCCAAGAGGCACGCGCACTCCGAAGTGGGTGGCAATCGTGACAGGGCGTCAGCGTTCGTGTGGCGGACACCCTTACGATATGTGGTGACAAAATCATAGTCTTGGAGGATCTCCAACCATCGAGACAACTGGCCCGATGGTTGTTGAACCCGCAGGGCGTACTGTAGGGCCGCATGATCTGTACGGACGGTGAACCGCCGACCGTACAGATACGGGCGGTACTGCTGAATGAAATAAACAATCGCCAATAATTCCCGACGGGTAACGCAGTACCGCTGTTCGGCTGGAGACAGTACCCGACTACCGTAAGCCACCACATGCTCTACGCCCCCAATGAGCTGGGACAGCACGCCCCCGATGCCCGTGTTACTTGCCTCAGTATCGAGCAAGAAGGGTTGTGAAAAATCGGGGTAATGCAACGGCGGAGCCCCCACCAAAGCATTCCGGAGGGCGCGAAAAGCAGCCTCCTCCTTCGGCCCCCAATGAAACCTGACTCCCTTGGACGTCAAGGCATGCAATGGTTTCGCAATCGTAGCGAAGTCAGCCACAAATCGTCGATAATACGACGCGAACCCAATGAAACTCCTGACCTCTCCCACCGAGGTGGGAGTCGGCCAGGAGCTGACGCATTCCGTTTTGGCGGGATCAGTGGATATCCCCGAGCGCCCAACAATGTGACCCAAATATCGCACCGATTCGCGGAGTAAATGGCACTTCTGCGGTTTAAATTTCAAATTGGCAGCCCGCATTTTGAGAAAAACAGCACGCAACCTCTGGAGGTGTTCCTCGAAGGATTTGCTAAAGACGATGACATCGTCTAAGTAAATCAAACACGAATCCCATTGCAAACCTGCCAAGACCAATTCCATTAACCGCTGAAAAGTTGCCGGCGCAGAATGTAAACCCATCGGCAAGCGGTTAAATTGGAAGAGACCTTGCGGTGTACGAAAAGCAGTCTTAGGTTTTGATTCGTCATCCAGAGGAAGCTGCCAGAATCCAGATAGCAAATCGAGGGTGGAAAAGAGTCGCGCCCCCGCCAAGGCATCGAGCGACTCATCCATTCGAGGAAGCGGGTACGCATCTGCCACAGAGATTTTGTTCAGACGCCGAAAGTCGACACAAAACCGCAGTGAGCCGTCGTGTTTTTTCACCAAAACGATCGGCGCGCCCCACGGGCTGTTGGAAGGGGAAATGATATCGGCGGCTAGCATGTCATCAACAGCCGATTTGACATGATCCTTTTCGGCGGGACTCAACCGAAAGGGATTTTGGCGGATTGGCGCGCTGTCACCCGTGTCAATATGGTGTCGCAGCAATCTAGTACAACCAATATCAAATTTGTGTTGACTAAAAACGTCAGCAAATTCGCTCAGGAGAACTCGCAGCTGCGCGCGCTGCGAGTCGGACAGGTCCACTGAACCCGCGCAAAGCGCATCCAGCCATCCGTCATCACAGTCCGAATGCGGTCGCGACGGAGGATCGGTGGATACCTGACCCACGAGTGGTTCCTCATAGGGTACCGGCGTTGCGTGTGCAAGCACGGTCCCTTGAGGAACCACGGCCGTTCGCGATCCCACATTAAGGACTGCAATGAAGGGGTCCCCATCCCCTCTCACCATGGTCTGAGCCGCGAGCAAATCGGGTCCATTTACCCCGGCCCGAGATGGTCCCAACAAGACCCCCCGATCCGCAACCCCTTCATTAAACGGCCGACGCAACCTAAGAGGGACGAGCATCTGAGCCCCCGGAGGTACGCGCACAGTTTTTGTCATGAGCGCCTGCACGGTGGCAAACGCCCGACGCTCCGTGGTGGGGGAAGACAAAAATGTAATGCGTCGGCCCGATGGGAGCTCAATGCACCCCTGGTCAATCAGGATACGGATGGGCATTTTGGCCAAGAAATCCGTCCTCAACAGGCACGGAACCGCGAGTGAGGAGGAAACCAAAACAGGCCCGGATAATTTAATGTCTCCAATGCAGATAGTGGCGCGGATTTGCCCAATAATGCCCAGCGAGCCCCCGTTAGCAGCATAGCATGGCACGTCAACAGGGAGCAAGGGACGACTTTGAACGGGAAGGATGTTATAAATCAAATCAGATATAATGGTCGCCTATGCCCCTGTGTCAATTAAAATCCGCACCTCTACCCCATCAATATGACCGACCACAACCGATGATCCCCCGACGCAGCAACGACACGTTGGGCGAGCTCCGACCACTGACCCGGTTGGAGCGCTCGCCGCATTATAGAACAATCACGCGCGACGGACGGGGAATTTGGAGCCCTGTTTGGTTGAGCGCGTGAGTGTGTGTCGGATGTGTGCGTGGGCCAAACGTGTGAGGTGCCGCGACTCGCCGTATTTCTCTGCTGGAGCTTGGGAGGAGACGGTGTGGCGTCCTGACGAGGTGTCGCCCCGCGCTGACGGGGAGCCCGGCATCCTGACGCAACGTGGCCTTGCAGGCCACAGTTGTAGCAGCGTGTGAGCGCCCCCGATGTCCTGGGCTGCTCCTGGCGGCTCGGTCCATTCCGAGGCTGTGGTGCCGCCGATCTCCATTCCCCTTGCCGCTCCACCCCGCAGACCTCCTCCGATGGGAGGGCGGTAGCCGCCATGGCATGGCTGGCCGTCCCCTTTGCCGCCTTTCGACGTAGGGACCGCAAGCCCCCGTGGATGTGGCGCGCGACCAGCAGGGACGACATCTCCGCGTCGTCTTGAGCCAGGACGTTGACGTCCAGCTCATCCGCGAGTAGCAGCAGTTTCTCAGCCACCATGGCATCCACTCCTTCCTCGTCCATCCTTGGAAAAGCAGCCTTCGCCAGGGCCAGGAGAGCTGTCCGGAAGGCCAGGGGCGATTCGTTGGCGCCCCGACGCCGATCGTGGAACAGCTGCCTGCAGTCCGAAGGCGGCCCATAGACGGCTGACAGCAGCTGCAACGTCAGGTGTAGAGTGGCGCGCTTTTCCCTCGGCGCCGAGGTGAGGGTAGCCAGGGCGTCGTTGTCCAGCATCGCTGGCAGCGCGCGTAGAGCCTCGGCGTCCGACCAGTTCGCCATCTCTTGATGAGCGATGAACCGCCTCTTGAAACCGCCCCAGTCTCCGTCTGCGCCTACGAATTCTTTAAGAGGCGGCAGACGCTGTTGTAAGGCGGCGTCCGTGGCTGCAGAACGCTCTCCGTCGCTCCCCGCCGATGGTACAGTGTGGGCGGGCTGTGAGCATGGCATCGCCGGTCGCTCTGATGTTGACGCGCCGGCCGGTGTTGATGACGTCACCGCTTGTGCTTGGCGCTCAGCAGACACGTGACGCGGCCCGGCCCCGCCCTCCGCTCGCACTGTAGCGATGGCGGGAAATTTGACCGCGAGCCGCGTCGGGGTGGCGGGAAACGTTGCCCCGCGTCGGCTGCCGTCGTCGACCCGCGCTGCTCCTCCAGCCCCCAGCCGCGTGATCTCCTCCAACGCGGCGGCCGCGGCGTAGAGCAGTTCCGCCAGGCGGGAGTGGGTCAGCCGGAGTCCTTCGGCCGACGCATCCCCCCCCTCTTGTCGTGGCGGCGCGGGCGTACTCGGCCCCGGCAGCTCCGATCCGACCCCGGCCATCTCTGGTGGTGATTCGGCCGCGGCGTCTTCCATCTCCGACTCCCTGGTACGTGTCGTCCCTCGTGTGTCCATCGTTGGACGTTTTACTTCTGACACCAGATGTAGTAAGTATATGGAGGCTTGACGACAGGATCGGAGGCACACTTATTTATTACACCAACACAGTTATTACAGGTCACTTGGCTACAGGGATTTCTCGACAGCTAGCCCCTCTAACCTACACCAATTCCTCCACTACGGGACTAGGGGAGGCTATCTGTCTCAGCTTGGTTAAGCTGGGATCCCGGCTCCCTGAGTCACCAGACCAGCTTCGTCTGGGCTCTCGGGGCCACGCCACCGGCTTGCCCTGGTCGGCCCTTATAAGGACAGCGAGCCAGGGGAGCTCTGGGGCCTACACTAGCTGGTCTTCCGTCTTCTCTGGTTAAAGCTGAGTCCCGACCTCGAGCCCTCGAGCTCATCACCTTTTATAGGACTCGCCCCCGAGGGGGGGGCCCGTGGGGGATACACATGCGGACGTCGGTGCGAGCGCCACCCTTGTGTACGGCCGTAACCCCGCCCCTTGTGTTTGTTGGCCATCCGTGGCCATGCATAATCACGCCTCAACATTCGTAGCCATGCGCAATTACACCTCTACACAAGCACTGAAGACTCCACAACAAGTCCAGGAGCTAAGGTAACTGTTGCAGTGGCTACATATTGAACAAAAATGACATCTCGATTTAAAGCTTTCGTGACTGCAGGGATTAATCTTATTGGTTCTTTCGGTAAAGTCACGTAGAATGGAAATAATACAATAAAAAAATAAAACATAATAAAATAATTCTCACGACGTTTCGGCCACAACGCAAGCAGCCGTCCTCAGGTAAAGAACAGGTCAAGAGGATATGCAAATTCTTTTGTCAAGGCGCTCTTCCCCCTCCAACTCAGCATAGATTTACGCTGCCAAGCCTGGTGGTGTTCATTCAGACGCTGTCTTTCCGACAGACCTGTTCTTCACCTGAGGACGGCTGCTTGCGTTGTGGCCGAAACGTCGTGAGGACTATTTTATTATGTTTTATTTTTATTATTTTATTATTTACATTCTACGTGACTTTACCGAAAGAACCAAGAAGAAAAATAACATCGTAGAAAAACAGAGGCAATATTTGGAGAAAAAAGCACATTTAACTATACTCTTTGGTTGTTTCGGTATATTCACGTAGGTAGACAAATAATAGATAAAAACTGCAGAATTAGGCTGCTTCAGTAGTTTTTTCTTGCTGTGGTTGTCCCACCTGATGACGATTGCTTGTGTTGCGATTGAAACGTCGTGATCTATTATTTTTCTACCTACGTGACTTTACCGAAAGAACAAAAGAGTATGGATTCCTGCAGTCACGAAAGCTTCAACTCAACACATTAAACTATTCCTTGAAAAAGAGATAATCATTAAAATATGGGTAAAACCACAGTTTACAGTTCTTATTCAACTTGTTACGCCTCAATGTTTTTTTAATATCTTAAAAATGCCACAACAGTATTGTATCCCATCATAAACACGCGAAGCAGTGGCACAGTGGTTCATGCGTTGCACTATGAACCCGGCGACCAGAGTTCAATTGCCGGCCAAGGTTAACATGAGTGGCGAGTTATATCTAAATAGTCCTGAGACCCCCCCCCCTCACTCCCCCCCCCCCCCTTCACTAAGCAACCTGCACGGACTAGTGCGGGTAAAGATTTTTTTAATAAATGTTGCCCACCGCTGATGGTTTTAAAGGATACATATCGCTGTCCAAGTACAAACAATAAATGCATTTTTTTTATCACAAATGTACATATGCTGTTTTTTTTTAATTTTCCTGCGACAAGATTTGTCTGTAAAATTAAGGATCATATGGAATTGCAATGGTAATCCAATAATATGAACGTAAATAAATGAACATTTTTTTTCGTAATTGACTTCTTCTGACACTCTCTCTTAGCAGCGCTGATGTGCTTGTGAATTCGCTAATTTTCTCCAACTCTGAACAATGGAGCGGTTTTGGATCCAATGTCAACAGTACACTCAGGTGGTCAGATACTCCTCTAGCAAGATGGAGGCAGGTCATACTCAACGCTTTCCCATCTTGTAAGGGAATGGCCCACGTGTGATCTCAGAATTTGCAACAAATCCGTACAGCTACCGACGCGTATTTTTTCAGGGATTTTGATAAAGCCCTTCGAAGCGAGGCATGCGGACACATAAATCTCCCCGTATTCCTTTCCAGATGAAACGAGCTGCTTCATAAATCACAGGAGCCTGACGGTGTGCCCGTTTTTCTGCTTATGGAAAGTGCGCTTGCCAGGCGGACGTGATGGATGCAAAGGTTGAACAGAAAATTATTTCTAAAGGGGATCCAGAGAACATACCGAGGTAATTATACTCAAAGCTCCTTTGAACTTCAAAAGAGACAGTAGTACAGCATTGCCACAGGTTCCCCACCATGGGCCATTACCTGGCTATTCTCAATTTCACTAAAATTGGTAACTGTTTAATAAAGGAAAAAATGGGTCTATTCCCCCCCCCCCCCCAAATTGTATTCCAATTGTGCTATTGGCGTCACGGAATGACAGCATCCTTTTAGAAATCTTGCAGAGCAGGGGCACACACGGGTGTGTCAGAGAATGGCTGTGGGTGAGATTTTTTCACAGGTCTTCTGTAAAATCATTCCATTTGAATTTGTATTCTTTACACAAGTAAGGGGGGGGGGGTCACACTTTCACATAATCTTTTTATGCCATTGTTTCCTGCATGGCAGGAACATTTTAATTCCTCGGAGATGGGATTTAACCAAAAAAGCGCTAAACTAAATGTAATATAAAAAAACGTTGTGCAGACATTGGTAACCACACTGAGACAAATCAACTTTACCGCACTGGAGGACCCGATTTCATCACAGGTAGCTGCCCAGACTCAAGTGCGGAATTGCAGCACCTTTGAGCCACTTCACAATGAATACAATTACTTGGCGATGCTGCTAAATATGTTCAGTGGTGCACAAGCACAAATAAGAAAACAATTCAACGCAGTTCAACACGTAGGCCTTTCGCGACCAATGTTATTCATAATATCGTTTTTGGGGGGGGGGGGGTTAGATCGCAGAAATAATGTGTCGTTAAACCCGCCACCACCCGACACAGCCAATTACTAAGGTTTGTCCATTGTAATTCATATGCATACATTAACCCCCCCCCTCCTCCCACCCCTCCCCCCACCCCTCTGGCCTTCGCACCTGATTGGCTCACAATGTGTCACATGTATCCCTCGATTTAAGACCGAAACAGGAGGATTTCTCCACAAATCTAACTGTCGCCTGATGATACGAGTTGTAATTACTGGCAAAACGTCGTACTCGAATTGAAAATATTCTGGGTTTAATCTATAACACACCCAGTGTGTGCTGTGCTAGTAACGATTTTGCATGTTTTGTTTACATGACAAACCTTACTAATTGGCTGTGTCGGTTGGTGGAGGGTTTAACGACACTTTATATTAACACGATCTCACGCAAAAAGACCTCTATTATGGAAAACTCAACGCAATCTTCGGCAACGAATTGTGCAATGGCTCTCCATTGCATGACGTTTTGGACAATAAAGGCCCATTGCCCAGTACGTCGCCTATTATAAACGGGTTTCCTTTTGAGGAAGTGTTGCTGACGAACATGTTGAATTTTCACAATTAATTTTCATAATTTCCAAGCATGCGTGGAGAAATACACCACGGGAGCACAGCATCGCATTTGTAAACAATACACCTTGCACACATGAAGGTGTAACAAACAGCCACTCTGTTATTATTCACCAACAAGTTATTAAACAATTGATTAAACACCGGACCTATGCACAAATATGAATAACAACAAAATAGCACTGGATTGTAAACAATAAATGTTATATCTTGGAAATCCATCGCTATTCTGTCTGGTGAATGCACACACCTGCATAACGGTGCGCGTTGGACAGGTGCGTTCAAAGTATTCGGCAGGGTTGCGCAATGGTAGAGCACGTGGCCCATCATCGGAAGGGTTGCGACTTCAAATTGATGGTCAGAGGTCGATAGACTTCGTTGCCCAGGAGTCAATACGTAGGCAACGTCAACAGTGGTCCTATAAAAACATGCACCCTTGCCACAGGACTGTGGAATTTCCACCACTGGTTCAAGACCATAGGCAGGCGATGAACACCACTCTGCGTTCAATTGAGCAAGAAACAAATCTTTGTTGTAAAAGTGATGACTTTTTCCTGGCTGTATTGGAACATTTCTTCAAACTTTAAGGAATCCAGCCATGGCATAATGGTTAGCACTGGACTTGCAATACAGACACCACCGGTTCCATCTCCCGGCATTGCAGTGGAAACAATTATTGGTAAGTTTCTTAAATCACCACGCCTCTGTCCACCCAGCAGCATACATGAGTTACACCACGGTTAGTCAATCGCCAGGTCGCATGTGGTACGGTAAAGTGTGGCCATCGTGGAAGAGTAGGCCAAACTACGCTGGGGTGGATATCTCTAGAGCTCGTCTCGTGGAGGCCCTTCCGCCAGAAGTGATGTGAGCAAGCAATAGCAGAGGTTTTATTGTTGCACTTGAGTGCTGGCAACGCATTGCAATCTTGTTTGTTTACATTACATCCGTTTGCTTTTTCACCGCAAGAGAAGAAAAATAATAAATCCTGCGATGCCCCACAAAGCTCCAGATTCCGCATTCTGGAAATATCTGTGTGTTGTGCAAAAGCTAATTGTTTTGGCAAAGCTGGGAAGCATTCCACTCAAGGCTACATGCAATTAACACCGCCCGGCTGACAGGGCCCTGCACACAAACAATCCGTATCTCAACGCGCTCCTGGCATTACAGCTTCAAGAGGACCTCTCTCGCCGAGCGATTCGAGCTCAAGAACAAAGACTCCAGCAGAACAAAGTTATAGGTGTGTCGAACATTCCCAGCTGTTGCCGGGAGCCTCATTTTTCATGCTCTCTGCTACATCCGGTGTACGATGTTGGGATGGATTGATGGCGTGAGCAGGTGCGTTCGGTGGCGTATCCAGGGAATTCCGAGCGGGTGACGATATAGGAAGGACATGGGTGCTCACGGCCAACACGAGTGACGATTTTCTGAATCGGTCCTGGGCCTCCGCCTAGGTCGCCTCTGCCTCAAATGAGTACCTGGTGCGGTGTGTAAAACATCGCCAATGGGGAGATAAAGGCGGCCGGGCGTGGTGCTGGTCACCAACCCCCTCGTATTCTGTGCCGGTCTTCACAGATGCTCGCAAACAGCACCTGCCCCAACAGTCTGTTCAGGCTATCGGGTGTATCTTTGACTTCTTTGGCGTTCGCAGCACTATTGTGCATCCAAAACATTTGGCAGGACATCAAAATTAAAGCACGGCTTCATCAAGAGCAATTGTAACAAATGCATGTCCACATTTGTATTTTCATGTAATGATGCATCCATTAATTACCATATATGCCTGCATTCATAGTACCATGCATCACATTGTGCATGTGAAAACAAATGACGGTATTCACGATTTTTTCTATTAAAAGTTAACACATCACAGCCCTTTTGTCCAATCCACTGACTTATGAAGACTTTTCCATGCCATGGAAGTCTTTAGGAGTTGCATGACCATACTTCACCACGCTGGTCAGTGTGAGTTGGTGGCAAGTGAGGCTCAGGACTGCTCCAGGTACCACTCACCGCTGATGTTAGCCACCGTGGCCAGGAATTTAATTCAAGTTGTGAGATTCATTGCAACCCCCCCCCACTCCATGCAAATCTTCTGCAAATAATAACTTAATTATTGTTACATTTAGGCTAATGGCAAAATACAGAACATAAATCAAATCGTGACCGAGAATAAAAGATGTTCATCACAACACTGAGGGCAGTGAAGTGTTGTTTGCCTAATCATCAATATCATTGCAGTACTGTTGTTTATTGCAATTCTAGAGCAATGTAGTTATTGGACACAATCTACGTTAAAGCCAGTGATGCCAGCCACTTTGAAAATGCTCCACGTTTGGCTGCGGAAAAAATAGCACCACGGAGTGTTCCAGTAATCCGAAATACTCGTGGTCACGATTTCAGTGTCACATTAGTCCACCAACGTAAACACGTGAGATGCCCTCCGTTGTCGGTGCACGGAAAGCCCCTCAGAGTCTCACGACTTGTTCAGGATGATTCATTGCATCAATGAGTGTTTGGCACTCATTCATGGAAGTGTTTGGCGCTGTTGCTTATAATTCACTTTTTTTCTACCACGACTGATGAAAATGATGGGGGGAGAAATAAAAGAAGTAAAGTGTCAATTTCATTAAATGTATTAAAGATTAGCAAGTTACTTAAATGTTTTGTCTTTTTACTGCTACCGAGCACAACAAATGAACTCGATGTTTTCACCACCCGACCTTCCAGAGGTAGATAAAACAACATCTAAAAAGGTAGCCAGTATTTTTAATAAGAGCCTTTCTAAATAACCTAAGAAAAGGGCGATTTCAAAGGTGTTCATTGTCCTAGCTCAACCAACTTTACATACCAAATAGTACCCAGCACATGTATGGATGGAGAAGGTTGGAAAACAAGTAACGATGGACCACGTGACAGTCATGAAACCAGGACATGAAAACAAAGAGGCAATTAGAAATAAGGTTTCTGCTAACTTCTGGTTGTTGCTGTATTTCGTCTGCGATGAAGGCCTTACCACGTCATGTCAGTCATGGGGGGATGTTTCGACCATACTTCATCATGCTGGTCAGTATGTGTTCGAAAAGGAGGGAAGCCCATGACCGGTTTCATGTATCACTCGTCACTGCTCTTAGCTGTGACTGGGAATTGAACTCAGGTCGCCCGGTTCATAGCAAACCAAGAGTAAACATGCGCTTACTTGTGATCGCTTCGTGTGTTTTCGTGTCCTATTCTTGCTATGTATGAGGGGCACTAAAAACGTGATCCATCCCAGTAAGGAGTGGAGTTAGGCAGGTGGGAAAATTGTGGAATGTTGTGACGTGATTATTGTTGTTCATTCCTGCAAAGGGCAAGAAGGGTGTGCTGCCACACTCTGCAAATCACGAGATGTCGTCACAGAGAAGTGGCACGGTATAATTCTCCTGCACAACATGTGCTTCAATTCGTAAGTCATTTTTAAATCCTTTATATTAAATTCGCTTGCTTGCTTGCACGCTTACGACCGTGCAAATCTTTCGGTCGTTTTTAACCCACTTCCCGTGATCCAATCGAGCTGACATTTTACACACAGACTCGTTGTGCGTGACAATGTATTATTCGTGTAACATTTTTCCAAAATTTTTCCAAAATTTTACACTTTTTAGGATTTTTTTTTATATTTAATTACCAATTGCTTAATGGTGGCAGGCAATCATCTGACCCATAGGTGGCAGCCATCTCAAGCCAGAGGACGAGAGGACTCTAGCCGCCCGTTTCAAAGACCAATGTGGGCTGGGTTGTGGCCTATTGAACACGCATATAAAGGATTTATAGTGAAAAACTTTGTTTTTACGGGTTAATTTTTTTTTGTTTCAGGCTGCCATCATCAGAGTGTAGCATTGAGAAGTGGAACAACCCACCGCACTGCAGCTCAGACCTAGCCCCCTTCAGTGACTACATTCTCTGATAAATAATCTCACGCGTGGCCATCGATTTTCCCACTGACGAAGACGTCAAAGGGAGCTGTGTCTGGCTGGGTTGAGGACCAAGCCCTGGACGAATCTACTATTGGGATATCCGGATTAAAATTGTAAGTGGAGGACGTGAAGAGAGTGTATTTAAAACAGTGAAGGGAATTCAATTCCAGCTCATCTCATTCTTCCTCGGGTCGATAACTTTTCGAGTATTTCCTTTCAAATACAGAACACACACAATCGCGAGTGCAATCATTAATAGATCTAGATAATCATCAACACATTATTACTTTGGCTGATTCAGCCTCGTATTCTTTGCGAGCGTGTAAATGGGTTTGCTAATACATCACCGTAATGTTTTCACAGATGATAATCAAGAAATGGTGACCTACGAAATGATGATTCGCTTGTAAAAGCTAATCATCATTATTTTTGCGAACTCAACGGTGCTTCGAGACGTGACTTCATTCTCACGTAAGAACATATGCCCTCTCAGAGTGATGCTGCCCTTTATAATACCATAGCTTCCAAAATCAACAAGTGGATCCAATTAGGGTACAGTAATGTGTTTCCACAATTCAATATTTGCTATAGTAACGGGGAAAGTAGCCACGTGATCATCTCAGTAGCTCACTGTTTTTTGACAAGCTTTTTCAGGCACGGGGTTTATCGAACAATGTGTGTTCAGACGTAAACCTTACTTGTGACAGAAGCAGTTCTGAGAAGAAAAAAACACAAGAATTAAAGGGTTTCCCAAACTAGATTCAGATTTAATTTTCGGCCATTGTATCAATCACAACATTGAATCTGAATAAATAACAAAAGTAGTAATACTGGTAGTAATACTCATAATAAATAATTTCCAGACATTTGTCAAGCCAGATGAAGGCCTTATCCCGATTTTATGGTGGGTGTTTGACCATAATTCACAATGCAGGTCAATGCGGGTAGGTGAAAGCGGAAAGCCCAGGACTTGTTAAAATATCACTCGCCACTGTTATTAGCCAAAGCCGGGAATTGAACTCAGGCTCCGGGTTGATATTGCCCTGTGTGCGAACCACTGCTCCCCCCCCCCCACTCCCCAACTCTATATAAAGAGAGCAGGTCAGAGTGGTTTCCTGCCCATCCAAATACGAGGCAGTGTTCATCTTCTCTTCGCAGGCTTCGTCCAGTGGTGGAGATGTCCAACCGGTGGCAAAAATTCTGCATTCCTCTGAGTTGTTCATCGAGAGCCGTGGTTATTCACCTGGGGTGCACGCACCTCCTGGGGGTGCGAGATGCCCTTTCTGGGGGTGCGAGACATGGCCAGAATTTCTTAGACGGTAAATAATCGAAAGACAAATTCAGCACAGGCACGTAAGTACAACTACTTTGTTTCACCAAACCGATGTATTTATTAACATTGTATAAACACGTTTACGGTTGAGAACCAAAGGGGTGCAAGACTTCAGCAAAGGTTAAGAAGCACTGGTCGAGAGAATGGGCGATCGTTGATCGATATTCCGTCGCCAGGTCGTGATTTATCACTTCACAGAGTGAGCCACGTGAACGCTACTAACTTCCACTCCATTTCCTCTGACAGGGGCTAGTACTGGTAGGAACCTCCTGGTTACACCAGCCCACAGGGGATTATTGTGTCCGTCCATCCGTCGTGCATCCAAAAATAGGAGGGGTGGGGCTGGGTGGAGAGGGGAGGGTGGGGAAGGGCTGGGTTGGGTGGGGCTGGGTGGGGAGGGGAGGGTGGGGAGGGGCTGGGTGGGGAGGGTGGGGTGGGGCTGGGTGGGGGGTGGGAGGGGTGGGGCTGGGTGGGGTGGGGAGGGGCTGGTCACCCGTGGTGCCCTTATAAAACTCAACGTTTAACCTACTCACGCCGGCTTGTGCCCGCTCTCACAGTCGGCCATATTTGCAGAATACACCACGCCGCCTTTGACCCTGGCCATTAACCGATCAACCCAACATTCCTACCAGCTCCCTCCGCAGGAATGTGTTTAATTTGTAGATGACACCCATTGCTTCTTTACACAAAGCGGTATTCATTGTATTGACCCCAGCAGGACAAAAAGCTGAGCCTCCCACCAACTGACAGTTGAATGTGCAGCCTCATGAATGCGAGCCATGTGCACTAACTACAGTACTGCGATAACCAATCTGGTATATATGTACGTATATAGACATATATACACAAAGTCAGCCCATGTAATTGTTGGGGGCATGTATTCAGTTTCAATTTGGGGCCCTGTAAACCCCCAGACCTCCCCGGAGAAAACTGCACTTTATAAAGCAAGGCTTAATTCTGACGGTTTAGTTGGCCAAGCTAAACTGCACCCACGATATAAAATTACATGGCATTCATAAACGTAAATGTTGCAATGATAGTTTAAAAAAGAAGTGAATAGCATTATATACAAGGAAAATATCCTGCTGAGTTTCCACGTGTTGAACTTCTTTAATTTAATTTGTGTTATTTTATATTTCTGAAAAACTGTAAAAAAAAAATGTAAAACCTCCCATGTAGGAGCAGGGTGGCCCCGAGGCTGACTGCTCAAACGTGGGCTCGACTGGACGCTAATCTGAAACAAAATCGGAACCCCAAAGGCTGCGTGATGAATTATGTCAGTCAGACTCTGTCTTCACGACAGACCTGTTCTTCACCTGAGGACGGCTGCTTGCGTTGTGGCCGAAACGTCGTGAGAATTATTTTATTATGTCTAATTTTTATTATTTTATTATTTCCATTCTACGTGACTTTACCGAAAGAACCAAGAAGACGAATCCCTGCAGTCACGAAAGCTTTAAATAGAAATTAAATTTATCTTCGTGCCTTACAAAAATACACACACGGATGCCTTCAAGAATACTACCTTAAGTCCTCATAATAATGTTTTGTTAAGGCAGCCTTTTTAAAATACTCACTCCTATCCCGCTGAGATGATTAAAGGTGGAGATGAATAGGTAGGACAAACATTTACAGGGGAAAACAATCTATCGTTACAAAGCCTCTGTAACTCATTGTGATGTGTGATGATGCACACCTGCACTCCAGGGAACGGAGGATGGGGGTGGTTGATTGTGCCTGAATGAGATAGCATTGGGGTGCCTGTAGAAAGTTGTACAGCAAGTAGGATCACATGTAAAAGTAACAAAAAACTCAGTTAAACACGTAGGCATTCGCGACCAATATCATCCATAATACAGCCAGATTAGGCTGTCGTCTGATGAAGCTAGTTGTAATTACTAGCGAAACGTCGTACTCAAATTGTAAATGTTGTGGCTTGGCTCTCCAACACACCGGTGTGCTGTACTAGTGACGAATTGGCATGTTCTGTTTACGTGACAACTCTTACTAGTTGGCTGGTGGCGGGTTTAATGACACATTTTATATTTACGCGATTTAACCCAAACAACCTGTATTATGGAAAAAAAGCGAATAAAATGTAACACCAAACGTTCCAGCAAAACCCTCCTGAAATAGATTGTTGTGACTCAGTTCTTTTTTGGGTTAATTAATCAAATAACACTGCTGTTAATTATGAATCATCTTTAGAGTCTACATGTGCAACAAACATATGGCATTTATTTTGAAAACAGGAGCATGGGATTTGTGCGTTGGCTCCATTATTTTGAAAGATGGACAGGTTTACACCATTGGAACCTCATTTGCCAGTAAAAATATGATAATTGTTTTTGTACCCTTCTATCTGGCATCAAAACTGACACCTTTTTTTTACAAGGAGTCATGTTTGCATAGACCACAATACCTGCAGTCATAATGCAAACAAAAAACATAACTCTGATAATGTGCACTGTCCTTGAAGTTGATTGGTCCACACCCGAGACAGCTTTCCTTAGAGCCTAGTCTCACATGGGTTGGACCAGATGACGCCAGAAGGCGCACAACTCAAAGACACTGCACCATCAGAGTATGAGAGCTCGGGGTAAGCATTTACACCATTGGAACCTCATTTGCCAGTAATGTTTTTGTTTGCATTATGACTGCAGGTATTGTGGTCTATGTAAACATGACTCCTTGTAAAAAAGGTGTCAGTTTTGTTGCCAGATAGAAGGGTAAAATAAACAATTATCAGATGGACAGGTGTTTCCGGACTTCTTTACAGAACGCGTGACTTGCACGTCATGTTTATATTTACTCCGAGCTGGATCCAGCTTTCATAACAGTACGCACGGCTGTGTTGGGAGGAGCGCCCCTTCCGATACTGAGGCACGGCCAGTGATGACCCGGCGCCAAAATCTTTCCTGGAAGCCACCCCAAAAGACTTGGCTCATCTTCTGACATTCTGTCTTTCAGTGTGTGGAATGCCATAATGATTTCCTTACCTTAATGTTGAAGTCGGAATGCAGTCATTACGGCTGTTGATGAATATATAGACATTGTTGTATCGAAATAACCAACCACGTGTGCTTCCAATTTTCCTATTATGGTAATTGTGATTATGGTGGTGATGAAAATTGAAAATGTGCTATCTGAAGATCATCTGGTTTCTTTAACCCTTCGCTTTCTTGCCACCGGTTTTAAGAGGGAATTAGTGTGAACAATTTTTTTTGCTAAAGTCTGTGGAAAAGCGATGGCTTTCATTTGAAATCCAAATAATGAGACCCAGAAACCCATTGCCTTGTCAAGTTACACCCAGTCAAGTGGTTACATAAGAGGTTCCGATATTATTTACCCAAACAGTAAAGATCCAATCAATGACCGCTGTGGAGACAGAGAGGATGAGATCAATTCACGCATGGGAGTGAGATGGATTGTTGCATCACAGGAACTTAAGGAATGGCAGTAAGCACGGCTAGACCCTCATTCACCAGTGGGTAATGATGATGACTTTATAAATATGGTTTAACATTCCTTTGAAACGGACCTATTACTAAAGGAAACTATTCCACTTATGATATAACCGTTTTGTTTCACACAAAACACTCAACAAATTGTTGGTCTAAAGCGAGCGAACGACATTTATTGAAAGCAGGTTGCACTCAAAGCAGATAGCCTGAACTCCCAGAGTAGGACGGCAATGGATAAATAAAGAATCACGTTGAAAGGGCGCTGGAGAACTTGCAGATATCAACTTCCACTGATGAATGCTTCGTAACTTGTCTCTGGACGACTCACCTCTACCCTCTGCTCAGTCGGTGCTTCTGCAGATGTCATGGCAATCATCAATCTCCATTCCTCAGCAGTTAAAGCGTACATCCTTTCCATCGTTTATCACACACTCTATCTTCTTGTCACGGTTATGAATTACATCATTTTAAGAGTCCTTAAGAGAGAGAGAGAGAGAGATAACAAATACTATATTGGATTTCCCCCCCCCCTTTTATTTAAGCCAAGTGCAGGCCATTGTAATTGTTAATTTCTTGATTCCCTTAACCCTACTCTTTATATTTAAACTTGACCTAAAGGTAATAATCACACTCTCCCATATGTCTCACATTGTTCTAAGTATTTACATTGAAAATAGGCCTCGGCAAGGTAAGGTAAAGTTAAAAGGTAAAAACAACGAGCCGACCTTTACCCTACCTTTACCCTACCTTTACCCTACCTTTAACCCTTACCCCATACACATTACCCGATTACAGAGTAATTACTAGGGAACAACTACACATGAACAAGGTTTATAACGGTAAATGCTAGGTGGAGCGCTTTAATCATATAGAATACTCTCGATTATTCCAATTTTACACGCTTTCTTTTAACTCACTCTGTCTGTTGTTGTTGTCGTTGTTGTCGTTATTGTTGTTGTATCCTCAAATCTTGAAACTCAAATTTTACCCACTTCCTAATGTGGTATCGACTGCAAACTTGGTATACTTAGGTCATACTGATGACAATATTATACAGTGATCCCTCGTTTATCGCGGTTAATGAGGACCGGAACCCCTCCTGATAGGTGAAAATCCGCGAAGTAGGATTGGCCCCCTAGGAATTTCCGTATATGTGTGTGTGGGTACCAGAATGTTTAAAATATGTATATTTATACTTTATATATATTTTACTTAAATCTATTTAATTATAAAACCTTAATATTATACATTCACTCTCTCTCATACGATACGTATTATGGTGTTCTACACTCACCAATGACAGTAGTATCTTGAGACTTGACTCCAGTAAAGACGACGACGACGATGACAATGACGATGACAATGACGACGATGAAAGACCTGTGCAGTTCGATGAATGTGATGATGAATGATGATGATGGTGTTACTGCACAGGTATAATGAGGCCTTTAAATCAGTTCGAAAAATCCGCGATGCACTAAGCCGCGAAACTTGAACCGCGAAGTGCCGAGGGATTACTGTATTCTATCATTAAAAAATCTATATATTTTTAAACGATCTTTTTTATTTGTTATGTTTCGGCTTGGGTCTAATTGTCTACGCTCAACTGACGTTGGCTGTAAATCACCACGGTCCCTTACGTTGTGGCAAGCTTCGGGGCCACCTTCCTGGAGTCGTGGAGTTCTGTCATCACTCGTACATTTCATAAAACGTGTTTTTTTTATCAAGTTTGTTTTAATATTACTTGTTAAATGTAGGCCACGGACTGCGCGACGGAGCTTTTAGCGGTAAACTAGGTACCGTATTTACCGGGTAATACTTTGCGCTATCTTTACCCTACCGGGTAATTCTTCCGAGCTACCTTTACCCTACCCTTTACCTTACCCCTTGGCATGTCGACATCTTTACCCTTCACCTTTACCCTTTTACCCGGTAAAAAGGGTAAATTACCTTACCTTGCCGAGGCCTAATTGAAAACAAAAATTTTCGTTAAATATTTCCAGGATCATAGTGCCTTGCCTTCCCTGACAGCCTTTGTCATTGCACTTCTGGATGAAGGCCTCCTCATGCCATTTTTGGCACGGCGGCTGCTTGACCATACTGCATCATGTCGCTCGGTGAGGTTTGGTGACGGAGAGTCCTGGACCGGTGCAGATGTCACTCACTGCTCATGTTAGCCCTGACCAGGAATTTAACTCAGGTCTCCAAGTTCATAGCGCAGTGTTCTGATCACTAAGCAACAGCTGCACACTGAGGACAGAGTACTGGGTCATTTTACTGATAGGAACCTCCTGGTTACACCAGCCCACAGGGGATTATTGTGTCCGTCCGTCGTGCAGGGAGGGGCTGGGTGGGGAGGGAGGAGCTGGGTGGGGAGGGGAGGGTGGGGAGGGCTGGGTGGGAGGGTGGGAAGGGGCTGGGTGAGGAGGGTGGGGCTGGGTGGGGAGGGTGGGGAGGAGCTGGGTAGGGAGGGTGGGGCTGGGTGGGGAGGGGCTAGTCACCCCGTGGTGCCCTTATAAAACTCAAAGTTTAACCTACTCACGCCGGCTTGTGCCCGCCCTCACAGTCGGTCGGCCATATTTGCGGAATACACGACGCCGCCGTTGACCCTGGCCATTGACCGAGCAACCCAACGTTCCTACCAGCTCCCTCCCAGGAATGTGTTTTTAAAGCAGTAACACATACACTATTTGAATAAACAAAGCCTTCCTCTCTGGCCAATCTACGACACAAAGCGACTGCACATGCATGACAGAGGTTTATCTATAACTTTATTTACCACTGGTATTAGTAAAAAAGAGAAAGCACGTCATGTGAATGCAGTTACATATTCTGGGCAGACACGCAATATGCCTGGAAGGTATTTTCAGGAATTAACGTTTCGCAGTAATGAACTTGACACTGATGTAATGCCATGTTTGCGAGTTGCCAACTATAAGGTTGTAACTCGGCTAAGACTGTGACACACGCACATCATTACGCCAAAGCAATAGGCGGTCCACAGCAAAAAAATATAGTATATTATCAGGGCCAGGTGTGCAGAAGTCAACCTGTAAAACAGCAGTTTGGGGTTCTAGTTGGTGGATCACACAATGATGGGGGCCTGCTCGATGCATCCACCTGCAGGGAAATTAGGTGCACATCAGACGTAGTACAGCAAGCAGGTTGTTGACCTATATGTGCAGCATTGCCGTGCTTTTTTCGCCTTGCAACATTGTGAACAATAAATTGGGCAAACGTCCAAGGTAGAAACCCTCTTGGAAAATGTTTTTTAGGCTCAGCGAAGCTTTTATTGGGGGTAAAAAAGTTAACCCGTAAAAACAAAGTTTTTCACTCTAAATCCTTTATATGCGTGGCGGCTAGAGTCCTCTCGTCCTCTGGCTTGAGATGGCTGCCACCTATGGGTCAGATGATTGTCTGCCAGCATTAAGCAATTGGTAATTAAATATTTTAAAAATGTTCCCTAAACAGTGTAAAATTTTGTAAAAAAAATTTCACGAAAATTAATTGTCACGCACAACGAGTCTGTGTGGAAAATGTCAGCTCGATTGGATCACGGGAAGTAGGTTAAAAAACGACCGAAAGATTTGCACGGTCGTAAGCAAGCAAGCAAGCACGCAAGCAAGCAAGCAAGCGAACTTAATATAAAGGATTTAAAAAAACAAACGACTGTATTATGTTGTAGAAAATATGAAGGCTCTGCTACTGCATTCACATATTTATATATTTATTTGATGATATTATGTCCGTGACATTTGTAAAGTAACACAAGCACCCTAACCTTTATAGATATCCCACAAAAATAATACGGAAGCATACAGTTTCGTAAATAGAAAGCATCGTTTGATTTAAAACTCTTTACATGTCTTCAACCAATCTCAGTGTATGTATTACATATTTTGACGCACTCCTCTGTAAGATAAAGAGAGTGGAAGAGGGAGAGCGATTAGAAATCAGTGGGGGATCTATAAATGGATCACCTTATATATATACAGAGACTCCCACGAGCAATTATCTAAAAGTCAAGTGTAACGTGAATATCTGAATTTAACTCTGTGACACAAGGTGCTAAAAACTGCTATTATATTACAAATTATACCTCTGTTCATTTAAATACAACAACCATAACTTGATTTTAAAGTTCCACTCAAAACTTGGGAGCACAGGAGATGATTTCTCATCCATAATAAACGTTTTTTTGGGGTTAGATCACGTAAATATAAATGTATTGTTAACCCACCACCACCCGACACAGCCAATTAGTAAGGTTTGTCAGATAAACAAAACGTACCAATTAGTTACTACTTCAGCACACGGTGTGTTGGAGAGTAAACCCACAAAATTCACAACATTTTCAACTTGAGTACGACGTTTCACAGCTTCATCAGAATTCTAAAAAATAGCCTGATGAAATCTTGTGGGTTTACTCTCCAACACACAACCGGTGTGCAGAAATAGTAACTAATTGTCGCGTTTTGTTTACGTGACAAACCTTACTAATTGGCTGTGTTCGGTGGTGTCAGGGTTGACGACAAAATTATATATATGCGATCTAACCCAAAACACCCTATTATAGATAATATTTGTCGCGAAAGCCTACGCGTTAAAATTGTTCCTCACATTGTCATCAGTGGTATCAAACTGGTAGGATTGACAAGGGGAATGTTGAAGGGCAAAGAAAAGGAACACAGGGGCAGATAGAGTGAGATTGATGTACTCCCGGAAAACATTGAACACCATGGATCTGTTGCTTTTTATGAAGACAAAATTCAGGCCCTTAAAAGGCGTCCTGGTAACCCCTTAAAGTGAGCTTTACTGCAGAATGTTCTTGATGATATGTGCCCTGTATCGCACCTAAAAACTCAACCACCACCAGTATGGGTCGTATCACTTAACACCTTGATTTAAAGCTTTAAGACATATAAACGATGAAGTTGCTGCTGCTGCTGCTGTACATTTTAAGGAACATTCCTAAATATTCCCATTCCAAACTAAAGTGCAATTACTGTCTAAGGTAGGTTTAGAAAATAACCAGCAGGCCATGCACAGGGCAGGTCATTAATAGAGAGGGCTTTTGGTTCTCATATATATATTTGTTAAACTTAAAGTCGGTTCATCACTACCCCTGACTGGTCGGCACTCAGAGACGCTCTTGAGGCACTCTCTATATGACCATTTATCAACTCTCCGATGAGCACATTTAACGTGAGGCATTCACAAAACCTGCTGTAGCTCGCTCATCTGGATATCAGCAGGAGTCTTAGGGCTTATCCACACTATCAATGTCATCATTTAGCCACTTAATGAAAACAAATCTTATCGCTATTAACCAGAAGTCCCATTAGGCATGCACGCGGGAATTTTTTTTGGGATGTGAAAGAAAGAAAAAAACCCATACCACAAACATTCCTCCAAGCTCAATTGAAGCTCACTTGATCTCAAAAAGGGTTGACACGAAATGTTAAGCAGGTGTCTACTGAATTTACGGACGCAAGTCTTTTTTTTCTCTCCGCAAGCTGAGGTAAACATTGCTTTTTCTTTTTAAAAACAATCTTCTTCTGAAGTTCTGACCATCACACCTTTGACCTCCGTCGTGGTGTTGAGGTCTCGGCTGTCCCTCCGATTAACTTCAGCAGCTCGGGAAGCAAAGACTGAAAGCGAACAGCTCTGAGCCTCGTGACCCGCCAGCAATGGGTTTATCGTAAGCCAAGCACATAAAGAGGATACACGGTTGATGTGGTACGCTGGAGCACAGAGAGTGACGGCCAATGGCCACAAGCAAGACAGTGGCCCAACACCTCATTATCGTGTCACTCAATATCAGTGGTTCAAATATACAAACCGTACACGTATTTATCTAACCACAACACGATAAATAAGCAACGTCTTAATCCACCAGCCTATTGGTTTTCTAGGTTTCTTCAGTAAAATCTGATAAATATTCACTAATTCTAGATTTAAAGCTTTCGTGACTGCAAGGATTCATACTCTTAGGTTTTTTCGGTAAAGTCACGTAGGTAAAAAGCTAAATAAATAATAAAAATAATAGAAATAATAATAGAAATGAAATAATATTCACTATTAATTTTTATTACCCACAATTCACTCCTGCAACAGCACAACACATCTTGTGTTCTGTAATCTTTGTACGCAATATTTTCATTTATGTATATGGAGTATTCTATTAATATACACACACACAATATACATTAATACATCCCTTTGTTAATCTACTACTGAATGACGGCCTCTCCACTCTGTGTCAGTCATAGGGCTTGTTTCACCATACTTCACCATGCTGGTCACAGTTAATTGTTGAAGGGGTGGCCCAGAAATGGTTTAATTGTCATCACCCACTGATGTTAACCATGGAGTCAGGTATTCATATTTATAGTGCAGTGCACTAACCACTGCACTACGAGACCCCATGGGTATGCACTGTATAAGCATATAATAAAGGCAATTATTTACAAAGTGGGAAACCTCCGTGAGAATTTATTTAGAGGGGTTGTGCATTGGGACGTTTGCTCGTTTCCACTAATGAATGCGTGGCTCTACATGGGAGGAAACGAGGGTTTGTGGAGAAAACCAATTGCTAATGAGGTCACAATCAGCACTGCCATCCCCTGACGAGCTCGTAACCTCATGCCTGCAACATCTGGGCAACTACTGCTGGTTAACCGTCCAAGCATCATCATCTTTATTTATACTGGAGGAATCCGATAAGCTAGCAAGCTCTTTTCACAGATGACCAGTCGTTCCTGTAGGACATCTGTGAAGTATTGACCAGGTTCAAAATCTGCTTAGCTTTTGAGATCCAATGATATCAGGCACATTTATGCTGATTTGGTTTTACGCTATATCATAATGTGTCAAAGTGACGTAATTAATATATATAAAATTCATAATAGGTGTAATAAAAAGAAGACCACGTATTATGGAATATAAATGCACATTGCACTGTCTTTTATTCGCTAAATGCAACAACAAAGTAAACCTGCAAATACACGTCTTAAAGCACGAAGTCGGCAAATGTAACACATGCGGACAATTAGGAAAACTTGACATAAGCGAGATTTTTATATACATTTTTATTCCATTCCGAGGTAGATCCACGGGGGAAATACATACATGCTCGTTTTGTAAATAGAAACCTCATTGGTGGAGGACATTGCCCTGTGTGTAATGGCTCACGAGGACCCCAAAGGACAGATTTTGCTGCGGCGCATTTGGATGAAACCCCGAAAATCCTCTGGGCTTGCCAAACACCCGGCCGCCTCCACCCCCCCACTACCGTCTGGAGATATGCTGCAAAGACTGTGTAACACAAGACCTCTGTACCATTTACCTTTGCTTTTTTGTGCCCCCCCCCCAGCCTAACCGCGACCCCCAACAACCCACCCCAACCCACTCCCAAAAGCTTCTCTTTTTTTTATTTCAGCTTTAGCTTGGGTCTTAAAAAGAAGCAGGAGAAGGCAAAAAAAAAATAAGAAAACAGGGATACATTTCATTGAGCTCAGGAAATGGAGTTTGGTCTTCTTCAATCAAACGACAAAGGTGGGGATTGTGCGGCCGAACGGCCGAGTCTGCGTCTCTGCCTGCCGAATCACTTCCCCCGTGTCAGCGCCGTGGAAATGGAGCCTCACCGTCTGTGACAGGCGCTTTCATCCGGACGTAACCCGACGCGCGCCACCGGCGCCGATAACCGGCGCTCACAGAAATCTGTGGAAACACTAACTGCCTTTAACACTGCAGCTCTGCTACCCTTTCAAAAATAGACGAAAAATACGGCAAAGATTCCGTGGCATCTGTAAATATGTGCGTGGCCACGCACGCGCGTACGTGCGTGTACGTGTGTGTGAGACTGAGTCTTAAAATGTGTACCTGGTGTGCTGTCAACATCAGAAGTTGGGGAGATAAACAAGGCAGCAAGGCATGAATCTGACCACACCACCCCCTTGTGTGCTATACAGACTTTAATAGGGGCTCGCTAATAGCGTTGTGTTTGTATTTGTGTCTGTTTCTGAACATCAAATCGTGTTTTTGTGATGTAGGGTGTGTTGCTTGCTACACTTTTTATGACAAGATGAAATAGTATTTTTTTTTCACCGATATAAATAGTTATTTTCAAACAAGGCTATATTTCTACATGCCACTGTGTATAAAAAATAATAATGTTGCATTGTTTACTGGAATTAAAGAGAAATTAAAACAAAAACAATACATTTTGCGTGTGTCTGCTCAAGACATTTTCTGTTTAAGTAATCAGAAAATGTGGTGGATTCGTCTACGTATCTCAAGCAAATATGAAGGAGTGCAACCACAAAAAAAGACAATTGTGAATCTTTGTTCATTGTTTAGGAGACTCATACATCATACGTGTGGTGTACCACATGCAACACACACTCTGTTTTATTAAACAGGATGTTCTTGGCTCTGACTTGTATGAAAATGTAAATTTCCAGTGTGTCCTTAAAATGCACTTGTGTTCTTTCCAGTGGCCCTGGCTTACCTGATGCACCAAAGTGACGACATTCTCAGGAGAAGTTCACCAAAGTAAATTTTAAAAAAACCAGTGCCATGTACATGCCAGTCTCACATTTCATAATCAACATCGTCGTCGTCGTCTTTGTGTTAATGTGTTAGTGCGCAACACAGGTCTGGGAACATATCTGCAAAAAGTTAGAAAATGGTGCATGTCACAGAATAAGTAGCAGCTTTCGTGTGAGTATTTACTCGCACGGCTTTTAAAAATATATCGTAAACAATATTATTGGTGAAGTGACATCAGAAGCCCCTTTTTTAAATCCTTTATATTAAGTTCACTTGCTTGCTTGCTTGCGCGCTTACGACCGTGCAAATCTTTCGGTCGTTTTTTTAACCCACTTCCCGTGATCCAATCGAGCTGACATTTTCCACACAGACTCGTTGTGCGTGACAATTAATTTTCGTGAAATTTTTTTTCCAAAATTTTACACTGTTTAGGAAAAAAAAAAGATATTTAATTACCAATTGCTTAATGGTGGCAGGCAATCATCTGACCCATAGGTGGCAGCCATCTCAAGCCAGAGGACGAGAGGACTCTAGTCGCCACGCATATAAAGGGTTTATAGTGAAAAACTTTGTTTTTACGGGTTCATTTTTTTACACAAGGTCCTTTAAAACCGATTTAACCAAGCCGTTGACGGCAAGTTGCTGCCGCGCAATTGGTCGCTCAGGCCACTGCTGGCAAAAGAGCCTCGACTAGAGGGAGCTTGAGAGTGGCCCCTCAAGAGGGCATTCGGCCTGCCCCTCAACACTGGCCAGACCTATTGGAAGCAGTGGCACGGCCCTCCTGAGAAACAGTGACGAGAATCAGTGAGGCTTTCCTGGGCAAACCAGCCTAGGAATAAATAATTAATATTCGCTGATCAAGTTGGTGATGTATGGTTAAACAATCTTCATGAGTGGAACAATGTAAGGAGGCTTTCATCCAGCAGTGAATTGAAAAAGCAATGTCAAGTATTACAATTTTATGATGCTGTATTGCTGAATTACCATTACTTTTATCATTTTTTCTCTCAGCGTGTGTTGGCGGAAAGATTCGTTTGTTATATTTTTTCTTGAGTGAAAAATCTGTTCTTGTTCATGACGATAGGTGGTGATTTCAGAGGTCGGGCATCTGCTTACGTGGACTAAATGAGTACTTTACCCTGTGCTCTGGTGCAGCCTTCTGGCCACAGTAAGCTATTGAAGGAATCTCGACTTAAAGATTTCGTGACTGCAGCGATTCATATTCTTGGTTCTTTCGGTAAAGTCACATAGATAGGTTCAAAGAAAATAACAAAAAATAACAAAAAACTACGACGTTTCGATCGCAACACAATGATAACGATCGCAACACAAGCGCTCATCATCATATCCTTGATGACGAACGCTGGTGTTGCGATCGAAGCATCGTAGTTTTTTTGTAATTTTTTTGTTATTGCCTTTGAACCTATCTACGTGACTTTACCGAAAGACCCAAGACTATTGAAGGAAATGTGAAGGATCGTTCAACATTTTTCCAGAGCACACCAAGCGAGCTCGTTTTCCCAAGCCGTCTTCCACCCTCTCATATGTGCATCAAAATGTTGATTCCCGGGTAAAAGGAGTCTTATCAGTATAGCATTGATAAAAAAAAACATTTCCAACCGTTGGGATTTATTTCCATACATTCTCTCGCCAATGGGGTTTGCTATCGAGCATTCGCTAAGTGTAACTGCGTTGGGACCCACGGTTGAGACGGGTCCATGAAGGGGCAGCACAGTGGCGGCTCCTGCAAAATCTCTCAGGGGGGGCAAATGTCTGGATGATTGATAAGGATAAGGTCCACCCATGCAATGAATAAATTAACAGCTTAAGCATGTAAAGGCAACTTCACTTCTTTAATATTAATGAAAAATAAAGTGACTCTTACAATACATCTTATTTGTTTATATACTCACTATTAAAACAAACTACTCAAGTTTATTTTATTAAAGATTCCACTAGGTTGCGATAAATTATATTGTTGGATGAAACGTGCTTACGTATGATGACGTTAGCACGTATGATGACGTAAGCACGTTAGGGCTTGCCCTCCCGGAAGCCATAGAGAATGCATTGGAGCGCCCCCGTTCGAAAAAAAACATCTTTGAATGTAAGTCTATGGGGCCACTCGGGGCGATTCTCAGCCGGAGTAAAATCGCCCCAAAAGAGGCGGTACTCCACAGAACGTGACATGATGCTGATTGGACTATATCCAGAGGCTGACAGTGACGGCTAGCGTGACTGTGGTTGAATGACATTGGTGGTGCGTCGCCCAATCGCCCTAATGAAGAAACCGCACCTGGGGCAGCATATATTGGACAAGGGACCACCTTTGCTTTTCTTGCACCAGGGCCCACCGCGCTACGCCAATGACAAGAGCGCACGATGTGTTCACGATCACAAAGATGAATTAGCGAAACATGACAATGGAAATAATAATATTGGTCGCGAAAGCTTTTATGTGTTAAAACTCAACATAATACCTGTGTGTGGTGTCATGCACACAGACACTATATACCATCGACCTGATATAATTGGTATCAGGATGAATGTACAGCCTTGAAAATATTTCTCTTGCCTCACTGTTTCTAAAGAATGGCCTCCACTAGAGGAAACCCTGGAGAGCCCCTCCAGAGGGCATTTTGGTCTACTCTTCCTCGCTGGCAGTACGTCTTGGAAGAGAGAGTACCCGCACTTTTCTCCACCGCATGCGGCTTGCCGATCGGCTTAATGTCGTTTATCCTGACTGTGGTGATCAACTCACTTGGTGGACAGAGGTGGAGCGGGGTGGATTTAAGAATCGTATTATTTTCACTGACGTGTTGGGAGATCAAATCGAACTACCCACCGCTGAATTGCAAAGTCTTGCGTGCCAACCGTTAGACGATGGCAACTTCATCACTTGTTTAAATGCACGTCATGCATGTGTAGGGCTGTTACAGAGGGGCTGTTTGTGTAGGGCTGTTTGCATAGGGGCTAACGGATAACAAACACAGTGGGCGGGGACTCCGTGAGCACACGGGGTGGTGCCCGCAACGACGTCCGTACTGGACGGCGTGAGGGGGGTTTCGATCCTCTAGGGGGGTATAAAAAGGGTTGAGCCAGAGAGCTCGGGGCTCAGTCTTAGTGTAGTTAAGGGAAGAGAGAAGACCGGCCAGATAGGCCCTGGACTCCCCCTGGGACGCCGCCCTTGTAAGGGCAGTGCAGGCTGGAGCCAGTGGCGTGGTCCCGGAACCAGAGTCAGACCTCTGGGATTCCGGGTACCGTAGCCCGACTGACCAGTGTCGGGCCAGACAGCCTCCCCTAGCCCGTTAGCGGAGGACTCGGCTAGGAAGGCTAGCTAGGGGTGAATTCCCAGTTGTACGGGTGAGGGGGCCGATACATCCCTCCAGTATTGTAAAGACATTGTGCAAATAAATACGTGTGCCTTACCCCGTTGTCCACGCGTCTTCAAGAACACTTCATCTGGCGTCAGAAGAACCAAGAACATGGACACGCGCCAAACAGCTCGAGCCAGGGAACAGCAAACGGAAGACGCCGCCGAAATTGTCGAGCCCGAGATGGCTCAACAAGACGACGTGCAGCCGGGGCCGGATGCGTTCTTGCCGGAGCGTCGCCATGAAGAGGAGCAGCGGACAGACCACCTGAGGCTGGCTCACGAGAGGCTGGCGGAACTGCTCTACGCCGCTGCCGCTACGCTGGAGAACATCACACGGCTGGGGGCTGGTGGTCCACCGCGGGGCGAGGGGAACCGGCGTCCGGAGCGCCTTCCCGCCATTTCTGAAGATTCAAATTTTGAATTTCCCGCCATCGACGCGGCGACCGCTAGGGGCGTGGCCAACCTCAACCTGGGGTCCGACATCGGCCGCGCTGGGGCTGCCGCATCAACGACGGAGGAGGGCGCGTCATCAAAGCTGCGACAGGCGATGCCATCTGCCGTTCGCGCCGAGACGCAGCCGGGTCGGGGAGACAGCAGCCCACGGGACTCCACGGCAACTGCTGCGCTGCATCAAAGGCTGCCCCCGCTTAAAGAATTCGTGGGCGCAGAGGGCGACTGGAGCGGCTTCCGAAGACGCTTCCTCGCCCACCAAGAAATGGCTAAATGGACAGACGCAGAAGCTCTCAACGCCCTGCCGGCGCTCCTGGACGGCGACGCGCTTGCCGCTCTAACATCGGCACCGAAGGAAAGGCGCTCTACGTTACCAATGGCGCTGCAGCTGCTGGGAGGGGTCTACGGACCATCGGCGGAATGCAGACAGGAGTTCTACGACCGCAAGCGGGGAGAAAAGGAGTCGCCCCTGGCGTACCGAACGAGCCTCCTGGCGTTGGCCAAGTCGGCCTTCCCCCGTATGGATGACGACGGCATCGACGCTATGCTGACGGAGAAAATACTCCTCCTGGCTGACGATCTTGACATCGCTGTCGTCGCACAGGAGGACGCGGAAATGACATCGCTCCAGGCGGCGCGGCTCCTCCACGCAAACCTCCTGTCGCTCCGGCGAAAAGCCAGCAGGGCATCGGCGGGGCGTGCGGTGGCTGCAGCCACCCTTCCGACGGAGGAACTCTACGCCGTCGACCACCGACGGCAACAGGCGACGAGTGCACGGCCGGGCCAGGACGGGTCGGGCCGTTCCGACCATTCGTCACCTCCGACGTCGCTCCCGCGGTGCTTTAACTGCGGCGTCCGGGGCCACGTCGCCTCGGGGTGCCGCTCTCCTCGTCAACGCGGGACGACACCTCACCGGGACGACGGGCCTCATCCCAAGCTCCACCATCAAAAACCGGCGAGTCGCGGCACCCCACACGTTTGGCCCACACACACACCCGTCACGCACTCAAACACCGCGACGAGAGGGGGGCCGGTATCACGCACCATCGCACCATCACGCACCACTCCGGGTACCCATATCGAACCCGGCCAGTGGTCCGTGCTGGCCGATCGTGTGGTTGCCGCATCGTCGGGGTCGTCGGCCGTTGTGGGGTATATCGACGGGGTTGAAGTGCGCATCCTGGTCGATACGGGAGCATCGGCGACTATTATTTCGGAATTAATTTATAATATTCTCCCCGTCCGGAGTCGTCCCTTGATGCCAGTTAACATACCATTCTATGCGGCTAACGGGGGCTCACTTGGCATCATCGGACAAATTCGTGCCCAAATTTGCATCGGGGAAATAAAATTGTCTGGGCCGATTTTTGTTTCTTCCTCGCTGGCGGTTCCGTGCCTGCTGGGGACGGACTTCCTGGCCAAAATGCCGATTGTAATTTTGATCGACCAGGGGTGCATAGAGCTTCCATCGGGCAGACGCATGGCGTTTCTGCCATCGCCGGTTGCGACTCGGACGGCGTTCGCGACGGTGCCGGCGCTCGTGGAAAGAACGGTACGCGTTCCTCCGGGGACGCAAATGCTGGTACCCTTGAAACTTCGGCGGCCCCTCGTTAAGGGTGCTGGGGCACAAGGGGTACTGTTGGGACCGTCTAGGGCCGGGGTTAGTGGACCTGACTTACTACCGGCCCAGACCATAGTGAGAGGGGATGGTGAACCCTTCATCGCGGTCCTAAATGTGGGCTCGCGGACGGTGGTGATCCCACAGGGGACCGTGCTTGCTCACGCAACGCCGGTGCCGTGTGAGGAACCCGCCGTAAATTGCGTCAACACTGTCCCTGCGTCGCGACCGCATTCGGACAGCGATGAAGGGTGGCTCGAGGCGCTTTGTGCGGGATCGACGGACCTGTCCGATTCAGAGCGTCAACAACTTAAAACGCTACTGCGAGAATTTTCCGACGTTTTTAGTCGAAATAAATATGATTTGGGTTGCACTCACTTGCTGCGTCACCATATTGACACGGGTGACAGCGCGCCAATTCGCCAAAATCCGTTTCGGTTGAGTCCCGCCGAAAAGGACCATGTCAAATCGGCTGTTGATGACATGTTGGCCGCGGACATCATTTCTCCTTCCACCAGCCCTTGGGGAGCGCCGATCGTCCTGGTTAAAAAGCAGGACGGTTCGTTGCGGTTTTGCGTTGACTTCCGGCGTCTTAATAAAATTTCGGTTGCCGACGCATACCCGCTCCCTCGGATGGATGAATCGCTTGACGCCTTGGCGGGAGCGCGATTCTTTTCCACACTCGATTTACTTTCGGGATTCTGGCAGCTTCCTCTGGATGATGAGTCAAAGCCTAAAACTGCTTTTCGTACACCGCACGGCTTGTTTCAATTCAACCGGTTGCCGATGGGCTTACACTCAGCGCCGGCAACTTTCCAGCGTTTAATGGAATTGGTTTTGGCTGGACTGCAATGGGAGTCGTGCCTCATTTATTTGGATGACGTTATCGTCTTTGGAAAAACCTTTGATGAACATCTCCAGAGGTTGCGGGCGGTTTTCCTAAAGATGCGGGCTGCTAATTTGAAATTCAAGCCCCAAAAATGCCATTTGTTGCGTGATTCGGTGCGTTATTTGGGGCACATCGTGGGACGCTCAGGTATTGCTACCGATCCCGCCAAAACGCAGTGTGTCAGCTCCTGGCCGACTCCCACCTCGGTGGGAGAGGTCAGGAGTTTCATTGGGTTCGCGTCGTATTATCGACGGTTTGTTGCTGATTTTGCGACAATTGCTAAACCCCTGCACGCTTTAACATCTAAAGGGGTTCGGTTCCACTGGGGTCAAGAGGAGGAGGCTGCGTTCCGCTCCCTTCGGGACGCCCTGGTGAAAGCCCCTCCCTTGATCTACCCTGATTTTCTAAGCCCTTTTTGCTCGACACCGATGCGAGCAACACGGGTATTGGGGGTGTGCTTTCCCAGGTGGTTGATGGCGTTGAACGGGTGGTCGCATACGGTAGTCGGGTGTTGTCTCCTGCGGAGCAGAGATATTGTGTCACCCGTAGAGAACTGTTGGCAATTGTTTTTTTCATCCAACAGTATCGCCCATATCTGTACGGTCGGCATTTCACCGTCCGCACAGATCATGCGGCACTACAGTATGCCCTGCGGGTTCAACAACCATCGGGACAGTTGTCTCGATGGTTGGAGGTTCTCCAGGATTTTGATTTTGAGACCACTTACCGTAAGGGCGTTCGCCATACCAACGCGGACGCTCTGTCACGCATGCCAACCACCTCGGAATGTGCATGCCTCCTGGGGTCGGGACGTTGCAGACCTTCAGGGGACGCATCGGTTCCGATCCTGGCAGCCACCGACGACGACGAACCACTGCCTGATAATTCGATCGAACAACAGGGAAGGGATTCCCTGTTGGGGTTGCCCGTCACTGAGTGGGGGCGCCTCCAAATGGAGGATACCTCCCTCCTCGGGTGGCGTCGTCGCGTCGGGGGTGCTGGCCGGGTGAAAGGTGATTCGGGTGCATGGGAAATGGTACAGGGTCTGCTCATGCATTGGGACGCAAAATCACAGCGACATCGGCTGGTCGTCCCTTCGGAGTTGCGAGGCAAAGTGGTGTGGGCCGCGCATGAGCGCCTGTTACATCTGGGGACTCTAAAGACCCTTGCACTGATACAACTAGATTTTTTTTGGCCTGGTATGACAAAGGATGTTGGGGATCTTTTGAATTCATGCCCGCGGTGTGCGCAACGGAAACCGCCGGCACGGGAGTCTAACCCGCCTTTACAATCAATCAAGGTGTCCAGAATAAATGAGCTTGTCGCGCTGGACATCTTGGGCCCATTTCCCGCCACCCCCAGGGGCAATAGGTATTTGCTGACAGGAGTCGAGTATTTTACGCGCTGGCCCATGGCCTGGCCCCTTGCCAACCAGTCGGCAGCAGCCATCGTGGACGCCTTTGTTCAGGGATACGTCCTGGACAAAGGTGCTCCGGAACGGCTGCTGACCGACCAGGGTAAAAATTTTTCAAGCAAATTGCTTAAACAAGTCTGTGACCTCTTAGGCACAAAGAAAATTCGGACCTCCCCGTATCACCCACAGACAGACGGAATGGTCGAGCGCCTGCATCGCACCATTTCGTCAATGATGGCACAGCAGGTCTCAGATTCTCAGACTGATTGGGACCTGCATATTCAGGGGGTCTTGGCGGCATACCGGATGGCACCCCATGCAGCTACGGGATTTTCCCCCTTTTTCCTTATGTACAGTCGCGAACCCGACCCGCCTGTTCGCGCCCAGCTGCAGATCCCCGACCCGCAAGGAAAAACTAAATTGGCTGACCACGTCAAATTTAATCTGGCTAAATTAACAGAGGCGCGGGATGCTGCGAGGTTGAACTCGGACCTCCGTCAAAAGGCGAACGAGCGCCTCAGGCTGGGTCGGGCGCATGTAATACAGTGGAAACCGGGGGACAGGGCATGGTTGCACTGTCCCCAAGTACCCCTGGCCACCTCCCCTAAGCTGGCGCGGCCGTGGCGGGGCCCTGTGGAAGTGGTCGAGGTCTTGCGACCACAGTGCGTGCGCATTCGTTGGGGGAAGCGGCGATGGTTCGTGCACCCCTCTCGGTTGAAACCTTTCGTTGCGGTACACAAACCCACTTCACACATGCGTGGCCAGACGTGTGGGGGGTCGACCGACTCACTAGCTCCGTCTCCACCGCGCTCACCTAATGCCTTGCCGGCCGTGCCACCTCCAGGTGCATCGGGACTGACGAGCCCGCACCCACCTGCTGCTGCAAGGGACGCCGCGGTTCCCGCGACGTCAGACGCGGACTCTATACAAAACGAACAACCGCCACCGGCGGGTTCGCCACCCGGGATTGCCCCGTGTGACGGGCCTGCAGCAAGGACACGCGCAAAAATGCGCAGACTCTTGTAATGCATTGGACGAACATTTTTTTTTTCTTCTTCTCTCTTACGTACGGTTGCGTGGTGCTGCGTCGGTGGGGAGCTCCTAACACATTTTTTTGTGTTGTGTTGCATGTGTGCTGCGAGTTCCCTGCTTAACCTGTATATATGCGTCGCTCTTACGGTATTCGTATTTATTCAGGGGGGGTGCGTCGGATTGTTCCCTTCGGGGTTGTGGGTTTTGTTGTTGTCATTGTTGTTGTTGTTGTCGTTGTTGCTGTTGGTTCCTTCATGTTAGCGTTAAAAACGTTTTTTTAAGGCACACGCGGGTATCCAGGGGTTAAACAGCCTTTATTAAAGTTGTTGCAGCCGGGACGGCTGCGAGCTGTACAGGGGGGGGTGATGTAGGGCTGTTACAGAGGGGCTGTTTGTGTAGGGCTGTTTGCATAGGGGCTAACGGATAACAAACACAGTGGGCGGGGACTCCGTGAGCACACGGGGTGGTGCCCGCAACGACGTCCGTACTGGACGGCGTGAGGGGGGTTTCGATCCTCTAGGGGGGTATAAAAAGGGTTGAGCCAGAGAGCTCGGGGCTCAGTCTTAGTGTAGTTAAGGGAAGAGAGAAGACCGGCCAGATAGGCCCTGGACTCCCCCTGGGACGCCGCCCTTGTAAGGGCAGTGCAGGCTGGAGCCAGTGGCGTGGTCCCGGAACCAGAGTCAGACCTCTGGGATTCCGGGTACCGTAGCCCGACTGACCAGTCGGGCCAGACAGCCTCCCCTAGCCCGTTAGCGGAGGACTCGGCTAGGAAGGCTAGCTAGGGGTGAATTCCCAGTTGTACGGGTGAGGGGGCCGATACATCCCTCCAGTATTGTAAAGACATTGTGCAAATAAATACGTGTGCCTTACCCCGTTGTCCACGCGTCTTCAAGAACACTTCACATGGAAACTAACTGATGCATTGGCAATGTTTACTCGACAGAAACACATCTCAATGTATATATGAGGAAGCCACGTGTTGTTTCACAATGATTGATAGGATGACTGGTCACCCGCTAATCATTTAAAATAAATACTGCATTTGGCCACCTTGGGAAAACATTAAATATTTTAAGGTGACTTCTTGTTACACAACCACATGAGTCATTGTGAGTTTGATATCGCAAAGGAACCTTATACAGAACCCTTTTTGCTCAGCATTTCCCCATTGCTGTATTGACCTTAAATACGTCATCTGATGCAAATTACGTATTTATGAGTAAAGGATCAATACGCGGTCGATGAATTGCCCTGATTGAAACAGATGAGTGTACAAGCCTTTTCTCGTGTGCCGTAGGCGTAGTTCCATATAACAACGTAACGTCATTTGTAACAGCGTTAACGGGGATATGTCACAACTTGGGAAGGTCATCATCCAGCAATGGCCGAATCATTACTAATGATGAACTGGCATATGTCACGTAGGTATATAACCGTTGGTTAGCTCCAGGATTTTAGAAATGGTCGCCATTTGGGGTCACGTTTCGAATCACTTTTCTGCACTCCAATTTTTTCCCATTGCCATGCAGATATAATCTATAGTAGTATGCATAAACAAAATTGCTTTAAAATCTGTAGAGATATGTCAATCAGACCACTGGTCAACAACTGGATCAACATTTGCTGTTGAAAAACGGTACTTTGCATAAAAGGAAGTCGAACAGTATATTGCAAAACAGGAAGTATAAATATGCAAACGGTACGCTGGGTAAAAAGGCTGGCTGTAGCTTTGGATGTGGAAAAAAAATGTGATACAAAACTTGCAATGACTCATGTCATCGCTAGATCAGTTATTTATTTTTCAACGATTCATCACAGTCATACATAATTGCCTGCTCTTGAAAATGTCACACAGGTTATCACTGTGAAAGCGTCCCCTTTTTCAGAAGCGCCTTGAATTAGTGTTGTTTGGCCAATTTCATGGATTCATGTTCAACGGGGTTTTTTTTTATGTGGGAGGAAACAAGAAACCCTGATTCATGCAGGGATATGGTACTCGAAAAGCCACACAGACGGATTATTAACTCCGTCTGCTATAGTAGCCATCTCTAAACAAAATTGCAAGATCAACATACCCTTTCTCCCAAAGCACTGGATCACAAATAAATGTAGTCCTTTGTCAATCCATGGCTGTATGAAGGCCTCCCCAAGGCACCGCGATATTTCCGATATTAGGAAGCCACTGGAGTTATGCACTTTTAAATGTAGATTGAAAACTCTTTTATGAAGAACTGTTCTTTGTGTTTAGTTTGTTATTCTTCCCCCACACCTCTAATTAGCACGGTTGTCTGTGAAAGTAGTTCACCATACATACATCTCTCGTGATCATGGTATGTAATAATCCAGCAAGTATATTGAACTTATTTCGCGGTGTACGTAGCAAAACATGCTAACTTGATACAGCTATCGTGCTGTGACGGTTCCACCTGAAGATGGAAGCTTGTGTTGCCTCCGAAACGTCGTGATTTTTATTTTATTTTTATTTACTTTTATTAATTAATTTTTTTACCTACGTGACTTTACCGAAAAAACCTAAGAATATGAATCCTTGCAGTCACGAAAGCTTCAAATCTAGAATATGCTAACTGGAGGTACGGGAGTAACTGCACACTAGCCAATGTTATCACTACATCTTCTCTGTGAAAACTCTCTCGCGCGTGTTCCATTCTTTGGCCCCCACTTCGTCATTATACTTTACCATCGACCATCTTTCCTCCTCGTGACTTGTCCTGCCCAAGCCGCACTTACTTTTCTTGACAGTTTGAAATGCCTCATTAACCTAAATGTGTCCTCCAGTCCACGCGTTTCTCTCTCTGTCTCTCAGTGCAATTCCAAGCAGGTATCTCTCTACGCTCCTTTGAGCACTTTTAAGTTCTTATTACATTATTTTTGTCAATGACATTGTTTTTTAAGCAAGTGTCATAGCAGGCAATACACACTGATTAAACACCATCGTCTGCAGGCCACATTTCTTTATTTTGTTTCGTTATCAAGTTTCGATTTACAAACCCCCCCCAATCTGTTCTCATCCACCTCTTTGCAGGTAAAAAAAAAATTGCTGTTTCGCCTTCAATAGTTTTCCCAGACTCTTTGGTTCTTTCGGTAAAGCCACGTAGATGATTTTTTTAAATAACTAAATTAAATCACGTTTCGTAGGCAACACAAGCTTCCATCATCAGGTGGAACAGCCGCAGAAAAATTACTGTAGTGAATAGAGAGAGCTATTTGTGACAATCGATTATATAGGTTCACACATTTCCACTGTTTTCTAGTCGTGTCCCTCCAACAGACATCTGCAATTGTCTAGTGGACTTGTTGTCTACCACCTTGTTTCTTCTCTCGTTTATCCTGCACTCAACCCTGCAGCATAATTTTATAACGTTATTCTAACATTTCCTCCAGTTCATAACAGCCAGAACATCTGAGATGGTTATTGTTTTTTTTCTACACGAGAATGTACACACTTAAGCGGTTGTGCTCTTGCTACGTTGTCCCCACCTGAAGAAGGACGCTTGTGTTGTGCCTGAAACGGCGTGATAATTTTTTTTATAAAAAAAAAATTCCTACGTGACTTTAGCGAAAAAACAAAGAGTGTAAGAATGCACGTATTTATTTCTCAAATCCAAATTTTATTATTATTTTTTAAATGTATGTAGTTTTTTTTTACCTTTTCCCTCACCTTACTGGGTCCAACAAATGTCCCTATTTATTTATCTCGAATCCTGTCGATTTTTCGTCACGCTTTACTTGGCAAACAAAGCCTACGTATTGTACAGGGCTGCTATCAACTCCAGGTGTCCTCCATAATCAAGGTTTTTGGGTTAGATTGCGTAAATATGAATGTGTTATTAAACCCACCACCACCCACCACAAATTTGGCTGTCACCTTATGATGCGAGTTGTAATTACTGGCGAAACGTCACACTCGAAATGTTGTGGGTTTACTCTCCAACACACAACCACGGTGCTGGACTAGTAATGAATTGGCACGTTTTGTTTACGTGACAAACCTTATAATTGGCTGTGTCGGGTGGTGGTGGGTTTTACGACACCTTTATAGTTACGCAATCTTACCCAAAAGAAAAAACGTATATCATGGATAATATTGGTGGCCAAAGCCTGCGTGTTAAACTGTCCAGGTGTCCCTGTTCGGACCCAGTGATTCTTAGCAGCCTCTGCTTCTTCACTGACCCCAACGATATCACAACGGGTGGAACCAGTGAGGGACCGGAGTCCGTTGTTTATTCATGACAGACGTGAGGGACCTTTTTGAAATCGTACTTTGTCACCCTTGACAAGGGTATCTATCTACCTGACAAAGGGAATGTTCCATGATCGCACAAGGTGTCAACTAATTACAGTTCACAGTTCACTCCAATGACACACACCAACACTATCAACTACAACTGCATTCCATCATCAACGTCACACAACTACGGTGCACCGCAGTAATAACAATAAACCACAATGCGAGCCCCACACCAGAACTCTGCACGCACAGTCTACCACGACAACAAAAATGGCAACCACAAAGGCGACGTGGGTTGCCATTTTTAGCAACCACGTGGCCTTGTCAATTTGGGGGGCGAGTTGGTGACAGGTGAAGATAATATGAGCAGTGGTTGTCTTGGCCATTTGCACGGGCCGCCCAGGGTCCCAGAGCCGATGGCCCTAGGCTCTGAGTAATTAGTCAGCCTAGGCTGAGAAGAGGTAGTTACACCCTAGGCAGTGAGAAGGAAATCAGCCTTGGCTGTGAGTAGGTAGTCAGGCTAGGCAGTGAATTTTACAAATGACAATTGTTACAATTTACAATTGTGTATGACATTTTTTTGGATAGTTTTTGCGTCCTTCCCAAGCAAATTAATAAGACCTCAAAGTTCTTCAACTGCACGTGATTCAACAAAAGCCTGCCATAAACACACTTACAATCAATAACGGTTATAATGCACATGCTGTCAGTTAAACATTGAGTGGTTAAACTATATAAAAAAAAAGTGGCATAATGTACATGATGTCAATTCCTTTGGAAAATCCTTTTGCAAATGATAAATTTAGTCGGAAATAGCCGATCCACAACATTGAACAATTGACTACAGATGTTTCCCTTGTAGTCACAACCAGCATCACCAGGCACTTGCCAGAAATGTGCATCGTAATTTTGGTCAGGAAAGCCTACGTCTTAGAGTTTGTATTATTGGTGTTTTGTTACTTTGATAGGAAATCATATACTTAATAAAAGTAAAATAGCATAAATGACAGTATTATATGTTGCACAACAGACGATACAATGTTTGTGGTATATCAAAGTATCACTAGATTGCCACGACCCTAGCTGCGAGTGCTTTATCATACTGCTTAGTGTGATCATAGTTATCGACACTTTGATGGTAAAACTAACACGGGTAGATATCACCTGTACCTTAGACTTTTTATTTATTTTAAGTTCTGCGAAAATGGCAAGTCTTGCATTATACAAGACCTTGGACAGGTGACAATAGCAGTCTTTATTTAAAAGTGACTTGATCTAATGCTATCAGCATCCAACGAGATTATCTAAGATGTACATGTCGAACAGCTTGGATAAGATTACTTTTGCATTCAACGGTTTTAGTACTCGGGGTGATCCCCTTGAGTGTCGGAATTTGAAAGTGGAATTGTATTGCCCCGACACAAGCCCTGTCATTAAACGGAGCAAAATAGGACACGACTATAGAAGCAGGCGTCGGTACCTGGAGCAGGTTCGTTACCTGTACCCAGATTGCACTGCCATTCCAAGCAGCAACCTGAGATAGCAAATAATGCAACTGAGCAAAGGTGAAAGACAATCAACATTATCTTGATGATTAGATGTGGGTGCTAAAGGAATGATGGGTGGGTGAACACGGGATCTTGCGAATATAAGGCAACGAGGTAAATCAGTGCATTGCATTTAACCTCTTCCCAAGGTTTGCTGTCAAATCAATTGACTTAGCGCAGCATGAACATCGTCGTGGCTCTGGCCGCGGTGCTGTGCGCGGCCGTCGGGCTGAGTCACGGCTCGCGAGTGAAGTTGATCGACAACGGCTACGAGGGTTTGGTCATCGCCATCAACCCCGCCGTGCCGGAGGACCCCCTACTCGTCGACGCCATCAAGGTGAGTGGATGGAGATCAGCAGTATGAAGCTTTTTTGCTTTTAATCGAATTCGATGAAGGTCCATTTGGATTTTCAGAACAAAAAAAAACCCTGCAGCAACTGCTTATTAGCAAACACACAAAACCAAAGACCTGCCACCATCATTAACTATTTCTAGATTTGAAGCTTTCGTGACTGCAAGGATTCATATTCTTGGGTTTTTTCGGTAAAGTCACGTAGGTAAAACATTCATAAAAGTAAAATTAAATAAAAAATCACGACGAAGTACAGCAAGCGTGCTGTGACGGTTCCACCTGAAGACGGAAGCTTGTGTTGCCTCCGAAACGTCGTGATTTTTATTTTATTTTTTTATTTTATTTAACTTTTATTAATTTTAAATTATTACCTACGTGACTTTACCGAAAAAAACCAAGAATATCATTAACTATGTTATACAGTAATTATATAGTAGTTTACTTAATGTGTTTTTTCGGCAATAAGGCAGTGTTGATGAAGGTGGTGGTTTTGTTTTTAGCTTTTGCTTGTATACCACTGCTAATGCAGTTGCTTTGTTTTTCATTTGAATTTCTTTACAAAAAGTCGCAATATTACAGTGACTGGATTTTTTTTTAAGCTATCATTGTTGCACTGCTCCAGTCAGACTGTATCAGGGCTCACAATGCTGCAAACAAGACTTGAATGGGGTTATTGGAATAACTCTACTAGTTCTCTGATGCCATACTGCTTTAAGCTTCCAAAGTTTGGCCTTTCATTTTTAACAGCTTGCTATATTTTTTGCAAGTTATTAAGGGATTGTGGGCATATTTAAAAAAAATTCTTACCGAAAGACCCAAAGAATAAGTTAAGCAATCATGTTTATACATATCATTACACGAGGCAGTTTATTTTGATTCATAATGTGTTTCTTTCGCAGTAGATTTTGTAAGTATAATGTCGATGTTTAAAATATCATTTCATCACTCCACAGTGCCAGTACAATACATCTGTCACGTGGGCTATTATGCAAATTGATTTGATGTTCAGCAAACTGCTGCAATGCTTAAATGCAAGCAAGCATTTTTTACAATTTTATACAAGAATATAAGTACAAAAATTGCCAAAATGTTACTTGCTTGCCAACATGGCAGCAGTTTGCTAAAAACTAATCAATTTGCATAATTGCCCACATGACAGATTTATTTGATTGAATCTGTTTGATGGTGGAGGGTATTAATTAAAGAATGTACATTATACCCACACGATCTAATCCAAAATAATCTAATCATGAATCATAATATTGGTCGTGAAAGCCTCTGTATAGAATTAGGCAGTTTGCTTGTTGCACGTTCAACGTCCTGGCGGACAAATTGTTGCAGATGAAGTTGACAGCTGCACACTGCATTATTTTAATTACAGGAAAACTCCACTCATCCATCATCTTAATACCCACAACTCCTATTATCCGTGAGAGCTGTGGGGTCTGTACAAACGGGCCTATTCATCATATTCTTCATTATTTCCCCCCTTGGATAAGTGGAATAAAATTAGTAGATAATCCTGTGCTGTCAGTTCAACACGTAGGCTTTCGCGACCAATGTTATTCATAATCAACGATTTTTGGGTTTAGATCGCGTTATTTATAAATGTGTCGTAACCCTCCACCACCCGACACGGCCAATCAGTAAACAAGTGTCACGTTGACAAAAGACAAATAGTTCACTGCTAAAGCAGTGAACTATTTGTCATTTGTCAAGCTTCAACACACCGGTGGGCTAAAGCAGTGAACTATTTGTCTTTTGTCAACGTGACACTTTTTTACTGATTGGCCGTGTCGGGTGGTGGAGGGTTACGACACATTTATAAATAACGCGATCTAAACCCAAAAATCGTTGATCCTGTGCTGTGTATAATAGGATCCGTCTGACCCCCCCCCCCCAACCCACATCACCATCACCACCGATAAAGAGTTCTCCTGTACGTGCGCTCTGAATCTCAACAAGCTTGCAATAGCTACGGTGAACACATCAAATCATTGTGATCCGCGTTATTTCATTTATACGTGTACTAAATGTTGGCGCCACGGTAGCTAGGAGATGTTTTCTTCCTCGCCTGATATGCAGGAGGTCGTGGGTTTGATCCCAACCCTGACGCCTGCTGTATATTTGGAGTTTGCGTGTCTCTCTCTCCATGGTCGCACGCATTTTTCACCGGTCCTCCGATTTCCCCCCTCCCCACACCCCCACACTTAGAAACATGTGTTTTGAGTATTTGTCTGCGATCAATTTCCACGTGATAAGCCACTTTGCTGAGCTATCATTTGTGGCCAGGTCAGCTTCTGAAAAAGAGCTATATGGCTCAGTGAGCCTTACCTGGTAAAATAAAAGATAGTTAGAATGATTATGTGGTTTTAGCCAATTTGCACAGAGAAGCATTGGACTTGACATAAAGCATTACAACTGGTAACTTATTTGTTGCTGTCTTGAAAACTGTTTCTCGCAGGATATGGTCAGTGATGCCTCTGCCTACCTGTTCAAGGCAACGCACCGCCTGGCGTATTTCAAACACGTCAGCATTCTAATTCCATCTTCCTGGAGCTCACAATCAAACTACACACGACCCAAACACGAGTCCTATGGCAAGGTAAGAGCTGATTTAAAAAAAAACCTGAAATCTTCAGCACAAGTAGCGTTTCCAGAGTTTAGACAGTGGTGATAAATTGTTTCCATTCATGCTTTAAACTTGTTTGCGTGGCTAACACAACTCTTGATATTCAAATAACATAAGCACAAAGTAACAAGTGGCATGTTTCAATCTGCGCTGAAGCAACAATCTTTTGAAGCAATGCTTATGAGAGAATACCGGAAGTTGGTGGCATGGTTTGATTCTTTGCATCAAAATTGTGTGCGTACATACGTAACGTACGTTCCATCAAAATTGTGTCCATTTGTCAATGCACTGTTGCATGAGGGCTTATACGCACACCGTGCGGGTCGTGAGGGTTGTCTAACAAATACTTCACCATGTTGGTGAAGGTGGGGGGGGGGATACAGAGCGATGTTTTTTGCTGCACTGCCATTCGATGCTGTCCACAGCGCCTACTGCCCCTGTTTAATGCACATTATGGTCACCCATCCGAGCACTCTCCAGGTTCAAGGCTGCTTAACTTCTGAGATCTTATAGGACCGGGCGCATTCCGGGTGATCTGGTCACAGACACAAGAAAGGTGTTTCGTGAGGTTAATTAATGACCCTGAGGTAAAATGGGTGCAACGCCTTAACTCTTCAAACCACTTAAATGTGACGTATGCATGTCATTGATTAATTCGTGCAATGTTTTCTCACACGACTCTTTTATTTGGACCGTATTATATCTCTACGTAAATACATTCCATCAAGATTAGATATTTGATAAAATACTTGGATCCACGGAACATATAAACCACGACGCACTCGTTTACAACACTGGCTTCAAAGAGAAAACAAATATACACTTGGCAACGTTTAGGGCAAAGTCCTTTCCTTTTAGCAGAAGGTAATTCCTGTGAAAAAGGGCTTTGGCCCGAAACGTCACCAACCATCTTCTTAGGTTTATTAATTTAAATTTTTTACCTACGTGACTTTACCGAAAAAAACGTAAGAATATGAATCCTTGCAGTCACGAAAGCTTCAAATCTAGCACCAACCATCTGTTTAACTCCTTTTGTCAACGAGCGTGTGGACTTTTATTTGTCAATTGTGCTTCCTGGACCAATGCCACCAATTAATTTGTTAAATAGAACCCCCTCCCCTGTGTTTTAAGCGGGGAGGGGGACAAATCGTCTTTGAACCCTGAGAATATGTTTTACTGCATGAGATTGTGAAAGAGAAGCACAATGCTCGTCTGAGGTTACGGAGCCTGCCTCGGAGGACAGCACTACTGTAAGAATGCAAGGTGGTTTGGGCAGCTATAAAGGCAAACATCATCAATTACGCTTTCGTGAAGAATTGTTTGGAGATTAGAAGATGTGTTTCCTACTGGAACACAAAACGGATCAAATTATTGCGTATCCTTAAAATGAAAACTCTAGATTCATGTGGAAAAGTGAGATTCTCTTCGGATCCCGTTGAATTTCGCCTCGGTGGCTAGGAGATGTTAACGACCTTGCCTGGTATACAGGAGGGTCGTGTGTTCAATCACGACCCTGACGCTTATATATTTGCAGTTTTCATGTTCTCCCCGTGGTCACGTGGATTTTTCTCCAGGTCCTCCGGTTTTTCTCTCCACATTTCAAAACATGCGTTACGAGTAATTGACTGCTATTAATTTCCACGTGATAAGCAACTTCGTTGGGCTATCATGTGTGGCCAGATCGCTTCTGAAAAAAAGTTATATAGCTCAGTGAGCCTTACCTGCAAAACACAAATAGTTGAGCTTAAGTTTAGTTTGCACTCACGCTTTCGGAAATGGGGGGAGCGGATGATGCTTTACATGCTCTAATGGTTAGCACACTGGTATTGTCATGCAGAAGTCTACATTTTACTCCCAGCGCAACAATTGAAACAATGGGGAACGTTTCTTGAATCTCCCCACCTCCTCTGTCCACTCAACAGCATGAATGGGCACAGTAATGAGATGAACAGGTCATGGTGCGCTGAGCCAAAATTGTGGGTACTCATACCTCTGTCCGAGATGTCTGGTTAGCATTGGAGAGTCGGCCAATACTCTCTAGAGGGGCTTTCTAGAGCTCTCTCTAGCGGAGGCCTTTTCACGAGCAGTGGTTAGAGCAAGCAATTACAGGGCTTAATGGTAAAATAAATGGTAGTCAGCCAGCAGCATTCAGTGGTGTCAGGTATTTTTATGCCAGAAAAGTAAAATTTGGCCTTAGGGAATCATCATGATTATGCAACAAATGTCAATTGACCAAAGGATGGATTCACCCTCATTTCTTTCTCCATCCACACAAAATAAAAACACAGGCGGAGGTGCGTATCGCCTCTCTGGACGACCCCGAGGATGACTCGCCGTACACTCACCAGTACGGGCTGTGCGGGGACCCCGGCCAGTACATTCAGCTCACCCCCAACTTCCTCCTGGATGACAAAAACCTGGACGCGTACGGCCCACGAGGTACATTCATACTGCGGGACAAAGCTTACACTTTAGATAAAATCACGCCGCGTTTGTGCAGGTTAGACCTTGGGTCAAGCGTGCGATCTGCCGCTTTGTGCGTTACGAGCGTGTTGTCCAAGTGTCTCTTCTTAGGGGGCACCCCAGCACCATTCTGGGGGACTGGAGGGGACTGAACCCCACCCCTGAAAGCTGAGCACCCCATTTGAAACATGTTATAGTCGTGTAAAAAAAAAAACGTTGGTACAATATTGGACACCAGCAGCAGTTTTTCTTAAAATTTTCAGCATCAATTGCACTTGATCTGCTGCAGTGTTCTACTTTTAATTCGTGAGCTTCGTTTGGTATTGGTATACAAACTGTCTGCGGTAGTCGGAGGGAACTGGGAAAAATGGAAACATTTGAACAATTAAGTGATGGGTGTCGCAGTCTTTCCTTGTATATATATATATATATATTGGGGGTGTGAGCTAGGCCAGAATTCAGGACAAAATCATATCGTACGTATGTTGAACTTACCTAGCCAAACGTGCTAAGCGGAGGTGCCAGGGAAGGACAAACAAACTTAAAGCATAAAGCAGTTCTACTCGAGTGGCTTTCTACTCTTGAAGAGCGTTCCTGAAAAGCACTTTAACGTGTATAATGTTTATATAACATCGAATGTGTCGAGCCCCCCCCCTTCCCCCCACCCCCTGAGTTTGTGTGAGCCCCCACCTTTAAACAAAGTCACTCTACACGGTTGGTGGGCCCAACTGTAAAGCATAGTCATCGGTGGATCAAAAACCTCAAGTCAATATGTTTCCCCACCCAATTGCTCAATGGGGGCAGTGATCATGTCTTGTTGGTGGCAAGTGATGGAAATTCCACATTTCTATGGTGAAGGAAAGGTTGTTCGAAAACTTACCACTGGTGACTTATCACAAAGTGTTATCATTTTATCAACCCAGAGATGATGGGTAGTCAGCCCCTGACTGGAATGTTACATGCTACCTTCCTGGGATCTCAAGCGATAAAACCAGAGCATGACAGCACTCCGTGGCCGAAAAAACAATTGCAATGGCACATCTACAAGCTACTTTTATGATACTTAATCTGTATTACAGAATATAGAGTGTAAGGTTTGCTGGATCACATGCAGATTTGTGCAACTGCCAAACCCATTTGGCTGTGAGGTGGCACGTATATGGAGAATGGCAAATTGCTTCTTCAATGTATCCGTGTGGATTAGTGTTATCCCTGTTTACGTGTCGTGTGAAACACAATCCTCATGCATAAAACAAATTTGAGAGACTACATGATAAAGGGAGGTGACACCAAAACGGGGAACTGCAGGGATGAGACTCCCGACTCATGGTGCCGAATGTTGAACGTTATCAGCACCACTGAGTGGTACAGAGCCCCGCCCTGACAGCTCGTGGGTGTGAGATGGCATGTGGTTGGCGGACAGCCACGAGGTTGTCAGTTGGGGCGATTAACGGACAGCCACGAGGCTGTCAGTTGGGAGGGTTAACGGACAGCTACGAGGCTGTCAGTTGGGAGGGTTAACGGACAGCCACGAGGCTGTCAGTTGGGAGGGTTAACGGACAGCCACGAAGCTGTCAGTTGGGAGGGTTAGCGGACAGCCACGAGGCTGTCAGTTGGGGGGGGGTTAACGGACAGCCACAAGGCTGTCAGTTGGGAGGGTTAACGGACATCGACGAGGTTGTCAGTTGGGGGGGGTTAACGGACATCCACGAGGCTGTCAGTTGGGGGGGGTTAACGGACAACCACAAGGCTGTCAGTTGGGAGGGTTAACGGACATCGACGAGGTTGTCAGTTGGGGGGGGGTTAACGGACATCCACGAGGTTGTTAGTTGGGGCGGTTAACGGACATCCACGAGGCTGTCAGTTGGGGTGGTTAACGGACATCCACGAGGTTGTTAGTTGGGGTGGTTAACGGACACCCACGAGGTTGTCAGTTGGGGGGGTTAACGGACATTCACGAGGCTGTCAGTTGGGGCAATTTCGAGAGCAGGAGAGTCGACATAAAAAGGGTTAAATAGCAGCTGGAAGGCAGTTAAGTCTGGAGAGGAAAGTAAGTGGCTAAGTTGTGAGATCCCCATAAGAAGTTATAGGATAAATAAGTTACCGATTGTTACAATTGTGAAGTAATATATTTGATTAAATCATGTTGCCCATTCTGGGCACAAAATATACCCGATTGTCAGCATCTTCTCGTTCTGTTTATATACAGCAAAATTTAGGCGATGTTATGTATCCGCGGTTGTCTCGGGCACTTCGGTTTCCTCCCACCTACAAAACACTCGGCAGTGGACTTCGCCAAACATCCCAATGCAGGATTGTCTTCAACTTGAATCTTGGAGACGAGACGGAGACCAGACGGCACGTGTGTTCTTTCGCGGCAGAAGCATCATTGCGAGTAGTGTGCAGTTATAGTACCAGTGCAGCACCTCTTTACGATGCATACACGAATCTCATTGTCAACCACAAATAGTCGAGCCACAGGGGCGTGATCAGATAACTATACCTCAATAAATTTGATGCAAATGGTCAAACTTACGAATGAGAAAAACCCGTGAATCGACGAGGTTTAGGTGTATATGGGAACACCGCAGTTGGTCGATCGGCAGCTGACGTGAGATACGGTAAAATGTGGATACTCCCACCTCTTCAACGGCATTTGATGTGTCTGGTCGCAAAGTCCAAATATCCCCTAGGGTGGGGCTCTTCTAGATGGAGCTATTCTAGAGCTCCATCTAGTAGGAGGCCATTGCAACGGCAGTAGCGCAAGAAAGCGATTTTAAGTCTGCATCTTTACATTTAAGAAGTGTGATAATTTTTTTTGACCGAGGGTCACATGTCAATTGACTCGTGAACCTGAAAGCAAGTTTGTGTGTCGATGCACAGGAAGGGCCTTCGTCCACGAGTGGGGGCACCTCCGATGGGGCCTCTTCGACGAATATAATGAAGATGAGCCCTTCTACGTGCACGACAATAATGTCGAGTTCACAAGGTTGGTTTTGTAGCAGATGAGCCGACACGAGGTTGCGGGGGGGCCATGTATTTTATCCACACTTGCTCACACCTATCAGTCAGTCCGTCCCCCCGTCCCCCCCCCCCATCATCTCTCGAGCCCCCCGATGCCCTCCTCTTATATCTCCTCGCCTGCTGCCTCCCTTATCCCCTGCTCCCGCCCCACTGTCTCACTCCTTTTGGTGGGAATCCCCCTTATTTTGGTGGAAACGCTCTGCGTGCTCCTTAACCCACTGTCCATCTCCATCCCTACCCCTGACATCTCTTACAGTTGCACTCCTACAACCACGTAGGCCTCATTTGTTCCGTCAGAAAAAAGTGCAGATAAATATCGGCGAGGCAAGTGACTCCAGAGAGATCCTCAGAGAATGGAGGTTAAAAAAAAACGGATTTCTTATTACATTAAATTATGTGTTTCGCGTTCTTTTGGTTTTCTTCAAAAAGTGAGAAATTAAAATGTTGATCTGAATTCCATCCTTTGTAGCAGGGTAGTGTGGGTAAGTTTGTCTCCTAGTGTATGAACTAGAGTTTACTTGAAGGGGTCTCCGAAGTAGCTCTGTATAATCTGCTTCCACTGGCCATTCTCTAACACTGCTCTGCAAGAGATCCACGTGGATTTTTCGTCTCACGACGAGACTCACGCTAATTTTATTCAAATAAAATATGGGAGGAGACACAGAAAGACCTTGTGAGTCACGGATTGTATTATTTGGTGAAGAGACTGGTCTCTATAGGTGTGCCTGTTGAGTTTGTAAACTAACATTATTGCCCTTTTGTATAATGGTTAAAAAAACATTGGGTTTTCCAAATTTTATACCACTTTGTGTCATAAGATACATAAATTTCCATTGAAAAAATGCAAAAAGCAATATAAATACATCATGGTAGAGAATGGCATGTGGCAGATGACATTCATCATGAGGCATATTCATTCCCTTTTATCGACATAGTACAAGTTAAGCACATGCACTTTAAACTGCAAGAAGTCAGTGATCATCAGAGCTAGAAATATACTTTAAAAATAAGAAATCACATATAATATGAATATTATTTACGCACTGATGACTGGGCTGAGCCTACCAATTCTCTACGTTTGAAAGCCAAAGTTAATCACAGGAGGAGGTCCCAGGTTTCAGCACTCGTTCAGTGTTCTGACATGGCATCGGCTTGTCTATAACAGGTGCTCCAGAGGCGTGACAGGCGGCACTGGAGTAGTGAGCTGCAGCTCTATTGGCTCTTGCAAAGTGCGAGAGTGCAAGGTCGGAATTAACGGACTGCCTGAACAGGGCTGCATGTTCTTCCCCGACAATGTTCAGAAGGCACGGGAGTCCATCATGGCCCTACAATGGCTTGACAACGTGAGTCCGATGTTCTTTAACCCTGTTCTGTTACAGCATATGAAATGAGTTTAAAAAAAAAGGGACTTCGGACTGTGCACGGGGATAAAATTTGCAACGTTATGTTTGCCATTAATAAATGGACAATGGGTTACTAGAGTCCATGGCACATGTGATGCATTGGATTAAACTGTCTGGCATGATACCCGAGACAACTGAAATTATCAGACAAACGTATAGTGCAAAGACAATTAAATGTAATGTTCATGCTAATTGCTCAAACAAATCAAGTGGTGATTGTGCAAGGTCTCAGTGTAACTTTTTTTGTGGTTTCAATTGTTGCCAACATTCTGTAAAATTTTCAAACTCTGAAATTATGCAAACATTGCAATAAATGGGTTCCAAACAAGAACGTGCAGCATCGATAAAGTAACGAGTAGCAGCGGGGCGGCAGTGGTGCACGCCTGTAATTCAAAACTATGGAGGCGATGTTTAGTGGATCGTACAAAGGATTGTACAAATGTTGTGAAACTCCTTTCCCATGTGTATCGAGGTGTCATCCTCTGGCTTGCCAGAAGGCAGTACAGCAAAAATGTTAACTCCACCTGTTCCATCTCCCTGGTATAGTGCCCCCCCCCCCCTTGCATGCGTGGGTTATCTCCGGATGCTCCGGTGTCTTACCGCATTGAAACACTTATTATTTGGCTGGAAAGATCTTAATATATAGGCGGCTGTAGAGCTTGGGAAATGTTGGTGCTGGCTCAACGCCAAGCTGCTGCCGTCCCACTGGTCTGTGGTTTCTTGCATCTCCTAGTCCTTGTCTCTTCGAGAGTAAGTGAATGCTGTCAAGTTACGTGTTGAAATTACATCCATTATAACTGAATGGCTATTAATGCTCTTCTTTGACAAGCTAACACTGTTGGTGATGCACCAACCCACATCAAGAACATTCCTTGCCCAAATGCATGACGGTATGGCTGCAGGTGGAAGAATTCTGCACGGTCAGCTCGCACAACAGAAATGCTCCGAATCTGCAAAACCGACTGTGCAGCTCAAGCAGTGCCTGGGACATCATGGGGAAGCATGAAGATTTTAATAATAACGAACCACCCCCCGCTGACGTGCCCACACAGCCGACATTCAGCCTCCTGCGGCCATCCCACCGAGTCATCACGCTTGTTCTGGATAAATCGGGCAGCATGAGTGGGGTGAGTTACGTTTACTCGCACAACAAAGATATTCCCGTTCTTAAACAGAGTTGAGGCATGTGCGTGGCCAACAATGCAAGCACTTAAGTCTGCAGTGTGTGTGGCACATATAAAGGGTAGTTAACTTGATGAACCAAATTATGTAAGGAGTTGTGTTAAATGTGTCCAAAAACTATGAGTTTCGCATCTAACATCTCTCAGCTCTGCAGAACTGCCCCCCACCGTAATCTATTTATGCAGAACAATGCCTGAATCTTCCACATCCTTATCCCATCCGTTGCCCAAACCCTTATCCATGCCTTCATCACATGTCAACTCTGCGACTGCAACTCTCTCCTTTATGGCCTTATCAAACTCCTCACCACAAAACTCCAAATGATCCGAAATGCCACACGCGTTCTCACCCGCACCCATAAACACGTTCCTTCGGTGTGGGCAGGTAGGAACTTGGTTGGACAGCGCATTCGTGCACGATAGAAAGCTCGCGGTCACGTGACGCACTTTAACCAATCCGGGAACGTACATGTTTGGGAGCGGCTATGCACGACAGATAAATAATCCCTGGTGGGCAGTGTGGAACTGTTGTTCCTACCTGTATTAAGGCCTTGCCCCAAATAAGCAGATCCTTATTCTGGCTCCAAATATAATTTCGCACCAACTACAATATCGCCCTCATCATCTTCTAGATCCCTCATTTACTTGCCCTTGCCGAACTCTCCCATTATGTGCTCTCCGCTTGAGCCACCAAGGCTCGTATCAAAAGTCTCATTCAACGTTTGCTCAATGAGAGGCAATGCGTTCTATGTTGTTGCTGCTGCTTCCACCGTTTGAAATTCCCTTCATCTGGCCATTGACACCGCTGAGACTCTCCCACTTGTCTAGGTTCAATATTTCTCTGCTACATATGTCAATCTCTATGAAGTGTCTTCATTCACACTTCTGTTATGTAAACAATTCCTATGTAATTCTACTCATTTCCTTCTCCAACCCCCACCCCCTCTTAAAACTCGCAGGATGTCACCGTTTCGCCTTATTGCGCAACATCTTGAGATATGGTCACATTGAGATGTTTTTTTTGTGAATGTAAATTTGTATCGTACTATATAAATGTACATGTGTTAAAATCCCCTTTTTTGTGAATGTAAATTTGTATCGTACTATATAAATGTACATGTGTTAAAATCCCCTTTTTGTGAATGTAAATTTGTATCGTACTATATAAATGTACATGTGTTAAAACCCCCTGCTCTCTCTATTTTTATTTTATTCTCCTTCGGGTGCAGGGAAGTCGTTTGCAGAGACTGCGGCAGGCGGCCGACATATTCATCATGCAGATTTTGGAGGAAGGAGCCATGGTTGGAATTGTCACTTTTGACAGTTCAGCCCAAACCAAATGTGGGTTAACACGAATTACGGACACTGGAAGCCGGGTGGCACTAAAGTCTTGCTTGCCCACAGGTGCAGGGGGCGGAACAAATATATGCGCAGGTGTTTCAAAAGGGTTTCAGGTAAGTTGTGAAATCTGACGTTTTTGTTTTCTGAATCGTCAAAGGCAGTTGTCACAATATGGCAACTATGTGATGATGTGTCCTTTATAGTGTGTTAGCAGCAATGCAAAATATAGCAGAAATACAATATTATAGGGGGGACCGTGTTGCAGATCCTTTAATTTGTGGCGAATTTCTGAGGTTAGACTTGTAATCCGTGATAAAATGTTGGTGCCAAAGCAGTGCACAGCGAATTATGGGAATAATTAACCACGTGATCCCATTAATCCGTGTGAACGTTGCGGATTACAGGGGAAGTGCGGGATGTGACTGGCAGCTAAATGAATCCGAAATAAATTTGGCCATTATAAGGTTTCATTTTTTTAAAAGACCAAATGGTGCATATCTGCCATATGTTAAAGGTTATATATCTTCTATATGGGTCTATGTTTAAGGACTTTTTGCATTTGCTGGACTTGATATCCAAGTTTAAGGAACGCAAATGTCACGTCCTTGAAAAACGAATTGGATCACCACAGCGCCTCTGTGCAAAAATAAACAACAAAATAAACATTGCAAATAAAAAAGATACACATCTTACCTCCGTATTTTCCTTGCAGTAGCTACCTTTCCGCAGCTCCGAGTCCGCCCCACCCATTTCTGTAGATCTCGGTTTACTGTTTGTGAAGAGGTTTTTATTCGCTGCGGTGTTCTATGGATTATGAGAAGAGGAGTCTTGAACAGCCAATCATTCACGAATTACACAGATTCACGGATTTTTTGATCGCAAATTATTAGATTGTTTTCTTGTAGACAGGAGTTTCACCATGTAAAAATGAAATGCATTTGTTTTGCCTATCAGCAAATGGGTATTCTGGAACAAACAATTGACAGCAGCCTTTTGTGTATAATGGGATATCCTTGGCCAGTTTTAACTTTGAGAGTCTTATTAGCAAATCATGCCTATTAATACAAATGTTATTATCTAGAGGGTTTTGCTAAAGCTACGGGGACCTATAACTCTATGGATTAACTAATTGTCTGTTTATATGTTTAATGATGACACGTGACCCTAAACAATGGCGCATATTGAGTTGGCATAATTTTTGTTGGAAAAAAGCACCGCGTTGTGTGTAATAATTATGCCTCAATTATAAATGACACGTACATCAATCACAGCAATATATTACTCATTTGAACTGTCATTAAATGCATAACGAGACATCCCAAGGGAAATGCAAGGAATATGACTTTATTCTCAGCTAAAGATGCACGTCAAAATAAACGCTACATTTTGACGTCCCTCTGCACAGGTTTTGTCTGCAGATGACGGCAGTGCCTCCGGAGATGAAATTGTCTTAATGACCGATGGCGAGGATGGTGGCATCAGTTCTTGCTTTGAAGCCGTTCGCACCAGTGGATGCACCATTCACACCATTGCCTTGGGACCAAGTGCAGTTCAAGAACTCGAGAAGCTCGCAGAATTATCGGGTGAATTTTTTTAAATTTCTATTTTAAAATATGCATTCATCAAATTGTCCACATCCTCCACCCCAAATTAGTTACAATCAATGAAACCAAAGGAGGGAACTTGGTTTAAGGCCACACCTGCGACAGTCACAACACGTACGTCATAGGGTTGTGCAATCACTATGATTGTTTCAAGGCTGCCAATGGATATGAGCAGCAGTAAATGCAAGGCAGAAATAATGTATGTTCATACAGTATCATCTCCATGCCGCGCTGGTTATGGGCGTTGTTTGACCATACTTCGCCATGCTTGTCAGCGTGGCGGGTGAAAGGGGGTGCCCAGGACTGAGGCCTTCATCCAGCATGGGACTGACAAAGAGGCTGTGAAGTTCCATTTCATCATGGCCTCAGGAGGCCAAAAACACCGAGTTAGCAAAGTTGTATTCTGATCAAAGCAACCGCCTGTGATTGCATGGACTTTTTCCGTGTCGCAAGTTTATGATGTTTAGCTCCATAAATGACAACACAAGTAAAACGTCATTTTTTGCTAAGTTTAGAAGAGTAAAAACAATGAAGTTTTATTGCCATGTAAAAATGCATGCCCATTTTAGGGCTTGTGAAAGTGTGCCTCTATTTTTGATAAACAGACCCAATAAAGATACGTTTAGAAGTCGTTCTGTTACATCATCCAGGGCTGTTCTCTAACTCCAAGTAGTGCACTGCTGCCTGTTAGCGTTTCAGTGGAAATGTATATTTATCTCATATGATGCCAATCGCGTGATTTTAACACAATTGTGAGAGAATAAGGCAACAATAATGGACTGAACTATGCATGTTATGCTGACTACCCAATGGTTTCTACAATTATACTCTCTCCCATCTTCCAGAGTTAAACCAATGTCCCAGAATAAGGGAAGCACCGTGCCATAACGTCTCCCATTGCCTCTGTTGTTGTTTTAGGTGGTTTGAACTTCTTTGCAAGTGATAACGTGGACGGCAATGCTCTTGTGGATGCGTTCACATCCATCACTACAGACAGCGGAGACTCAGATGCTTTGGTCATACAGGTAATGCAGCACAACATTACTAAAACATTTAAAATAACTGAGGTGGCATGGCGGTGCGGTGGTTATTACACTGGGCCATACAACCGATGACCTCAGTTTGATTCCTGGCCCCAGCTATCATCAGTGACGAGTGATATCTCAACCATTCCTGGGTGCATCCCGCACCAACCAGCAATGCCCTGCATGGCTAAGTATGGTGAAGTAACACCCACAACCAACATTGTGATGGGAGGCCTTCATCCAGCAGTGGATTGACAAAGAGCTGTGATTTATTATTTTAAAATCATACTTCCTGCAACAATCGTTTTAAAATGTAATGCTATGTTCTGGATTTCATAGCCAACATGGAATCGCTTCCAGTGTGCACCATACATCGTGATGTACATAGCCGGTGCCATGAAGCTACATGTACGACCTTGCGAATGAAAGTGAGACGTTTCTAAAATGCCTTTTGTTAACAAGACTTCATTCATGTTAGAGAGCCCATGACACACAATCTAAGTGCACTGTTATAAAACAAGAGCCGTTTGTACTTTGACATGTACTTTTCCCATAACAGCTCACGCGTAATCTGTGGCACTACATAAAATATCATAACACTTCTCTTACAATTTTGTTTATAAAATTATAATGAACCGCGCCACACATTCTGATGATTCGCATACTCACATGGATGAATCAATCCGCAGAAGTCCTTGTCGGGTGTCGATACCCCGTGTATTTAAGGACATAACGGATTCAGCGTGGGGGGAGACCTGGATCTATTCTGGGTGCTGGGGTTCTTGGTCATCCGAACCTGAAGGAATTGCGACGATTCACCAAGACGAATTTGAAGGAGGTTGCCCGATTGGGGAAAGAACTAGGGGGAGAGGATTGGCCAAGGATTTGAACGTGCGCAGGTAGAGGTGAGAAAGGCAAAAAATTAGTGAGCAAGGGTGCAGATAAATGCAAGGGAGAGCGGTTACATGGGGTCTTTGAGAGAGCAAGAGGCTGGGAGAAGGTGGAGAGTAATAGTGCCCCCTCGTTATTAGCAAGGGATACATTCCGGAGATGCTTGTGAATATCATATTAATGCATTACGTTAAATGCGTAAATAAGCTATTCAATGCATGAAAATTATAATAACATCTCTGTATCTCATCACTTTATCGCATCACTTTATTTCTCTTTCTCTCTCTAGATGCAGTCGTGTAGAGTTCCAGATTGCGATTTGTGGATAGCCAAAATCGCAGATAGCAAGTTCGTGAATAACGAGGGAATACCGGAAAGCTCTATGTTGACAAATAACACCTGAGCTGAGTCTTTTAGAAAAACAATGGTTTAACCCTGGAATATGGGGGAAGAATATACTTGTATATGCAGTGTCTAGGGTCAATAACAATGGCATACATCTTCTTGGTTCTTTCGGTAAAGTCACGTAGAAGGGAAGTAATAAAATAATAAAAATAAAACATAATAAAATAATGCTCACGACGTTTCGGCCACAACGCAAGCAGCCGTCCTCAGGTGAAGAATGAAACACCACCACGAAAGAACCAAGAAGATGAATCCCTGCAGTCACGAAAGCTTTAAATCGAAAAATGGCATACATGTTTAAGAATGATGTGCTCATTGAATATCTACATCTATAGTACGAGAGGAAGTGCCCATCTCTCAGTGATGCTCCCCACCACAATCTCTCCATCTCCAGGTTGGTGGCTCATGGTCTCCAGAATGCTGGGGGTTGAACGACGGAACTCCACGGCAATCACTATTAGAGATATCGTCTAAATCGTTTAGATCAGCGGCCCCCAACCTTTTTGGCACCAGGGACCGGTTTCGTGGAAGACAATTTTTCACGGACCGGGGGGGGGGGGGTCATCATTGGGTCTTTCCCCCTTTTCAAAGAAGCTGTCCAGCGACGTTTGTGTTTTACTCTTTTTGGCTAGGGGTTAGCAGCTTATGGGCTTACCAAAAAACTGTGACTGAGACAAGTGCGCAGTGCGGGAAGGAGGCGCGGACAGAAGTGGTCAATAAAATAATGGGGGCGGGCCACGCGCGGACTCACCACTCTCACCTCCTGCTGCTGTGCGGCCCGGTTCCTAACAGGCCACGGACCGGTACTGGTCCGCGGCCCAGGGGTTGGAGACCCCTGGTTTAGATTGGCATCGGCTGTTGCTCATTTCTACTACTCTTGTTGGCAGCTGGAGAGCACCGGTAAAGTTCTCATCAGCAATCAGTGGATGGATGGAGACGTCAACATCGATGCCTCCATTGGGAACAACACGCAATTCGTGGTCACCTGGCAGTCAAGTGTCCCAGAGATGCACATTACTGATCCAAATAATGTTACCTACCAAAACGGAGACTTTGTCATTGACGGAACATTCAAAACTGCAAGGCTGACCATTCCAGGAAGAGCTATGGTACGTATTGTATCACGATTTTTCAGGGTTAAAAATTATTGCATCGGTTACCCTCTCTGATGGGACTTGGTAAGTGGGACATTATAGATGCTGGGATTTGTTACGAAAGGGGTTAATATTGCGGTTCATTCAAACATGCCTCATTCATTAAACAGCTAAGCGTAATTAACACATACATTTGGTTTAAAACATGTAGGCTTTCAAGACGCTCATACATACATCGAGCTAAGAAAGTGTCGGATGGTGATAGTCTGAGGAGTGATATTAAACATATTAAAAAAGCGCTGTAATTTAATGATTACAATGATGCACAAATCAACAGGGCACTGAATGCCAATACCAAATCAAATAACACGAGCGTTGTAACTGACCAAGTCATTAAAATTATAAAAATACCATACATTGTGGGAGTAACTGATAGATTATCCAGATTTTTGTAAAAACAAAACATCCAAGTGAGATTTGGCATGATACATAAAATACAGAAACTAATATCTGGCACTAAAGATGTATTAATGAAGCTATCAACAGAAGGTGTGTACCGGATTAATTTCACATGTGGCAAATGCTATATTGGGCACAGGACGAATGATCAGCATGAGACTAAAAGAACACCAATGGAATATTAAATACTCCCAAATACAACTGTCGGCAGTGGCAGAAGACGTGTGCCAACACGGACACTCAATTCATTTTGATCATTTTGAAGTTTTGTGCAAAAATAGTTACTACTGGCCAAGACTAATTCGAGAATCTATCGAAATTGAGAGAAATTAAAATAATTTTAACTGTTCAGATAGCTACTGGCTTTGTGCTGCTAGGAATCGAATCATCAAATAATACATTGCTTAAATGCATGCCTATACATGTCACCATGCGTCAATGAGGATTACCTGTGCGCAGACAATTACAGCTACTCCTATTTTAGTGCACATAAATGACAGGAGGTACAACAACAATGTGCATGCATAAAGTACGTTGATTACCATATGAATAACCCATTCATGCATTCATTAACCCCCCCCTTCGCCCGTGAAGGGCTCACAAGTGACGTCATCACATCTATCCATCTATTTAAAGGACAAATCGAGGAGGATTTCTCCACAAATATGGCTGTCGCCTGATAAAGCTAGTTGTAATTACTGGTGAAACGTCATACTCAGATTGTAAATGGTGTGTATTTGCTCTCCAACACACCTTTGTGCTGTACTAGTAACGAATCGGCATGTTCTGTTTACGTGACTAACATTATTAATTGGCTGTGTCGGGTGATGGCGGGTTTAACGACATTTATATTTACGCCATCTAACCCAAAAAACCTGTATTATGAACAAATACATTTCAAACCAAACGTCATATTTCGTTCTCAGGCTGGGACGTGGAAATACTGGCTAGTCAATAAAGCTCCTAGCACGGACACCCTTACCCTGACGGTCACCAGCATGGCGTCCAACAAGGGGGCGCCTCCCATCACGGTGGAGGCACACATGCGGTCCTCCAGCGGCATCTCTTTGAGCGCCGTGACCATTTACGCCGAGGTGAAGCGTGGAACCACGCCTGTTGTCGGCGCAAACGTCACCGCTCTGATCGAGAGACCTGGCAGCGCAACGCTCGAGATTGAGCTGCTGGACAACGGCGCGAGTACGTTGTGGGTGTGAGCAGCTCCCAAACAAAATGGTGGTGCTGTTTGATAGATGTTGTCAGCTTTTGCCAATCTCATTGCCACCCAACTGACTGTGACAACAATGCATCAATAATGTTCAAATGAGTCCATGAGTCTGCTAAAACGGCTCATCGCGCTGAAAAGCAAAACAAATTTTGTGGAAAGGTAATGTTGTTTCATATCCACAAAATGTATGCAAGATACATAAAGGGGATGCTTTATTTATCTAGGGCTTTATCTCACTTGTGCGCAGGTGCCGACATAAAGAAGGACGACGGAGTGTACTCCAGATACTTCACCCAATACACGTCGAGTGGCCGCTACAGCCTGAAGGTCAGAGTGGCAGGAAGTAAAGGGACAACGAGGCTGGCTCCACGCAGAGGCTCCAAGGCCATCTTCATTCCGGGCTTTCGAAACGAGAAAGGTTATCCTTGATAAACAGCCAACACCATGTGCCAACACTCTAAACAGAAACGCAATGGAAGTAAATTCCCATTAAATGCTTTATTTAACAAGGTAACATTATTAAGTGGCTCTATCTCTATCCAAATGTACTTTGTCGTGGCTCTGTATCATCAAAATGAACTCTGGTCTCTCTCACCAGGGGAGCTGGAGGTAACGCAGGTGCCAGCCCCGGCGGGTGGGCAGGTGCTGGTGCCGAGCGAGGACTTCAGCCGAGTGGCATCGGGAGGCTCCTTCCAGGCGACGGTGCCGCCGGACGGGCCCCGGGACATCTACCCTCCGTGCCGCGTGCTGGACCTGATGGCCGAGTTGCTGGCGCCGGGCATCGTCAGCCTGGCTTGGACGGCGCCTGGGGACGACGCCGACTTTGGCCAAGGTGCCCCAGACACACAGACTCACAGCTTCCGTCAGCCACACACACGGCATCCCACCACTCACGACCTCAATTCGCCACACACATGGCATCACACCACTCACGACCTCCATTAGCCACATACACGGCATCCCACCACTCACGACCTCCATTAGCCACACACACGGCATCCCACCACTCACGACCTCCATTAGCCACACACACGGCATCCCACCACTCACGACCTCCATTAGCCACACACACACCATCCCACCACTCACGACCTCCATTAGCCACACACACGGCATCCCACCACTCACGACCTCCATTAGCCACACACACGGCATCCCACCACTCACGACCTCCATTAGCCACACACACGGCATCCCACCACTCACGACCTCCATTAGCCACACACACGGCATCCCACCACTCACGACCTCCATTAGCCACACACACACCATCCCACCACTCACGACCTCCATTAGCCACACACACGGCATCCCACCACTCACGACCTCCATTAGCCACATACACGGCATCCCACCACTCACGACCTCCATTAGCCACACACACGGCATCCCACCACTCACAGCTTCCGTCAGTCACACACACGGCATCCCACCACTCACGACCTCCATTAGCCACATACACGGCATCCCACCACTCACGACCTCCATTAGCCACACACACGGCATCCCACCACTCACGACCTCCATTAGCCACACACATGGCATCACACCACTCACGACCTCCATTAGCCACACACATGGCATCACACCACTCACGACCTCAATTCGCCACACACACGACCTTACTCGCTTGGCACTCACACGCGACCTCCATCAGCCAGATATGCAGCTTACAAACTGGCTCCGTCAGGAACACACATGGCACTCACTCACTATCTTAATCACAATTACCTTCCAGGATCTTTACGATTCACTTCATAGCATGATAATACCCCATGGTATGTTTATTCATATATATTTTAACAACCAATAACTGGAATTGTCCTTATTGACAAGCCTGCATATAATTCAGCAGTTAATTTACCCCAATAATTCTCCAATTCATCGATCATACTTGAAATAATATTCTTACAAAGCATTATTCAAATTTTAAATGTTGTGGATTTACTCTCCAACACACCGGTGGGCTAAAGTAGTAACTAATTGGCATGCGTTGTTCACGTGACAAAACTTGCTGGCTGTGTCGGGTGGTGAACGGTTACGACACATTTATACTTAAGCGATCTAACCCAATACCCTTTATTATCGACATTGTTCGCTGTTTTCATATGTAACAGTTAAATGCTGTTGTTTGGATCCCCTTCACAGCTTCAAAATATGAGATCATCACGAGCGACAGCATTGAAGGCTTGCTGAATAGCACAGAGGAAATGATCGTGCCTGAAGACAACGTCACACTGGGAAACACAAGTGACCCGGCGGTCGCGGGTTCCACTGAAACATTTTCCATCTCCATAGCTGAGCTCCAGCCAGGAAACAGCCTCTATTTCTCTGTACGAGCCATCGACAAGAACAACAACAAAGGAGAGAACTCCAACGTGGCGTCCGTAGCACCTGCGTTGATTGTTGACCAAAACAAGGCACCCAACCGTAGTGGTCCACCAACAATATATAAACCCGCATGCACAGTGTACTTTATGATAACCATCATTACTCTAATAGTGTCAGTGTTCCCTACATCTTAAACAGCCTGTGATCTGTTACAGACAATAATGATGAGGATGAGAAAAGGTGGTCAGAAAATACCAGTTTTCTTTTTGTAACAGCTAAATGCATAATTAGTTTTAGATTTTTTTTGGAAGAAATATATGAATGCTAGCTTTTGACAAAAAGTGCCATGCAGCTTGTGTTTATAAATCATTGATTTTACATTTGATTAAGATAATTTTTTAATGTTGTAAGCAATTAAGACAATTTAATTGCAACGACAATACCATGATGTTGTAAATTGGATTATTTTGGACAATAAAACTTGTGAATTTTCACTCTTGTTTCCCTCATAATTTATTCTAGAATGGTTTAAAAAGTATTGTTTACTGTTTTGCTAAATGTTGTCTAGATTATGACTGATTACATAATTGTACAGTAAGAGATAGTCTCAGTCAACATGGTCTGGTAACAATATGAAAGTCTTTATTCTCAACAAAAATCAAGAGCAACCAAGAAACTCAGCCTTCCAGCAGTCCGCACCATGACTGCCCACACTGATGCACACGCGTAAAAAAAAAAAGATCACGATGAGTGACATCGTTGAAGACTTACTGAGTAGTACAGAGGAAATCATAGAAGCAAGTGACCGCGCCACACTTGGAAGCACGTGGCACCGGCGATCGATCTCAGGTTCCATTGAAAGTTTTCCATTTCCGTAGCTTAGCTCAAAACAGAAAACAGCCTCAATGTTTATTTATTTGACTAGTTAAGGACCAATGAACTATGTATTTATTTTTCCAAAGCGACTTGGCCACAAAAGATAGTTCAACGAAGTGATGTATCTTGTGGAAATGTATAGCAACCAAATAATCGTAAACACATGTTTATAAATGTGGTGTGGAAAACTAGAGGACCCGGAGAAAAATCCACGTAACTGCTGGGAGAGCATGCAAACTCCATTTTATTTTTAATATTTCTCTGTAGGAGAAGTGACAAGAAACACTATTTAGGAGATTACATTATTGCGGCCTCTGTGCCCAGACTGCCCTGTGGTGGTCCACCAATATACTCAATCCTGCATGCAGTGTATTTTACCATAATAGCCATTATCATAATATTATTGTCAGGGTTCTCTACAGCTTAACCAGCCTGTGATCTATCACAGACAATAGTGTGGATGAAAAAATGGCGGAAGAAAATACTAAACTGATAATCCACGTGACTTATTACTTTCTTCACAGCTAAAATGCATAACTTAACCATGTGATTTGCTGTTGTTTAGATTATTTTTGGAAGAAATATATGAATGCCATGTTTTGACAAAAATGTGTAATGAAGCTAGTGTTATAAATCACTTACAATATTATTGGTTTTAGGTTACTTGTATGTATATGAACCAATTATGCTATTTCAAATGCAATTGCTGATTTCTTTGGACATGATTTTTTTGGGACAATAACGTTCATGAATTTTAATTCATGTTTTCTCCATTATTTATTTTAGAATGGTTTTAAATTGCTGCACAACCTAATAAAAATATGTGCTATGTTCATCCATCATAGGCCTTTGTGTCTCGAGAAACAATTCTTTTGCGCCTTACGAGGTCAGCTGTAGGTTTTGGCAGCGCCTAGAATGACTTCGTAGGCTAATCCTTGAGTGGCAATCCTTGCCACAGCACTTACAAGTGAATGCGGTGGCAGCTCCAGAGGTGTTTGTTGCTTTTTCTTTACGTCGCTCCCTCTTGGTCTGCCAAGCAGTGTGTCTTTTTCCCTCGCCTCTCCTGAGGCCTGTTTTCACAACCTGCTGCCAGCTGAGTCGGTCGCCGGCAGTTTTCTCCCAGTCATTTGGGTTGATGTCGCAGCTCTTCATGTCCCGTTTACAGACATCTTTGAAGCGCAGGACTGGGCGACCAATGACCCGTGTGCCTAATGCCAGCTCGCCGTACAAGACATCCTTGGGTATTCTGCCATCCTGCATGCGGCGCACGTGTCCAAGCCATCTCAGGCGCCTATGACTGAGTAGAGAGTACATGCTGGGAATGTTGGCCAAGTTGAGGACTGAGGTGTTGGGAATGCGATCTTGCCATCTGATACCGAGGATGCGCCTGAGACTTCGGAGGTGGAATGTGTTTAGTCGATGTTCTTGATGGGCGTATGTTGTCCAAGACGCAGACCCATAGAGGAGGGTGCTAAGGACGCAGGCCCGATACGCCTGTACTTTGGTGTTGAGCGTTAGAGATTTGTTCTCCCACACTCTTTTGGTCAACCTGAACATAGCTGCAGACGCCTTCCCAATGCGCTTGTCAATCTCTGTGACAGGGGACAAATTGCAGGTGATGGTGGAACCCAAGTAGGTGAAGTCCTGAGCGACTTCTAGGGTGTTGCTGCCAATGTTTATGGAAGGGGTGTCTCTGACATCCTGGCCCATGACATTGGTCTTTTTCAGAATGATTGTCAGGCCAAAGTTGTTGCAGGCATTGGCAAGGTGGTCGATAAGTGTCTGCAGACCTTTTTCTGTGTGAGCTGTCAGCGCGGCATCATCAGCAAATAGAAGTTCTCTGATGAGGACTTTGCGGACTTTGGTTTTGGATCTGAGACGGCCAAGATTGAAGAGTTTGCCATCAGATCTTGTATGGAGAAAGACTCCCTCTTCTGCTGTCCCAAAGGCATGTGTGAGCATAAGTGAGAAAAAGATGCCAAACAGTGTTGGGGCAAGCACGCACCCCTGCCTTACACCGCTGAGTATGGGAAATTCCTCTGAGGTGGTGCCGCTGTGCTGTATTGTTTCCTTCATGTTGTCATGGAAAGAGGAGATGACTGCCAGCAGCTTCGGTGGGCAGCCGATCACTTTGAGGAGTTTGAAAAGGCCTCCCCTACTGATGAGGTCAAAAGCTTTTGTAAGATCAATGAATGCCAAGTACAGGGGCATTCTCTGTTCTCGACATTTCTCCTGTAGCAGACGCAAGGAGAAGAGCATGTCAATTGTGGACATTCCTGTTCTGAAACCACACTGAGCCTCAGGATACGTCCTCTCAGCTAGTATCTGTAACCTGCTGAGGACCACACGGGCAAAGGTTTTACCCACGATGCTCAACAGGGAGATGCCACGGTAGTTATTGCAGTCCCCACGGTCACCCTTGTTTTTATACAGGGTGATGATGTTGGAGTCTCTCATGTCTTGAGGCATTGCTCCTTCTTCCCAGCACTGGCAGATAAGTTCATGGAGTTTTGTGAGGACGGCGGGTTTCGCACATTTCAGTACCTCAGGTGTGATGCCGTCCTGTCCCGGGGACTTGCCGCTGGCTAGTGAGTTGATGGCGTTGTCCAGTTCCTTCAAGCTTGGAACATTGTCCAGTTCGTGTATCGTTGGTAAGGGCTTTACAGCAGCAAGGGCAGCTTCTGACACACTGTTGTCTCGTGAGTAGAGCTCTGAGTAGTGGTCTACCCACCTGGCCATTTGCTCTTTTTTATCAGTGATGATGGCCCCTGTGCTGGATTTAAGGGGGGCAGTCCTCCTGATGTTTGGACCAAAGACTGTCTTGATGCCTTCATACATGGCGCGGATATTGCCAGTGTCAGAGCTACGTTCATACACCACTAGTTACTCATACTGTGGGTTCAAGGTCATGTGTATAAGCGCACTTTGACCAGGAACTAAGATTGCATATCTTATTCATATTGTCAAGAGTTTAAGCCAGTATAGGTTAAACATTATAAGTTAACGGCCAGCATGCTGGGCGTGTGGACCTGTGTGTCAGCACTTTGGTGGCCACGTTTGCTGGCTATTCACACAGATGTGTTAAACTCCCCAACCCAGTGGGGCTATGGTATGGTCATAGAATGGCAGGACAACAAATGTGTTTATGAACCCAATTTGTGCAGAACTTTTACTGTTATTCTATTGTGGGCTTCTGCAAAAAAAATACACCGGCTAAACCTTTCAAGTGAAGGACTCTCCTTAAATAAACCTGAACCTGTATAAAGCTTGTCTAGGAAAATGCCATGGCCATTGACATTCGTTTTTAACTAATGTATTGCATTGAAATGGTATGCTATTTTTTATAACTTTCATTGCAGCCTTGGGGTAAGAGATCATGACGAGCAACGGCTTTGACAGCATGCTGAATGTCACAGAGGTCTTGTCGGTGCCGATTGCAACATCATGCTGGGAAACACGAGCAAGCCGGCGCTCACTGGCTCCATTGAGAACTTTGTCATCACCATGGCAGAGCTCACACCAAGCGACAGCCTCTACTTCCCCGCATCCCCTCTTGCTCCCCGTGTCTTCCTGTGTCTCCTCCCCCGTGTCCCCATGTTCCCATGTCCCCCCCCCCCCCCCTGCCGTGTCTCCACCCCCCGTGTCTCCTTCACTGTGATTCCGTGTCCACATGTCTTCCCACGCCACCTCTCCAACCCCCTCCCCCCCCCCCGTGTCTCCGCATCTCCTCCTTACTACTTATCAATAAATAAAAGTCGCAATGTTCAGTAAATTCCATGATTTACATTTTTCTAAAATTCAGTGGCATATTCTGGGGAATGGACTAAATATTCGTCGTAAAAAATGTAAAGGTACAGCCCTGCAAATACTTGCTCACGACCATGCTGATGGAAGGGCCTCCACCAGAGGGAGCTTTAGAGAGCCCCTCTCTCAAGGATAGTCTGGCCTCCTCTCCCACGCTTACCAGACATCTTGAAAGAAGGCGGGAATACCCACTTGATCGCATTACACAAGACCGGCCGCCGATCTACAAACCGATAATCCCATTCATACTGCTGGATGAACAGAGGTGGGGAGACTTAAGAAATCTGCCCATTAATTTCAACTGCCGTACCAGGATATTGAATCGATCCAGTGACCTCTGGATTTCGATTCAAGTGTGCAAACCGTTACACCAAGGCAGGATCCTAATTGACACATGCTTACTGTCTCTTGGCAAATACTGTGAAATAAATTTCGATTTAAAGCTTTCGTGACTGCAGGGATTCATCTTCTTGACATTGACTATATATCTTGTATTCTCCGCAGGGAATTGATTCTTTGCTCCGCTGCAAGCTTCCTACCACCACACTCCCATTGACATATTTTGTTGCTTCCTCTTAGTACCTTTCACTGCGACGGTCAATGGTATAGTGTATAGCATATTGTATAATAATAAACAGTAGTAAAGTGTAATGTTTAATATAATGTATAAGGTAATATATAGTATCGTAATTGTATAGTGAATATACAGCAGTGTGGTATACAGTTGGGTGGGTAGAATATTACATAGTGTAATATTATAATGTATAGTCTATACGCATATTAGTTGCTGTGGCGCCATATTATTAACATTCCTTCCCTTTATTAATTCTAACCTTACTCCCTCCCTTTGATACTGATAACCCTGCATAATGCATACGCATTTCACAAGTAGTACTAATCGCATATCTGCATTTCCCATAAATATGCTAAATTCCTCTTGATATGCAAATTATTTTTTCAAGACGCTCTTCGCCCCTCCGTCCCAGCATAAATAGTCGCTCCAAGCCTGGGGCGTGCCATTCAGACTCTGCCTCCTCGACAGACCTGTTCTCCACCTGAAGACGGCTGCTTGCGTTGTGGCCGAAACGTCGTGAGAATTATTTTATTATGTTTATTTTTATTATTTTATTATTTCCCTTCTACGTGACTTTACCGAAAGAACCAAGAAGAAAAAAACTGTGAAATAATTCCCAGTAGTGCCAGTTCACCAAATACTATATTATAAATACTGCACTAATTCGCATAATGGGATGTTGGCTATCAACAACAAGGCAACTCCTATGACTAATTGGGAATGGGACGCAAGCGTAGGTTTGATCACCCTGTCGCTGGCCGCCTTTGGGGAAGGGTGTATAGTATGAAAGGCCGAAACACCCTAGGAACCAAAGGTTCACTACTGACGATGCGCTCCCCAAATGTCACCAGGCTCACTGTTCATGAACTCTTGGAAGTGCTTGCACAAAGGATAGTAACATCTCATCCTGTGTTCTTGGAAACCAAAAAAGTTTAATGACCTTACATGTTTACCCATTGACCTTGCCTGAGTAGTGTGCTCCTTAAATACTGCCACACTCAGAATACCTCATTCGAGACACAAACATTACACCTCCTGGCTTCGACATGGTGTATCATCAAGTGCAGAACATCAAGAGGTCGATGTGCGCATCTCTTCCATAATGGAAAAATTAAAGACAAGCCACAGTGCAATTCTGGCCATGCAACCCAAGCTATCGAACTGTGTCCTGAATGAAGCCTTGTCGTGGATATAAGGCCTCCCACGTTGGCATTTAGCACCCGTACATATTGCCATATGCAAAAACAGAACTGCCACTCAACCACAACCATATAGAACAACCGTCGAAAAAATCACAACCGTAACATTGCTGTGCATTTTCTTATTGTATTAATTGCAATGATTTGCTTCCAAATATGCTTATTTGGCACCGTTGGTGTAAACATTTGAGGCTATGCCACCATGCCGAGGACAAATAAGATAAAACTTTGCTGATTGTGAATACTTTTGACTTAAGAAGTGTTTATGGTCTCAAAAGTTCCTCTAAGATGGTCACAACGAACTCCTTTTTAGAAGTAATTAAGGAGGGTTGTCACCACTACCTAATAATGTGTGTGTGTAATTTGGGGAGTCCAGTGATTTGCGTTTTGATTAAATTACCAGCATAGTTACCAGCATAGTGTCGAGTGGTTCAGATGCTGTTCTGAGTTTCTCCTAGGTTTATTCAGCCTTAAATGAATGACTAATATACATCACTTTGGAGGCAAGATTGTATAAATCACGTGGAGATTTATGAAACGTCCAAACCCAATGGGCTTTCAGATGGCAAGACTACTGAAATGGATTATTGAATATATCCGTATGGACCTTTGAGTGTTATTCATTCTTTTGCATGTGTAGCTGGCCTACCCTGCATCTCTCTTTCATGTGATTGTAACGAGGTAACAGGCTAGAAAAAAAACCATTCAGTTTGTTTTTGTCCCTTTCCGTATCACGCGACTGGTTGAGATAATGGAACGACTTAACGAGTAGGTCACGTGACGGTAACAATTTATTTTAAAAGTTGTCTTCCAATTTACACATAATGAAACAAAAACAGTACATGTTCAGTCTCCTTAAGTGGGTGACAAGAAATCTTAGTTTCGTGTTTTAATCTAGCCCTACGAAAATTCGCATTGGAGGTTGTGCAGGGTGCCGATTTCATCTATCTTACATTTATTGGGGATAGAGTTATTTATTTTTGTGTTTATTCTAGGTATACAACTTTTTTTTAAAAGGTAAGAAAGCCTACATCGCAATAAGTTTCCAGTTATGCAAATAATTTACGACACTGTTGTGCTTTGTAAAGCAGAACCTGAAGGTCGTATGTTGTAATCAGTAACAGACTCCTGGGAATCAAGGAAAACAGTCGCCTTCCCTACTATCTGGTTCTTTCGGTAAAGTCACGTAGATAGAACAAATAATAAAAAAAACACGACGTTCGGTCGCAAGCGGCCGTCTTCAGGTGACTTTACCGAAAGAACCAGAGAATATGGATTCCTGCAGTCACGAAAGCTTCAAATCAAGTCGCCTTCCCATTCATTAGGACCTCAATAACTTCCCTTGTCATCGTTTGAAGTCACACAAGCTCTTTGGACCCATGCGCTTCAACTTCAACAATGCGAGTTCTACCCCGATGAAGCTTAGAGAGCGGAATGGAGTTCAAAAGAACTCACAAACACCTTGTGAAAGAACCAACGCATGAGATCCCTGGGTTTGATCTTCCACGAAGCTCGTGATCTAACCTAAACCGCATCCGCACAAACCATGGCAGATGCGGATACCTGATGCACAATTGGAAAGTTAAAAACTCTCCAATGTGCGACAGTGGTCATCTAGAACAGACTATACCACATATAACGATGCAATGCCAGATCCAGAAATACGAAGGAGACATCACAGCGATACACTCAAATACTCCTGACACGGTTATCTGGCTTGACCGCCTAAATGTGAAATTGCAGTTGTTGATCTGCATCTACATCAGACATAGTAAAGAAGATCAGTAACAGATTGTGCACTTCCAAGTCACTGTATTTTATCCATGCGATGACTTTGTTAATAGAAAACAGAAAATGTTATCAAAAATGTTTCCTGCATCGTGTGCGCGGCCTACACAAATCCCAAATTTGCCTGGGCCATGTTTTTCCTCGCCAGATTTACGCACGTGGAGTGCGTGAAGTTACGAAAAATACACTTATTTTCGCTTGCATAGCCGTCCGTGTAGGGTTGTTTTACTCTCAGTTTAATGTTAAGGGTTTTTTTTTACTGGCGTTGTGTTATAAAAAGCTTTGAGCGCCTACACTATGGGGACCTCATTTGCCAGTAAAAATATGATAATTGGTTCTTTACCCTTCTATCTGGCAACGTGCGCCTTTTGGCGTCATCTGGTCCAACCCATATGAGACTAGGCTCGAAGGAAAGCTGTCTCGGGTGTGGACCAATCAACTTCAAGGACAGTGCACATTATCAGAGTTATGTTCTTTTGTTTGTATTATGACTGCAGGTATTGCGGTCTATGCAAACATGACTCCTTGCAAAAAGGTGTCAGTTTTGTTGCCAGATAGAAGGGTAAAGAACCAATTATCAGCTTTGAGCGCCTTGTATAAATGGCACTATATAAAACGTAGTTGTTACTAATGAATGCCACCGTGCAACCGTATCTTCGCTATCGCTGTTTGTGAGGTTTTTTGTAGTTGTGTTTGAGGGAATGTATTTGCCTGTGTAGTTGTGTTGGCGCACATTATTGATTTGTACGATTGCGTTTCGAGTTGGCGTATAGTTGTGGTTGAGCTTTTTTACGTTATGTACGGTTGATGTTACGGTGTATGGTCGTGGTTGTAGCTGGTTGTGGTGTATGGTTGTAGTTGGAGAGGTTGTTGTGGTTCAGCGGTTGTTGTGGCATGGTTGTGATTGTTTCAGTATTTGTACACCGTTGTGTGGAGGGCGTTGGTTGTTTGAGCGGTTGTGGTTTACGATTGTGGTTATTTGAGCACCTTTGTTGTGGTGTATGTTTGGGGTTGGTCAATTGCTAGCATTTTTTCTAAAGATGTTGTTTTTATAATAGTATATTATATCATATTCTTAGGCTCCTGCTGGTGTGGAGTGACTCGTGCAGCCAGCTATGGCTACAGGGTTTGGTGGTACATGTTGTTCATGTGTTTGTTGTGAAATTTCGGTCACAGTTCCTATGATCACTGTTACATTGCTTATGGCTTTATTTTGGTGATTTCGAAAAGTTTTTTTATTTGGCCATGTTTGTTTGTTGCAGTATGGAGTCAGAATGATGGCTTTAATCTAAGTTGCCTTGTGCTTGTTGTTGCTGTTTGACTTGCATCCCACTGGGATTTTTGCACAGGGTTGGTGTACGATGCTTTTTTTCTGGAAGACTTTGCAGTTTTTTCCTGGATTTTTTTATTTGCGCATAGTCACATTAAGATGTTTTCTTGTTCATGTTTTTGTTTGTTGCGGTTGCACTCAATTCAAGAGCCGAATGGTTCACAGGGCTATACCAAATTAATGAAACTGAAAACTAAAGTCACGTAGATAGGTTCATCTTCCTGATGACAAACGCTTGTGTTGCGATCGAAACGTCATAGTTTTTTGTTATTTTCTTTGAACCAAAGAATATGATTTCCTGCAGTCACGAAAGCTTTAAGTCAAGTATATTATATCGTTATAAATGTGTAAAGTAGGAGCCGACACCAGATTGCAGGGGTCTCGTCCTTTATTCCTTTCCTTCCATCCACACCTGTCCCCAGCCGTCCCAATCTCGTTCCCGCAAAAGGCCCCTTCTTCCCGCCCGTTCTCTCCTTATATCTCTTCGATCACCCCTCCCACTAACCCCTCTATTGGTGGGAATCCTTCCCCTGACACCCCTACATCACCCCCCCCCCCCGGAGAAAAAATAACCGTCCTCGGTTCTGCCTCCCCCATGGACCATTTAAATCTCCTTATGCCTCCCCCCACTGACAGTGACGACAGCCCTTACCCCCCCCACAACCATACAATGCAACATAACACAACGAAATCAATTGCGCGGCCTGCCCAGGTCTCCAGCCAGCATCCCGTAACAGCCCGGACATCCACAGGCAGCAGATGACCGTGGCGGCCCCCTCCTTCGAAGGCCCTCTCGTCGCGGTCCCTGGTTCGGTGGTGCCGGTGTCGCCTTGCCTGGCGCCGCTGTTTCTCCGGCCCCCGCTCGTGCCGCCGCTCCGTCAGGCCTCACATGGGGTGCTGTAGGTGACAAGGGAACACAGGGCACCGAACCCCCTGCCGGTCGGCGCGTGGTGGTCGGCGACCTTGGCCTGGGTAGGGATGATGATGATGTTGGCAGTGATGTTGGTGGTGATGTTGGTGAAGATGACGGTGGAGAGATGTATGGCTTAAGGCGGGTGGGGTGTACAAACCATCGTCGCTTACCCAGTTGGACCTGGACGCACTGCGGTCGGAGTGCTTTAATGACCTCGACCGGCCCTTTCCAGGGTCGGTGCAGCTTTGGTGAGAGGCCAACCGGCACCTGAGGACAGTGTAGCCATGCCTGGTCCCCGACTTTGAAGGGCTTGGCTGTCACTGTCCTCTCCCGTATCCGTACATTACTCTCTTGGCTCGTGGCCGATGCGGCCTCGGCTGCTTGGCGGGCCTCTCTCAAATAAATGAGGGAGGTCTTTAGTGCCTTCGGCAATGCGTCGGCTCTTGCGGGAATGTCCGTCAGCTGCACCTCAATAGGCGGAACGGGATCCCGTCCGTACATCAGGAAAAATGGCGAGAACCCCGTCGCCGCGTGTGGGGCCACCCTGTACGGCGCTAAGACAGATGGAATGTGGAGGTCCCAGTCGGAATGGTTTTCGTCCACCACTTGGGACAGCATGGCCGCTATGGTGCGGTTAAGCCGCTCTACCATCCCATCGGTCTGGGGATGATACGGAGATGTTCGGACCTTTTTAGTGCCCAGGATAGAGCAGACGTCCTTCAATAGCTGTGAGGAGAAATTCCTGCCCTGATCCGTGAGCAACCGCTCCGGTGCCCCCTTATCAAGGACATAGCCTCCCACGAAGGCATCGGCGATGGTCTGTGCCGTTTGGTCCGGGAGGGCCCACGCCATCGGCCACCTCGTGCAGTACTCGACTCCGACCAACAGGTATTTATTTCCCCGTGGCGTGACCGGCAGTGGTCCCAGGATGTCCAACGCAACCAATTCGTTGACCCTGGTCACCGTGATGGGCTGTAGGGGCGCCCGGCTTACCCGGGGTGGCGGCTTTCGCCGCGCACATTCGACGCAGGTAGCGACCCATCGATGCACGTCAGCGGTCATACCTGGCCAAAAGTACCAACTCTGTAATGTGTACAGTGTCTTCCGCCCCGCCAGGTGCAGCAGCTGGCGGCCGTGTACGTCCATAACCAATTGTTGACGCAGCGACTCCGGAACTACCAGGCATCGTCGGCGCCCTGTCGGGTCCCATCGCATGAGGAGGTCCTCCCATACGATGTACTCCTCCCCTCCTGCCTCTGCTGAGGCGCGTAGCGTTTGCAGTGGGGCTTCCTCCAGCTGTAGCCGTCGCCAATCGTCCAAGGTCAGCCCCAGGTCGTGGTCGGTCAGCTGGACCTCACCCTGTGCGTCCTCCGCCGTGCGTACGGGAGCGATGACTGTCCCCTCCGGCCTCGCCTCCTTGCAGCGTGCCCCGCCTGTGGTGCATGCACAAGGGCCCTGGGGTGCCAGTCGGGACAATGCGTCTGCGTTGGCATGTCTGGTCCCTTTGCGATGCACTACTTGGTACCTGTACTCCTGCAGGCGCTCTATCCATCTGGCCAGCTGGCCCGAAGGCTGGTCGATGCGGAGCGAATACTGCAAGGCCGCGTGGTCAGTGCGGACCGTAAATTTGCGACCATACAGGTAGGGTCGAAATTGCTGCACGAAGTGAACGACCGCCAGGAGTTCCCTACGTGTGACGCAGTAGCGCTGCTCCGCTGATGAAAGCACGCGACTACCATAGGCGATAACCACCTCGTGACCCTGCTGGACTTGCGACAAAACACTGCCGATGCCCACATCGCTGGCGTCCGTGTCCAGGATCAAGGGGAGGCCAAAATCCGGAAAGGCCAATGGTGGTGCATCTGTCAGACGTGAGCGCAGCTGCTGGAATGCCTCTTCCTCCAGAGGGCCCCAATAAAACCTCTGGTTCTTCGCCGTCAACACGTGCAAGGGCTTGGCAATGGTTGCGAAGTTGGGTACGAACCGGCGGTAATAAGAAACGAAACCCACAAACCGGCGTACCTCTGGAACCGTTGTGGGAACAGCCCAGGCCCTCACGCAGGCCGTCTTTTCCGGGTCTGTAGCCACTCCAGACTCACTGACGACGTGGCCCAAGTAGCGTACCGACGACTGCATAAGGTGGCACTTCGACGGCTTGAGCTTCAAGTTCGCGTTCCGGAACCGCAGGAATACCTGACGTAATCGGTCAATGTGTTCCTCGAATGATCGGCTGAAGACAATGACGTCATCCAGGTAGATGAGGCACGTTTCCCATTGGAGGCCTGCTAAGGCCAACTCCATTATGCGTTGGAACGTCGCCGGCGCAGTCTGGAGGCCCATAGGCAGGCAGTTGGCCCTGTGGTGTCCGGAACGCTGTTTTAGGCCGGGAGTCCGCGTCTAGTGGGACCTGCCAGAACCCGGACAATAAATCCAGCGTACTGAAAAATTTTGCTCCCGCCAGTGCATCCAATGAGTCGTCAATACGTGGTAGGGGATATGCGTCGGCCAGCGTGACGGCATTGAGGCGTCGGAAGTCCACACAGAATCTCAGTGACCCGTCTGACTTCTTGACTAGGACCACCGGTGCCCCCCAGGGACTCGAGGATGGAGAAATTATGTCGGCCCGCAGCATCTCCTGCACCGCTTGTTGAATGTGCCCTTTTTCAATTGGGCTCATTCTATATGTGTTTTGGCGCAGGGGTGCGGCATCTTCCGTGTTAATGGGGTGCTGCGACAGATTTGTGCGCCCTAGGTCGAACGGTCCCCGGCTGAACACGTCTGAGAACTCATGCAATAATGAGTGCAGCTGCTGTTTCTGGCCGGGCGGCAATCCCGGCTCAGGCCCCGCCAGCTGGTCCATCCACGATTCGGCCCCTCTGTCCTCGGACTGGCTGATGCTGCCTACAAGCTCGGGCTTTGTCCCTGGGGCTCCTAGTGACAAGGGACTAACGTGGGCCAGAACTGTTCCCTCCTGCACCGTCGCTGTTCTATCGGAGGTGTTCAGCACCTGAATGAACAGATGCTGGTTCCTCTGTACAATAGTTTCGGCTCCCACCAGCGCATGGCGATCCATGGCAGCTGACGCCGGAGACACCAGGATGGGTGAGTCTGGTCGGGCTGTCACGAGGGGAGACCGATATTGCAGCGAAATCAGCATCTGGGCTGCCGGGGGAATGGAGACAGACTTACTGACCAGAGCCTGCACGTAGGGTACACCCCGGCTGGCCCCCTCCGCCTTTAGGAAATGGAGATGCGTTCCCTGGACTTCCACCCGCCCATTGGCCAGATCGATTTTCATTGGCATCTGCCTCAGAAAGTCCGTCCCCAACAGGCAGGGTACGGGCAACGTTGCGGAGACAAGGATGGGTCCTGCTACCGAAAGCTGCCCAATCTGTATCGGGGCTTCAACCTGGCCCAGGAAGCCCATGCTGCCTCCATTTGCTGCAATGAACGTTGTCTTGACGGGGACTAAAGGTCGGATTTTATCCGGCAGCATCTCGTGCATGGTGCTCGAGATGATCGTGGCTGATGCCCCCGTATCCACCAAGATACGTGCCGACACTCCCGCGATTTCACCGACCAGGACCGAGGTTCCTGACGTGGCCGTTACCACCCGCCTTGCCAGCTTCCTCCATTGTGTGGCTGAGTCCGGCCACTGACCAGGCGGCGTCTCGTTATCCTGTGGTGCATGGTGAAATGATGGGGGATGGATGTGAATGGACTGAAGATGGGGTTCCTCCCTTTGGAGTGCGTCGCAGCAGGGTGAACGCGCCCTTGTTACATAGTGTGGGCTTACCCCTGGGTTGTGGGCTGGGCTCTCTATGTGGTGCAAATTGCCCCCCTTTGGTGACGTAGGATGGGCCCCCCTTGTGGTGTGGGGGGCCCCCCCCCATTGTAGGGGGCAGTGGGGACTGGGGGGTGGGCCTTCCCGTGAGCCCCTCCCTTCTCCCCTCCCTTCCCTTTGTCACGGGGGCGTGGTCCCCCTGGTTCCGTCTCGCTCTGCCGCAAAGCGGTGGTGAGGCGGCCCGTGGAACAGCTCCAGGGCGCACTGTCAATCTTGTGGGCTGCCTCCGCCCCCGGGCCGTTGCCCCTGGCAACTCGCCGGCGTCGCAGGCAACTGGTGACGTCACGCCCGCCGGCGACGTCACGCCCGCCCGCGACGTCACGCCCGCCGGCGAAACCACGCCCGCCCGCGACGTCACGCCCGCCCGCGAAACCACGCCCGCCCGCGATGTCACGCCCGCCCGCGAAACCACGCCCGCCCGCGAAACCACGCCCGCCCGCAACGTCACGCCCGCCCGCGAAACCACGCCCGCCCGCGACGTCACGCCCGCCCGCGACGTCACGCCCGGCCGCGAAACCACGCCCGCCCGCGACGTCACCTCCGCCCGCGACGTCACGTCCGCCCGCGACGTCACCTCCGCCCGCGACGTCACGTCAGCCCGCGACGTCACCTCCGCCCGCGACGTCACGTCCGCCCGCGACGTCCCTCCCGGCCTCGGCGCGACTCCCGACGCGGTCTCCGTCCCCGGCGCGACTCCCGACGTGGTCCACGGCCCCAGCGCAATTCCCGGCGCGATCCGCGACACCACTTTTGGCCGCGACGTCACTCCCGGATGCAACGTCACGTCCGTTCGCGACGCCACTCCGGGTCGCGACGCCACTTCTGGTCGCGACGCAATCCCAGGCCCCGGCGCTATCCCCGGCGCGATCCCCTTCCCCCGACCCGGACAATGGGGACCGGGGAACGACACCGACGGCGCCCACCCCGAGGAGACTCCCGGTAAGTTCGCGGCGTCGGAATTATAATTGCTCGGCCCGACCGAGAGGCCGGGCGGGACGGCGTCACTCGCCTGGATCCTGTCGGCGTTCGGCCCCGGCGGGTTCCAGGTGACGTTGGCGGCCTCCGGCTCTGTGCGGCACCCCCTCGCCACATGCCCCTCTCGACCACAACGGTGGCAGACCCACGGGGCGTTCCGTCGGGGGGGCTCGGCGCGATGTTGTAGAGGCGGCATCCAGCGACGCGGCGGTTGGTCGCGCCCCTGGTCCCTCTGCTCCGCCAGTCCCCGGATCGCCGCGTACACCTCCCGCAACGATGGCTCCGTCTCAGACGTCGGGGGTCCGTCCCCAGCTGCCCCACAGGCAGCCTGTGGCGACGGTGCAGGTTCGGCGGTTGGTGTCGCTGGACCCAGTAGCGCCGCGGCAACGGCTCGGCTGTTCCCCCCCGCCGCGCCAGCCACCGGGCCCACGGGTGGCGCCCGGCCCATGACCTGCTCGTGGGCTTGGATGGTCCGGGCAGCCCACAGCGAGGTGCGTTCCCCCGGCGTCACCACGGGCATTACAACGCCGGCGCGGCAAGCGTAGGCGATGAGGTGCTCGACCACGAGGTCCTCGAGCGCTTCTTCAGCCAGGCGAGGGAAAGCTCTCCTCGCCAACACGAGCAGTGCACCCCTGTAGGCTAAAGGGGATTCTTTAGCCCCTCGCTGGCGATCCTGGAACCGTTTAAAGGCTCCTTCCGCCGGGCAATAGATCTCCCCCAAAGCCTCGTAGGCCGCCTGTAGCGTGGTCTTGCTGTGCGAGGGAAGGGAGGTGTAAGAGGCGAGTGCTTCCTTGCCCAGAATGGATGGCAGCGCTCGTAGTGCCTCTTCGTCTGTCCACTCGAGAGCGTGGAAGGCAGCCTCGAATCGGCGGACAAACTCCTCCCAGTCTTCTTCCTCAGCCACGAACTTGTCGACGGGCCCCAGCCGACGCGGCCGTCCGGCCACCTGCTCTCCGTGTTGGGTGGTTAGCCCTGGGGGTTTTGGCGGGACCGGCGGCGGCTGGCGTGACGAGGTTGGTTGCGGCTCTTGCCCGGCCGGCTGGTCGGCCTCCAGGTCCCGTGGCCTCTCCTCCTGTAGTACGCGTGGGGGTGGGGGTCCCGGTGCTGGCGGGCCCCCCATAGGGAGCCTCTGTAGGAGCTCCTGGAGTGCCCTCTCCACGCGGGCCATGCGGTCCTCCATGGGGTCCTCCAGGCGATCCGGGCCCCCTGCTGCTGCTTCTGATAGCAGGCCCCCTTGTTGCCCGGGATGGGAAGGATCCCCGGCCCCTGCTTCCTCCTCCCTTGGCTCTTTCCCGCGGGGATTTTTCTTTGTAGCCATGAAATCCCACCACTGCCACCAGATGTAAAGTAGGAGCCGACACCAGATTGCAGGGGTCTCGTCCTTTATTCCTTTCCTTCCATCCACACCTGTCCCCAGCCGTCCCAATCTCGTTCCCGCAAAAGGCCCCTTCTTCCCGCCCGTTCTCTCCTTATATCTCTTCGATCACCCCTCCCACTAACCCCTTTATTGGTGGGAATCCTTCCCCTGACACCCCTACAAATGTTCACCATGAGCATAGACAACCGCTGAAACAACCAATACCACCCACAAGTGCTCAACCACAACCATACACAGCAACCGTTGAAACATTCACAACCGTAAACTCAACAACAGCCGCCATTCATCACTAAGTGGTGGTGACGTCACCACAGCGCTTGTGCCAGGCTAGGTGCACTTTAAGGCGACGTGAAGTGTCGAAGGCTCACTGACACGAGGTCACGGGACAGACCCAGCAGGTGCCATGGGTTGGCTGACCGACATGCCTGGCAGATGCACCAGCTGTGCCCCCTACTGTGGCAACTTGCTGCTCTTTATCTGTCCGGCGCTCCGCTCGTTGTTGTGAGCGTCGCTCCTCTGCCCTCCGTTGTTGTTGGAGGGCGACTGCCTCCAACCTGCCCAGTAGCAGCGTCCTTCACGAGCCTCCTCCACAAAGGCGATCATGACATCGCTGGTACCAGTCTTCGGCAAATCCACTCAAGCTCCACATCCTCCCATACCGCATCAGTCCATCTCTTCTCCAGCCCGTGTCGTGGCCGTTTAGCCCCGTCCATAAATAACAACCGCTGAAATAATCACAACCATACACCACAACTGCTCCACCTACAACCGCATGCCACAATAACTGCAGAACCACACCAACTGACACAGTATACCACAATCATAAAGCACAATAAGTGCTTTTTGTCTATAGTTGTCCTCCCACACGCTTGGCTACGTACGGTGCGAAAGAAGTTCAACGTACATACTAAAAGTGCGCCAAAAACATACACACGCAAATCCAAACGACCACAGAGAAGACAACCACGCATAACTGTTGAAAGACAACTATGAGCACAAACATATCTTTCCACGCAGCCGTGTGAGACAGTAATTACAGACTTACGCTGCTCAGTATCATTCGTACATTCTTGCATAAATGTACGCAATGCCTGTGCACAAATCATGCGGCGAATGGGAAATGTGAGAAAAAAAACGTGGCTTAAAACATTTTTAGAATTGCATAAACCATTCAATACTCGGTCCACTTGGCTTGATCCTCAGCCATTGCTAATATCAGAGGCAAATTACATCTGAAGCGGTCCTGGCCCTCTCATAGATCAATACATCCTTAAATCAGTACCCAATGTGGTGTTCAACAAAACATTTGGGAGACAAACGTGGTCGGGTACGGTTCTAGCTACACCACCCACATGTGCGTCATGCTGGCTTTAATGGGGGCTCACTAACAGGACTTGCCCCAACAGTCATTGTAGGTTAGACGTGAGTTCTTTATCTTTATATTCTTGGTTCTTTCGGTAAAGTCACGTAAAAGGGAAATAATAAAATAATAACAAATACGTCACTTTACCGAAATAACCAAGGATATGAATCCCTGCAGTCACGAAAGCTTTAAATCAAAATTATTTATCTTTGTCAATGTGGTACTTAGCACACATTAATGTGTGCATTCAAATCTCTTTGATATTCTTGGGACGATATTCAGAGTATCTTTATATCTTTGGATACAAGGATATAGCCTAGGAATGGCTTGCCAGTAGTTTTTCGATAACGTGTGATGGTTTAAATACATTGATATCCTTGGTCGTTCAGCTTTTCCTAACCTATAAATGTTTATCTTGAAATTCTTACACTAAAAGGTGACTAAAATGTAAATTATAGTAATGGTGTTGATGATGGCCCTGTGTGAAATGTGACTTAACATGTAAACTTTAAGTTTGTGCTGAAGAAAATACAAGGTATCAATCGGTAAAATAAAGAATCTTACATTTTTTATTATATACATTAAACTCCAGCTTCTAAATGGGGAATAAACTGTGACCACACTTAATGCTGTCCTATATCATCATGATCACCAGATGCAATATTTGATCAGACAGTTGACAATCATGTTCTTCCAAGCTTACATATCGTAATCTCTCTATAATTGTCTGAAGTTGACCAACATTTCAAATCATCCTCTGCAAAAAGTACATTACGTAATGTTGTTCTGTTAATCAACACAGAAAATGTATTTGCATCCAAGATTGCCATCAACATGATGCGGCAGAACCGCTTTGGAAGAACATAAATTTAGCAACAATGGAACTTGTTGTGAAATCATGTATAATTACTACATACCGGATGCCTATGAGTAACTGCTGCAATATACCACAGTACCACTAACATTTACGATGTCACAAGCAAACTCAGCTTAGCATGCGGAAACTAATTGCGCACACGAAGATAAGCACACCCACAGGTACTAATAAAGTGAGTATATAAGCACTTTCATCGTCAAGGCATGCGCATACAAGTCGTTCAGAACTTCACATAAAATGTTTGCCTATCTAATTCTGGCCACTGTGTTGTGCTCGGCCGTGGGGCTGAGTGACAGCTCACGAGTGAGGTTGATTGACAACGGCTATGAGGGTCTGGTCATTGCCATCAACCCCACCGTGCCCGAAGACCCCAAGCTCATCGACGCCATCAAGGTGAATACCTCCCTTGTGTAACACAACATTTTGTAAAAATATGTTAAAAATGGCCTTTTTTTTCTTCTTTAAAATGTGCTGGTGTTGTTAAATGGTTTGCTTTCAACGAGTTACATGTTTACGGATGCATACAAATGACCATGCATTTTATCAGGTGATATTTATATGAATGACGGCACTTTCCGCAATTTGAAATTGAGATAAATTTATCAAACTCCCTTTGCCTGGTATCAGGGATGCAACTATAGGGTAAGCAGCGTATGCGACGCATAGGGGTCCAGTCGGCCACAAAGTGGCCCCGAATCAAAAGATAAGTAAAATGACCTGCGGTGTACCATGGACCAACCCCGATAAACGCATCTGGCTATCATCAAGTTTCAAGTTTAATTTATTAGGTATAGCCCTGTGAGCCATTCGGCTCTTGAATCGGGTGCAACCGCAACAAACAAAAAACTAAAACATGAACAAGAAAACATCTTAAAGTGACTATGTGCAAACAGAAAATCCAAGAAAAGACAGTAAAATATTGCAGTCATACAAGTAGAGCATAAAGTTGCGCAATCCACTGCCTTTGAGGATATCTTAAACCGATGGGCTGGCATTAAAGCAAGACGCATAATCGTGAATATTGTACCTTTAAATCGTTTTTTTATTAACACTGTCACTGCGAGACTGTCTTCCTCTAAACGCAATACACGGTGCAACTAAAATAATATATGTTAAGAGTCATAGCCTACATTTATTTGCATTATCATAGTATTGTATACGGGTTAAAAACATCCGTAGCTATTTCAGTAAAAGTGAGGGGGGGGGGGGCACAGTCATATCTTGCATACCCCTGTTTAAATAGTTTGTTGCGCTCCTGCCTGATATGCAGAGCAGGGGTCGGGAACCTTTTTGACTGGGAGAGCCATAAAAGCCAAATATTTCTAAATATATTTCATTGAGAGCCATATAGTATTTTTAACGTATAATAAATTACATGTGTCTTACTTTTAATGCGACTTCTGGTCACGGGACCCGTGAACCGAGAAATTTTATCTTCAAAACTAATTTGTTTCTTTTAAAATGACACAGTATTATTAAGCAATATCACAAGTTCCAAACTGATCTTATTTTTATTTTATTATTATTATTTTTTTTCACCTCAAAATTGTCTGGGAGCCATATGCCGTCACCGGAAGAGCCATATATGGCTCGCGAGCCATAGGTTCCCGACCGCTGATCCAGAGCATGATGCCTGTATATCTGGAGTGTGCATGACTTTTTTCCCTGCTGGCATAGAGGTTTTAGGCTTACATCGTCGACAATGGAGGGCCATAAAAAGGTATACTACACTCAAATTTAGCCAAGTTTGTGCTTCGTTAAAACGAGTTTTACAGCCAATATCATGATTCCCATTTGATTTATGGAAGAAGACACGCAATGGTCTGGCCACATTTATGACGTAAGACACAGGCAACCAAATAACGTTATCATACGGACAATTTTTTAAATGCCAATGAATGTTTCAGCTCACCAGTAAGTAGAAGGATAATCTCAAAACCAAATTTAACAATTAGATGCGATGTTTCGTTTGAAACTATGTTACTCATTTAGATTTAAAGCTTTCTGACTGCAGTGATTAATAATCTTGGTTCTTTCGGTAAAGTCACGTAGAGGGGAAATAATAAAAATAAAACAATAAAATTATCACGACGTTTCGATTGCAACACAATTCAAATTTTCTTGCTGAGGTTTTCACACCTGATGACGATTGCATGTGTTGCAATCGACACGTCGTGGGAATTTTATTGTTTTATTTTTATTATTTTATTACTCCCCTTCTACGTGATATTACCGAAAGAACCAAGAATATGTTACTCATCTTCAGAGCAAGATACAGAACACAAAGTCCGAAAAACCAGATCCCCTGGCCCAGATTATTAAATAGGTGTCCTGACCTCACAGGAATAATCCGACAGGGTTAAAATAGATATTAACCATTACACATTCATTTATTGAAATTGTATTGTCATTTATCTGAGACAATGAATACCATATTCATTATTCATTATAACTACTCATGGATATCAAAACTTGTCAAAACACCATTGGAACCTCATTTGCCAGTAGCAAAATATGATAATTGTTTTTAACCCTTTTATCTGGCAACAAAACTGACACCTTTTTTAACTTGTCAAAAGTAAACATAATTAATTATTGAATACTAGATGGAATCCCGTTCTATTCGACGAGGTTATCGTCCCCCATTGGCTCAATACTCGTCTTTTAGCTCTTCTCAACACTCACCAAACACCTGTCACTACTCACCACCGATACCTATTCAACGACTTATTCATTTAATTCATTCTCATTCTTACCCCCATTAAATCACCCGCACCTCTCATTCATTCTCACCTCATTGCTGCATCGTGGGCGATCCGTTGCGTTGCTAAGGAATTGCGTTGTTCATGAAAGCGTTGCTAAGGAAAGGCGTTGCTAGGGTGAAGGCGTTGCTAGGGTGAAGGCGTTGCTAGGGGGAGGCGTTGCTAGGGTGAAGGCGTTGCTAGAGTGAAGGCGTTGCTAAGGAAAGGCGTTGCTAGGGTGAAGGCGTTGCTAGGGTGAAGGCGTTGCTAGGGGGAGGCGTTTCTAGGGGAAGGCGTTGCTAGGGGAAGGCGTTGCTAGGGGAAGGCGTTGTGTACATTGCTAAACCATTTTACTGCACTACTTAACAATGTATCACCTGACTTACCGCATAAAATTGCACACACCTGTTGACTTATTTATCTCTCATCTGTTCCTCCCAAATTTACAAATTTATTTATCATTCAGTCGCTCATTCCACTCATTCATTGGTGATCTTTATTTGCTCAACCCTCTCATTCAATTACATTCCTCATTATTTATATAAATTCTTCTCATTCTGTTCGCCACTCCTCCTTCAACTCCACCGGCTTCCCGTTCAATATCGCAGTCTTTCCAAATACCTGACGCTATTCTTTACATCTCTTCATGGCCTTGCCCCACATTATCTTGCTTCTCTCATCTCCTTCCATGTCCCCTCTTGTCATCTTCATTCCAAATCTTCTCTGTCTCTCTCCTCCCTGTGCCCAATCCCGTGTTCGGCCCTTCTTGCACCCCTCCACTGGAATCAACTTCCCCCGTACATTGAGCAGGCCCCCTCCTTAACACCATCCCATCCCTCTCTTAAAGCCTCACCCCTATTACCCAATATCTTCCCTCCCCTCGTCCCTCCACTCCTTCACGTCTCCCCACTACCCTTTTGTGATCCATAATCTTCTTCTTGTCGCTGCCACTCATTCCTCAATCTTGTATCAACTACATAATTCCATTATCTCAAGCACATTGAGGGAACCAGGGGTAGAGAGAGGGATCGAGTAGTGAGTCTGGGGAGAAGCCGGTGGTGGTAGCCGTAGAGGTGCTTCTCTCTCCGCTCGGTGGAGTCGGCAGAGTCCCCGATCCGACACGAGAGGGAGAGACCGGAGCTAGCCGGCAGGGACCCGGACTCAGAGTAGGACCCCCCTAGCCCCTGGGAGTTGTGTACCCTGCTGTGTATTATTGTAACAGCTTTAATAAACCCCTGGCGAAAGCCCTTAACTTACCTCCGTCTACGAGTACGTCTGTCGGAACTACTCAACACATATGAAATAGATTACGTAATCGTTCTTCTCCCCCAATCATTCTCCTCGGTCATTCACTCACTCAAACCTCCCAATCCTTTTATTTACTAATTCTCAAATTTTTGCATTCTCTCCCCATTATCTTACTCGTGCCTCATTCACTTACACATTCTTCCCTCATCCTCGTATTATTTAACTTACTAAATTCTCTCACCTCTCATTCGTCCCTCATTTATTCACTTATTTTCTCATTTGCACACACTGTAGTCTGGCGAACAGCGAACATTTTAATTTTGAAACGCACTCAAGCAAGTTATGGTACAATACTTGAATTTCACAGTAAATATAAGTATCATTGTGAACATTTTAACAAAAAGTGTTTGATGTAAATTTATCTTATTCCTCACTCATTCAATCATTCATTACTCCCATTCATTCCCATCCTTGCCTCATTTAGAGTATTAGGCTGCTATAAATGTCCACATAAGCCACTTCGTGGAGCTATCATCTGTGGCCAGGTCACTTCTAACAAAGAACATTATAGCTCAGAGGGCCTTACCTGGTAAAATAAAACGTAGTTTAGTTTTATGAAATTAATCATTTTCGTCCAACGCCTTCCATCAAGATCCCTGATTTTTGTCCACATGAGCACGTTTATGTGTCTCACTCATGGCTCGGCAATGAAAGGTAGTAAACACTTTTTTTCGCTTGCACATCTACAGACGACAGGCTTTCGATCGATGTAAAATTTGTAAACGTAGCTTTAAAATGTGGCTGAGGGTGGGGAGGGGCTGGGTGGGGAGGGGCTGGGTGGGGAGGAGCTGGGTGGGGGGTGGGAGGGGTGGGGCTGGGTGGGGAGGGGTTGGTCACCCCGTGGTGCCCTTATACAACTCAACGTTTAACCTACTCACGCCGGCTTGTGCCCGCCCTCACAGTCGGGCATATTTGCGGAATACACCACGCCGCCGTTGACCCTGGCCATTGACCGAGCAACCCAACGTTCCTACCAGCTCCCTCCGCAGGAATGTGTTATACTGGTAGGAACGAAGTGGACCAGCCTACAATAGATTATATCGTCCGTCCGTTTGTCCGTCCGTCCGTCCGTCCGTCCGTCCGTGTAGCAACATCGCCCCCTACTGCAAACACTTGGCATGACCCTACAAAAAACCTTTAGACTCTGTGAGGCTTTCCTGGCTAAACAAGTGTAACATTCCCTTATAATTCCCTCAGATAGCTTTTAATTAAAACATTTAAATTAATGAGGCTTTCCTGGCTAAACACGTGTAACATTCCCTTATAATTCCCTGAGATAGCTTTTAATAAAACTTTGAAATTAAATAAAAAAACTCACAGCGCCCTAAAGCCTACAGCTAGGCCTAAAGCCTAGAACTAGGCCTCAAAGTCTCCCTTCGTATCGTACCCCCGCGTGTGTGCAAGGGAGTTAATGTTTAACAATGTTACATTCCCTGATGCTTTTAAATAGAAACATTTAAATTTAAAACTTTTACATAAATAATAAAAACATTTAAATTTAAAATTAACTCACGGCGGCCTAAAGCCTACAGCTAGGCCTCAAGCCTCGAACAACGCCTTTCTTCTTATCGTTCCCCCGCGTGTGTGCAAGGGAGTTAATGTTTAACAATGTTACATTCCCTGATGCTTTTAAATAGAAACATTTAAATTGAAAGCTTTTACATAAATAATTAAAACAGGTAAATTAAAAATTAACTCACGGCGCCCTAAAGCCTACAGCTAGGCCTAAAGCCTAGGCCTAGGCTTCAAACTCTCCCTTCGTATCGTACCCCCGCGTGTGTAAAAGGGAGTTAATGTTTAACAATGTTACATTCCCTGATGTTTTTTAATAGAAACATTTACATTTAAAGCTTTTACATTAAAAACAACTCCCTACCCCCTCCTCGTCGGCGGCTTTCCAGCCTAGAGCCAGGCCTGCGAATCTCTCCCCCGCTAGGGGTGTATTGGGCGGGGCTACAGCGGCAGCGGGCGGGGCTACGCGGGGCTGGGCGAGGAACGGCGGCAGGGGGCGTGGGCACGAAGTGGAGGGCGGGGCTACGCGGGGTTGGGGCGGGGTTACGGCGGTAAGGGGCGGGGCAACGAGCTGGGGCCGGGGACACCGAGATGGGGCGGGGCCACGGGTGGCCGGGGCGGGGTTACGCGGGTGGAGGGCGGGGCCACGGGGCATCCACTTATTGGCGGCCATTTTTTGCCATTTCATTTTATTATAGCCATTCAATTGTTCGTTCCTACCAGCCCACCCCGCAGGGTCCTGTTATATGTCCGCAACTCCGATTAACACGGTTGGCTACCAACGGTGTGAAAGAAGTTCAACATACATATCCTTATGCACTGCTAATGCAACTGTACTGCATTCTACTCCTGATATCCACTTAATGCGGAGACTTTTGCTTCAGTCGTTTTTTTTGCAGTTATAGAACACTGAAAAATACCTTGCTGCTGCCAAACTTGTGCACATATCATAAATCCCACCTTTGTTCAGGGACCGAAAGGGTCTTTTCACATGGGATGAGTTCACATATTCCTTGACCAATGTGATATCCCATGCAAAAAATTGCCTCGCCATGTACATATCGGAATCCAAGGGAAATGCTGACATATTTTGAGAACACACTGATACACGTGGTTGCTTTCCCCATCAGCCGGGTGTGTCGACCGATTTGTATGCACACTGTGGGACGTGAGCGCCACATGCAGGATGGGCATGGCAGGCACCTCTCCCATGCCGCCGGTCAATCACGATGTGGTTACGGGCGTTTTTTTTCTCGTATGGCTAATGTAGATTCAGAGCAACAGCTACAATTTCACATTCAGGTGGTCAAGCCAGATAACTGCGTCAGAAGAAGCGAAGTGTATCGTTGCAATGTCTCCTTCGTATTTGTGAATCGGGCATTGCGGCGTTATATGTTTTATTGTCTGTTCTGGATGAGCACAGTCGCACACTGGAGAGTTTTTAATTTTCCATTTGAGCATCAGGTATTCGCATCTGCCATGGTTGTGCAGATGTAGTTTAGGGTTGACCATTAGCTTCGTGGAAAATCAACCCAGGGATCTCCTGCGTTGGGTCTTTCACAAGGTGTCTGTGAGTTATTTTGAACTCCATTCAGCTCTACAAGCTACATCAGGGTTGAATTCGCATTGGTTAAGTTTAAGGGCATGGGTCCAAAAGGGCTTGCATGAATTCAACCGATGACGAGGGACGTTTTTGAGAATACTGGGGTTAGAAAGAAAGGGGGGAGCTAGAAAGGGGCAAGGTAAATGATGTCACCATGCATGACCAAACCCAATCCTCCAGTCCACCCGTTCAGGAGCCATGCTTGCACTGTGCAGGGATCACAATGCCATCACAATTGTTTTAATAAAACTGGACTTTTCTGAATGAATTACTGTTTAAAGTCCTGAGTCTAATTTCCACGAATTTAATATTATTTCTACAGCGAATTAGTAAGGCAAAACAGTAAATGTTGTGTTACCATTACATGTTTCTTATTAACATTTCGCTTAATAGGCAATGGTGACAGATGCATCTGCCTATCTGCATGCAGCCACGAACAACCGAGTTTTCTTTAGAAATGTCAGCATTTTGATCCCATCTTCCTGGGCGTCTAAAAACTACACACGGCCAACATACGAGTACTATGGCAAGGTAAGCAATTACAGACACGAGGAGACGCAATGAATGCATGTCAACATGTTGATGTACTCATATTTTTTAATAATATGGAATTGAATATATGAGCTATAATCAGTGTTCAAAAGGGTGTTTCTCAAATCGAGTCCTTGCAAGTAGATTAATGGTTACCAATCTTTGCCTTTCATATACCGTTTAAACAATACACACCGCATGCACCTGATGGGTTGGTAATTACGGAAAGCTGTACCGTGGGGTGGTGTGAAGATTGGATTTTTTAAAAACGGATTAAACAATATGCGATAATTTAATATTTGTTCCTAAGGTTATGGTTATGTGAGATACAGCACTCCCTGAAATTTATAATTTTTACCAAAATTGTGGCAGACTCCCCACCTACAAATTTGCGAAATAGTGGCAACAAAACCACTACATCAATCGCGTGGAATGGGACACTATGCCTTCTCAGCTCAATGAATGAGCCATGCCCCCCAAATGGTAAAAAATGCAGTGGGTACTTATAAGGGTGTAATGGCCCCTGCATGCATTGTAATACAGAAAATACTACACGATTCAGCCACTTTATGTTTAGACAGATTCGGATATTAAAAGTTTTACAAATAAAAAACAGATATGTATATAAATTGGGCAAATATCCCAAACAGAAACTTCTGGAATTTTTGTTTTTTACAAAATCTGCATAATCAATTTTTTTATTTTTTCTCACGAAGGCGGATGTGCTTGTTCATCCTTGGGACGACCCTGCGGATGACTCGCCGTACACTCACCAGTACGGGCAGTGCGGTGAACCCGGCCAGTACATTCAGTTCACCCCAAACTTCCTCCTCGATGACAAAAACCTGAAAGCATACGGACCACGAGGTAGGCAAAACCTATTCTTAGGAATAATGCGCAGCGCTTTGTTTTAACCTACTGAGTCAACTCAGGGATGTGCAATACATGGGTACTTATTAATTGGTATCTTCTGTTATTAAATATTAGCCCACACCTGTGAAATCTCAAATTTTCACCCCAAGAGATGTCAACTCGATGCACTCACAAATCCATTACTCACCACCCTCATCTCATTACATGTTTCCTCATTCTCCATGAAAGCCACCACATATTATAACAGCATCAATTGCAAAATTTGTTCTGTAAACATTTAAACGTGCATGGCATCCTCCCCTCCCAAGATCACATTCATTTTATGGGCAACCCTCTCTACTGACCAAGTTTTTGGCTCAATGCCCAATCCTATAATATTCTGACCAGCTTAGATGCTGCAGACCAGGCAGCTCAGTCAAACTCATCTGTGATCCGAGTACCGAGTGGCTTACGCAATTCCAAATTGCATAGGTCAAGATTTGGCCCATTTCCGATTTCCTACAGGATTTACCAATGGGATTGTGTACATTTTTGTGAAAACGTAAGGAAGACAGAGCCCAGTGGTCAGTCCACTACTACTCACGTCCGCATACAGCAAACAACAACAAAGATCCTCCGTATAGCTTTAACAGACTTTTTGGGGAAAGTGCTGGGGCTGGCACGGCACACAAGAGTGTGGGTGGCCAACACTATGCCCAGCCACCTTTGTCTCCCTAGTGGCGATGTTTATACACCGCACCAGATGCTCACCTACGTTTACAAATATGGTATCTTACAAATACGACAACCATAAATACACACACATCCACACACTCTCACAATCACACACATACAACACATCAACACGCGTGCACTATCACAAATAAATACTGTAATATTGCCGAGTGCTACTTTGGTCTTCACCAAAGTCACCTCATTTTAATAAATCAGAGTTGCAACACATTCACTCTACCTCAATAGCCCTTGTATTCCCAACAGACAAGTTCATGTCTGCAACTTGATCTTGTGGTGAAATGTAATAATGCTAAAAATTACCATACAAGTGTATTGACAGCACACCAGAGACCATCACTTTGACATCTCTACCGAAAGGGTTAACATGACAGTTTGCATCGAGAGTTAGAAAGGACATGCAGTTGGATGGAAGGACAGCTTAAGACCTTAGATACACCGTTTTTTAAAATCCTTTATATTAAGTTCGCTTGCTTGCTTGCTTGCGCGCTTACGACCGTGAAAATCTTTCGGTCGTTTTTTAACACACTTCCCGTGATCCAATCGAGCTGACATTTTGCACACAGACTCGTTGTGCGTGACAATTAATTTTAGTGAAAATGTTTTTTCCTAAATTTTACACTTTTTAGGGAAAAAAATGATATGTAATTACCAATTGCTTAATGGTGGCAAACAATCATCTGACCCATAGGTGGCAGCCATCTCAAGCCAGAGGACGAGAGGACTCTAGCCACCACGCATATAAAGGATTTATAGTGAAAAACTTAGTTTTTACGGGTTAATTTTTTTCCTTGTTAAAGGTGCACATTACCCCTGTATTTTGAAGCATCAGTTGGGGGCACATAATATAAATGGAAGACAGTTCTTCATAGCAATACATTACTGCCCAGAGGACAGAATACCACATCCACCCATTCAGAATAATATTACAGATGACCTCTCATTATTTTAAAGCAGCACGTCCACTTTCAGGTTCTGAAAGACAGTTATCCACATTGCATATTCTCCCCCCTCCCCGCCCCCCCCTGTATAATTTTCCAAAACTGGAAGAAAACGCATGTGTGTTATTTCACAGGAAGGGCTTTTGTCCATGAATGGGGCCACTTTCGCTGGGGTCTATTTGATGAGTACAGTGAAGAGGAACCTTTTTACGTGGATGGAAAAAATCCAGAATTCACGAGGTGGGTATCAATGCTTCAAAACTGTATGCATTGAATTAGAATTCAACATAGATTTGGCTTACATTTGCAATTGTACCTTTTATTAATTATTTCACTACCGTATGCTTACCAAAGCTATTTAAATCAGTGTTTCACTGGATGTGGCCAGGATTGTACTTATACCAAGCCAAATACCGACCTGAATATTTGCAAAAGGGCACACTCCTAAATATTTGTGAAATTCTGACGCTAAAATCATTGAAAAGGTGTTGATAAAATGGCCAGAGAAGGTGATACGCAAACACTAAGATGTTAAAGCACTCATCAGGGGAACAGAGATGAAGAGGGAGTGCTCTTGCGGATAACATATGACAACCAAACAACATTTGTATTAACAAGCATAACTCTGATCATATACCCAAACGGTCAACACTAGTCCAGAGTTTTCTTGTTTAAATAAATGCTGGTGGATAGCATAATTCTAGAAGGTCAATGGTGCCATTGTGTAAAAATGTATGCAGGGATGCAGACGGTGGTATTCCTGTTCATTTATTACCCACAATGCACCTATCACTCAATACAATTTTATTTAGGACAACACACATTCAACGAGCCACTTTGGAGACATTAGATAACCAGAAGAGACATCGAGGTTTGAATGTGCACTGTAATATCATTTCTCAGTTATATATTGCGTATTCTTAGGTTTTTTCGGTAAAGTCACGTAGGTAAAACATCAAAATTTATCAAAATAAATAAAATAAAACAAAAATCACGACGTTTCGGAGGCAACACAAATCTCCGTCATCAGGTGGGACCGTCACAGCCGGATGACGGAGACTTGTGTTGCCTCCGAAACGTCGTGATTTTTTTTTATTTTATTTATTTTTTATTAATTTTGATGTTTTACCTACGTGACTTTACCGAAAAAACCTAAGAATATGAATCCTTGCAGTCACGAAAGCTTCAAATCTAGAAATATATATTGCGTGTTTGCCATTTCATGGTTTTGATTTACAGGTGCTCCAAAGACATCACGGGCGGCATTGGCAAGGTGACCTGCAGAGTGGATGGTACATGCGCGGTGGACAAGTGTACGATAGAAAGCACGGGTCTACCTGAAAAGGGTTGCTCCTTCCTCCCAGACGAAATTCAGACAGCAAAAGAGTCCATCATGGGTCTGCAATGGATCAACAGTGTAAGTGTTCATTCTGTATTAAAGGGTGCGCGCTTTACACATGTAATATACGTGAGAATACAAGTCTGTGTGCGTTCTTTGTTTTAATCCTCCTTACACCGCATGCTAGGAAAAGCATCCAAAATAATGTGGCAAGTTTAACACGTAGGCTTTTGCGACACAGTCGAATAATAAAGTTTTCACGTGAACAAAAAGTTGTCACGTGAGGATGGTTTGACACATTTTATTTATGCAATCTGACCTAAAATATATTAATTATGAATCGTAAAAATACGTAATTTTTACGTTTTACATCACTTCTAATTCCCCAATCCATTTAATCTTGCAATTCATATTTTCCCATATACATTGCAATATTTTTTTATATATATAACAAAGTTGCACCTTTGCAGAGGAAGTATTCATAGAGTTGTGGAAAATAACCCTTCATGGGTATGTTGGCAACATTGGTCAACAACCAGGTAACTAAGAACATTTAGTGTAGAGAGGAATTCACCATGGCTGGAGAAGCAACTTCTTGTTGAGATATTACCAACAATTGTTTAGATATTAAGCCAGGGAATTTTGGGTTTCTTGCGGAGAGCTTTGAGCGCACGGTTGGTGAGCTTATTGGCTATATAAAATTGCTTGGAATAAGTAGTGCTCCTCCTTCTGGAATAAAACGACACAATAATGAGCCTCACTGCATGGCCTCGTAGAACTACCTGCATACCAGTCGGAATTACCTACTATAATCACCCAGAAATGTCTGTCCGTCCCGCGCGTGACGTCACTCCACATGAGCCCCCCCCCCCCCGCGTGACGTCACTCCACATGAGGCCCAACCCCCCTCATTAATATTCATGAGTGGGTGAATTTTTACACTAACGCAGAGGAAGGTCCAGCTGAATTAAATAATTAATTACGCAAAATCGCTTCAAATATGACGACGTTTCTTTACAGAAAGTGACGGTAAAAAATAAATCTACGCAGCACAGTTCTGCATCCGTGTGTGACGTCACTGCAAAAGAGCCCCTCCCCCCCCCTTAATTAATATTCATGCCCGCGTGGAAATTTACACTAATGCACAAGAAGGTCGGGCACTCCACATGCAGCACCCCTCCCCTCGTTAATAATCATTAGCGGGTGACGTCACTCCACATGCCGCACCCCTCCACAATAACTATTAGCGGGTAATGTCACTCCACATGCCGCACCCCTCCCCAATAACCATGAGGGGGTGACGTCACTCCACATGCCGCACCCCTCCCCAATAACCATGAGGGGGTGACGTCACTCCACATGCCGCACCCCTCCACAATAACCATGAGGGGGTGACGTCACTCCACATGCCGCACCCCTCCCCAATAACTATTAGCGGGTGACGTCACTTTTCTATTGAATATTTCAGATTTACTGCAATATACACCCGTCCTTGGACGGGCAAAAACGCTAGTTTCCTTATAGTTGTCTATTTTTATTTATTCCTGGGGACCCTATAAATTATGTAAACTAAGATGATTTCACTCAGGATACTCTTGTAGCAATATATATACTTAGTTGTAAAAAAACAACTAAAGGAGCAACACCAAACACCACATTTTAATCACCATAACAACCGTATCTTTGTAAATCAACTGTTAAAGCACACGCTCATAAGCTCCACTCCTTCATGACATCACACGCACGTGCAAGAGTTCTATATTCTGAAATGTACAAATTTTACGCAAGATACAAATTTAGATCAATCCGATCAGCATGAACTCACGAATATATGTACACAATTTGTGGACTACAGATTGAAACACTATTCACTTTAAAGCACATAATTGGTAATACTTTTCCAAATGCAATACACGACAGTTTTTGCATGTCATGCAAAACTATAGTAAAACACAAACGTGTACAGTTTTGCTTCAAAATTATGTTTAACTTACCTTAAAACTTACAAATGTATTAACATTGTTTTAGTGTTATGCAATATTTCAAGTTGGTAAACTATTATCTTCCTCATGAAACTCTTCGTTATGTATTTGAATTACTCCAGGTAAACACATTCTGCACAGCAAAAACGCACAACCGACTGGCTCCGAATCGACAAAATCGTCTGTGTGGCTTAAGTAGCGCCTGGGAGGTCATGCTTAAGCATGACGATTTCAATAACACCACCCCTGCAAGCGGCCTCACACAGCCAACATTTAGCCTTCTGCAGACCTCAGCCAGAGTCATCACGCTTGTCCTGGATAAGTCTGGCAGCATGAGTGCGGTGAGTTACTTCTACTCACATGCCCATTCTCCTGTTCTCAGAGGCAAGACATCTTGCGTCACCATTCATGCAAGCAGTTACAGTTGTCTCTAGCACATCTACGAAATGAAAGTCACTTTGATTCTAAGATGTATTGAGTGCCTCTTTCATCCTATTGATATTATGCACGGACATGCATGCATCACGAAGTGAATTATGCGAATGCTTGTTTTTCCAATGCTTCTCTGCTGATTATTAAGTCTGTATTCACATTTCTATAATGTAATAATAGCAATTCGTAAGGAATGTTTCTAATTTTTTTCTCTAACCTCACTCCGACATAAAACTCTCAGGATGGCCAAGTGCCCCCTAAGTGCACAGCTTCTTGAGATGTGGTCACATTTGAATTCTTTATAATACAAATATATTGTACTGTATAAACGTACTCATGGTCAAATCTCCTGTTCTCTCCCTTTGCGTGCAGGAAAGTCGTCTGCCGAGACTGCTGCAAGCAGCCGACATTTTTATCATGCAGATTTTACAGGAAGGAGAAATGGCTGGAATTGTTACTTTCGATAGTGGAGCCCAAACCCAATGTGGATTGACCAGAATTAATACCGCAAGTCGGGAGACACTAAAGTCTTGCTTGCCCAGGAATGCAGGTGGCGGGACAAATATATGTGCAGGTCTTGCACAAGGATTTCAGGTAAATAAATCATTTAAGGCTGATGTGTTTATTTTTTGGATCTTCATAGTATAGATGCCACATTAGTAATAAACAGAAGTATGACTCACCATGTAAAAAAATGTATAATAGATGTTTTTTTGGTTCAATCGCGTAAATATATAAATGTGTCGTTAAACCCGCCACCACCCGACACAGCCAACTAGTAAGGGTTGTCACGTAAACAGAACGTGGCCAATTCGTCACTAGTACAGCACACCGGTGTGTTGGAGAGCCAAGCCACAACATTTACAATCTGAGTACGACGTTTCGCCAGTAATTACAACTAGCTTCATCAGGCGATAGCCAGATTTGTGGAGAAGTCCACCTGTTTCGTTCCTTAAATAGAGGCGTAGATGTGGTGACCACACTTGTGAGCTCTTCTTGTGAAAAGTGGGGCGGGAGGGATTAATGAGTCAACGTACATTTTGCATGCTCATTATTCGAGCCCATTGATCTTGTCCTTCCTGTCCATTGTGTGTAATCAAATAGCCGTACCAACGATAATCCCTATTGAAGTATGGCCTGTATTGGCATGCATTGAAACAATGTAGTATTTGATGATTATTTGATGATACGTTATACTCAGATTGCAAATGGCGTGGCTTGGCTGTCCAACACACCGGTTAGTGCTGTACTAGTGACGAATTGGCCACGTTCTATTCACGTGACAACCCTTACTAGTTGTATGGCCGGGTGGTGGCGAGTTTAACGACACATTTTTATATTTACTCGATCTAACCCAAAAAACCTCTACCAAATCAAGTGTACTTTTGTATCCTGTGGATCTTCCAAATGGATCTTTTTGGGATAATGTTTTACAGCAGCATTTGTTTAATCTGGTAAATCCTGGACTAGTTTCAACGTTCAGTTCCTTCAACTGTTAGATATGATAATACAAATGCTGCTGTATTGCTCGTTAGGGACTGCTAACTCCAGGGACAAACTACAGCAGTGTTTGTGTATTTGCTTATTTATTTATCACCCATGATGCTGTATGATAGTGCATATTATATTTGGAGAGAAGAAAATCAGTGTTGTAATAATTTAAACTCATTGAATTGAAAATTACATCATGAGAGGTATTCTGATATTGCAATGTCATTAAATGCATTGCTATTACTGAGAATAAGACATCTTAAGAAACAATAACAAGATAAATAAAAGCAATGTGAATGTATTTTTTAAACCAAGGATGCATGATGCAATATTAACACTGCAATGTTGATGCCCTCTGGACAGGTTTTGTCTGCAGATGACGGCAGTGCCTCTGGAGACGAAATTATCTTAATGACCGATGGCGAGGATGGTGGCATCAGTTATTGCTTTGAAGCTGCACGCAATAGTGGATGCACCATTCACACCATCGCCTTGGGACCAAATGCAGTGGAGGGCCTCGCTAACTTCGCAGAATTAACAGGTGACTTTTATTAGTTAGATAAAAGAAACACACACACACATTGTGTTAATATCCCCTCATCCACTCCCAAATTTACTCAATCAATTAATCCAAGTGATAATGCTTGATTAAGTTCACGCCTGAAACAGAGTACATCCGATGGGGAGACTGAAGTTTACCATAGGAATGTGGAATTAGCATTGCTGGGTTAAGACTACCAATGCAAATGAGTAAATGCAATACAGAAAGCAAATACAATTAATATGAATGCATTACATAACGCAGTTATCCTTATATAGTACAGTGAAACGCCAATAATCCGTCTTCAAAATATCGACAAAAAGAAAACTTTGGAACAACGCCTGTAGGTGTAGTCCGCATTTTTTTTTGCAGATTATAGGAGATGCGCACAATAATTCCTACTAAAATGCATGCGGCACCACAATGGCAATTATCTCAGCATTGTGAATGGCCAAAGGAAATGGGAACATTAAGCACAATTGACGGTTTTGATACGAGCTATGGTTGCTAGAGCAGAAAAGGCACGTGAAGGGAGAGGTAGCAAGGGCAATTCCATAAAGGATCATGAAGATGGTGAAGCTGATCTTAAAAACAACAAATTCCCATCACAATGATGCATGATAAAGAGAGGCACGTGTTTGAAGACGTTCAAACAACATCTCGCTGTATCCGAGACATAGAGATATAGAGATGCAAACTGACAGATGGAGATGCAGAGAGAAACAAATATGTGAAGTTCTGTAACTTATCTCCCATATGATAAACACTATTTTGGGGCGTATAAAAGGTGTGGATAAACAGACATCATTCAGCGACTTTAGAAGGAGGCCTGTGACATCATCATTCAAGGCCATTGTCTGACCAAGTAGTCCACAACTGCTTCTCGTGTTGCATTGGGAAATTGTATCTCTCAAATCATGATGCCAAAAGGACATTTGGCAAATGCAAAAGTAAAAAAAACATGCATTTGGCCTGAACCATATTCAGTTGTATTTTACTTTGACCACTCGCCAATGCGGTGGGTGTAACCACAATTTTAGTATCATTTTGGATGGCATTATAATGGTTCATAATAATACTCTCCCCTCTATTTTGGGGTTTAACCAGTGTCTCAGATTAAGGGAAGCAGTGTGACGTAACGCTCCCCCTTTGTTTCTGCTTTTATAGGTGGTTTGAACTTTTATGCAAGTGACAGCGTGAACGCCAATTCTCTTGTGGATGCGTTCACATCCATCACTGAAGACAGTGGAGACTCAGATGTGTTGGTCATACAGGTAATGGAGAACAACATGACTACTATCTTTATAATATACACTGTTATAACAAATTATCGACTACATTAATCATTTACATAGAAACGAACTGTTACAAAACTGGGATTTCAGGTTACTACTTCTCCAAATACTCTGTCCCCTTCACTTAAATATTCTCCCCCCACTGGTTTCTCTGCCATTGCCACCGACTTTTCTCTGCTGGCCACGCTCACCAGAAACATACCACTCCTCACCATCTGATACTGTCACCAGATACTCACCACTTACCTGCCACCACCGCCAGTCACCCACAAGACACTCACATGTAGGACATTAACAATATTTCAAGATATATGATCAATAATCAATAGAAAAAATGTTTCTTTTTTTATTTCCGAGTACATATTCTGCTTGATTTCCTTGCCAGCTGGAGAGCACGGGTCAACTTCTCACCATGAATCAGTGGATGGATGGAGACGTCAACATCGATGCCTCCATTGGGAACAACACGCAGTTCGTGGTCACCTGGCAGTCAACAACTGTCCCAGAGATGAACATTACTGATCCAAATAGTTTTACCTACCAAAATGGAAAATTTGACATTGACCAAGCATTTAAAACTGCAAGACTAATTATTCCAGGAAGTGCCAAGGTACGTCTTGTACAACAATTGTTTAGGGTTGCAAATGTTTGGACCTTGATGAATGTAACTTTACAGACACTAAACGTTGTTATAAAATCGGTGAATGTCATAATTTCAAACAAGATTTTCCCATACAATTAAGTGCATTAAATAAACCATGCATGTTTTCTCTAGTAAAGATATTTGTTTTCATTCTCAGGCTGGGACGTGGAAATACTGGCTAGTCAATAAAGCTCCTAGCACGGACACCCTTACCCTGACAGTCACCAGCATGGCGTCCAGCAAAGGGGCGCCTCCCATCACGGTGGAGGCACACATGCGGTCCTCCAGCAGCATCTCTTTGAGCGCCTTGACCATTTACGCCGAGGTGAAGCGTGGAACCACGCCTGTTGTCGGCGCAAACGTCACCGCTCTGATCGAGAGACCTGGCAGCGCAACGCTCGAGATTGAGCTGCTGGACAACGGCGCGAGTACGTTGTGGGTGTGAGCAGCTCCCAAACAAAATGGTGGTGCTGTTTGATAGATGTTGTCAGCTTTTGCCAACCTCATCCACATGATCTTGAAAATATGGCATCATCAAATATTTAAACAATGGTCATGTTTCTGTTGAGATAGCTGATGTCACTTATTTTAACAGTGATATTATGCCGTTCTATATTTTATGTAGAGATAATGTAATTTTATATCTGTTTTTTTCTCTGAGCTTAATGGTCAGTCTTTTCTTGCTCTATTCAATTTCGGGGCCACCCTTTACTCATAGAACCTTGCTTTAATTTTCCAATCGTACACATGACAAATTATTTCCACTTGTGCGCAGGTGCTGACATAAAGAAGGACGACGGAGTGTACTCCAGATACTTCACCCAATACACGTCGAGTGGCCGCTACAGCCTGAAGGTCAGAGTGGCAGGAAGTAAAGGGACAACGAGGCTGGCTCCACGCAGAGGCTCCAAGGCCATCTTCATTCCGGGAATTCGAAACGGGAAAGGTGATTCTTGCTAAACAGCCAGCAACATGGGCCTACACTCTAAGTAGAAGTACAATGAAAGTAAATACAAATTAAATGTTTTATTTAACAGGATAATCGTTGTAATCGCTCTATCTCTACCAAAATATAAATTACCGTGGCTCTGTGTCATATTGAACTCTGCTCTGTCCCACCAGGGGAGCTGGTGGCAACGCAGGTGCCAGCTCCGGCGGGTGGGCAGGTGCTGGTGCCGAGCGAGGACTTCAGCCGAGTGGCATCGGGAGGCTCCTTCCAGGCGACGGTGCCGCCGGGCGGGCCCCTGGACATCTACCCTCCGAGCCGCGTGCTGGACCTGACGGCCGAGTTGCAGGCGCCGGGGATCGTCAGCCTGGCTTGGACGGCGCCCGGGGACGATGCTGACTTCGGCCAAGGTGCCCCAGCCACACAGACTCACACGCACGGCGCTTACAACTGACCACACATGAACCACCATACCTTGCTGATCTTGCCAAGGAACATAAACCATAATCCTCGCAGCGGCTTTTGGCTGGCCATCGAACAAAGACGATCACTGTATCGCGCCCTTTCAGGTGCACTTCTGCTGCCTTCTGGAATGTTCTTCCTTCTGATATTAGGAAGCCACTGGAGCTAAATTGAAAACGAATTTCTTTAGAACTGCTCTTTGTTTAGCTTGTTATCCTTCCATTGCACCTTCGATTAGCACGATTGGTTATGTACGGTGTGAAGTAAGTTCAAGATACATACATGCATTCACACATACATACATGCATTCACACATACATACATTCATTCACACATACATACACGTAAACATGGCACGCACATACAACCTCTGTCAGCCATACATGTCACACTCACAAACTGCCTCCAGCAGGCACATTGGCATTCACTCACTCATCTCTTCATCACACAGACCTTCTAGGATGTTCAACATCCACTTTATAGCATGGTAATATCCCATGGTATTTTCATTCAGTGGTAGATTTGAATAGCCAACAATGTCCTTCGTGACATGACTATCAATTAGCCATGAATTTACATCATTAATACTCCAATTCATAGATCAAACTTTCAATTATATGATCACGAAACATTGTTTGCTGTTTTCCTACGTGACAGTTAAATGCTGTTGTTTGGATCCCCTTCACAGCTTCAAAATATGAGATCATCATGAGCGACAGCATTGAAGGTTTGCTGAATAGCACAGAGGAAATAATCGTGCCTGAAGACAACGTCACACTGGGAAACACAAGTGACCCGGCGGTCGCGGGTTCCACTGAAACATTTGCCATCTCCATAGCTGAGCTCCAGCCAGGAAACAGCCTCTATTTCTCTGTACGAGCCATCGACAAGAACAACAACAAAGGAGAGAACTCCAACGTGGCGTCCGTGGCACCTGCGTTGATTGTTGTCCCAACCAAGGCACCAAACGGTGGTGGTCCACCAACAATATCTAAACCCACATGCACAGTGTACTTTATGGTAACCATCATCACTCTAATAGTGTCAGTGTTTCCTACATCTTAAACAGCCTGTGATCTGTCACAGACACTTAATATGTGGATGGAAAAGTGGTCAGAAAATACGAAATTTAGTAATACTAATGATTTTACTTAATTCTTTGTAACAGCTAAAATGCATAATTTAACCATATAATTTTGCTGCTGTTTTCGATACTTTTTTGAAGTAATAGAAAAGTAGCATGCAGACAAAAAGTATCATACAGCTAGTATTTAGAAATCACTGACTTTACATTTGATGAAGATAAATTGTATGTGCTGTAAGCAATAAAAAAATGCAATAACACGTTTTAAATAGCTTTTAAAAAAATTCGGACAATAAAAGTTGTGAATTTTCAATCACGTTTCCCTCATAATTTATTCGAGAATGGTTTGAAATTGCTGCACGGCCTGTTGAAGAGATGTGTTCAGGTCATACATCACTGGTGACCCATTCTGTGGGTTCAAGGTCATATACGCACAATTTGACCATGAGCAAAGAGGTGATGTTCTAACCAAAACCGATAAACACAATGGCTTAATAAAATAATACTCCAGCTTATTTTTGCAACAATATGCATACGTTTCCAGGATACATCGTGTGGAGATAAGCATGCCTCTTTGAAGTGCGAAGCGCCTGATTTTCCCTTTTTGTTGTCATGACCGGTGCGGCGCACCACGGATCATAGAAACTTACCGCTCCTCGAACGGATGAAAAATCCATGGGACAAGTGCAGATTTTAGGATCTCCGCCCCCACGCGTAGCGAGAGTTGCAGCGACCCGCCATGTCGCCGCTTAAGCGCGGATTATTGGAGTTATTGTTGTTAGTGCATATGTAGGACTCTTACTGACGCGACACCTTCTTTGTCTTTCTCGTTCCTTTTATTCCGCATATAGTTCACATCTCCGACAGCATCACTCAATGTTCCTCCATGCCCTTCAATGCACAACTCTCCATCTCTCTCTCTCCACCCAGGTCCGTTACTCCGCTTCTTCGCTACGCTGTACTCGCTCCGTCCTTGCTACTCTGTCCGTACTCTCTATATCCACTGCTACCGTATACTGTATTCTCCTTGTCCACTGCTACCTTATACTATACACTCTTGTCCACTGCTACCCTATACTATACACTCTTATCCACTGCTACCTTATACTATACACTCTTATCCACTGCTACCCTATACTATACACTCTTGTCCACTGCTACCCTATACTATACACTCTTATCCACTGCTACCCTATACTATACACTCTTATCCACTGCTACCTTATACTATACACTCTTATCCACTGCTACCCTATACTATACACTCTTGTCCACTGCTACCCTATACTATACACTCTTATCCACTGCTACCTTATACTATACACTCTTGTCCACTGCTACCCTATACTATACAATCTTGTCCCAGGCACCAACTCCAACGCTAACTCCAACTGCCACTCCAACACTAACAATGACTCTCGTATCTCCATATGCACACTGCCTTTATCCCCGAACCAATCAGCCCCAATTAATTATGTCATCCCCCGCTTCGCTACTCGCCCCCAGGTCCCCAGCCTCACGTGATCCTGTTATCATAGTCACCCCGGCGCTAGTCACCAACCACTCACCCTCTCGACCAATCACCGGCCTGCGTCCTCAGTTACTCTTAACACCTGTGGCGTCTCTTAATGACCTCACCCCTTAATTGGCGCAACAACTGTATGTTGTCAGTTGCCCCCACTGTCCGCTGCACGCTCGCATCGCAACATTTCAAGTCCTACACATATACTCACATCGTTTCATACTGCATGCAGGATAATAAGCGTAAAAATATTGTTCTGGTCACTATTTGTACGCTTGAGTTATACATGTAGGAACAACAGTTCCACACTGCCCACCGGTGATTATTTGTCTGTCTGTCGTGCAAGGCCCCGCCCTACCAGAGCCCTCCCATTGGCTCGGGGGCGCTGACCAATGGGAGCGGTGGGTTGGGGTTGGTAGAGGGGGTGGGGGTTAGTGGTGGGGGGGGGAGTTAGTGGTGGGCAGGGGGGCACCGCCGCAACTCGGGCCAATGAGGAGACGGGTGATGTTTCATTCACAAAATGGAACTGGGGGAGGGTGGCTCCATTCATAAAATGGAAGCCTTGAAAAGAAAAAAGCGGATCTTTTTTTCCTCGTGTTTCTTTCAACATTCCCAGCCTTACGGTGATTCAGTTGGGGGTGGGAGGGGTGGGGCTGGTTGGAAAGGGGAGGGTGATGAGGGGCTGGGTGGAGAGAGAGGGGCTGGGTGGGGAGGGGATGGTGGGGAGGGGCTGGGTGGGGAGGGAGGGTGGGGAGGGGCTGAGTGGGGAGGGTGGGGAGGGGCTGGGTGGGGAGGGTGGGGCTATGGTGGGGCTGGGTGGGGGGTGGGAGGGGTGGGACTGGGTGGGGTGGGGCTGGGTGGGGTGGGGCTGGTCACCCCGTGGTGTTCTTATATAACTCAACGTTTAACCTACACACTACACTATACACGACACGATACACTACACTTATACAGGTAGGAACAGCAGCTTCCACACTGCCCACCAGGGATTATTTGTCTGTCTGTCGTGCACGAATGCGCTGTCCAACCAACTTCCTACCTGCCCACTCTGAAGGAACGTGTTTATCGTTAACTTTTGAAACACAAGGTATTTATTCATTTCTTTTAGTGGCCTTTCCAGCTTAACGCGAATTCCAATTCCCGCTGTAAGAGGTTTCACTGTACTGAGCCATCATTTATATTAGCTCGGTTGGCTACGTACGGTGCAAAAGAAGTTAAACATACAGTTATAATTGTCATTACCAAAACAGTTATATTATTGCCTAAACAACATAAGTTGTTATGGTAATGACTGTTATGGAAATGACAATTTTAAAAGGTTCTGAGGGCTGCACATGCTGACCTTGCCTAACTTTGATAATAAAAATCGTGAAATAATTATTATGGTAGTAATTTGTTGAGTAAAACATGCAATTGTATTTTTATTCGCGCAAAATAACACAATCGGAAGACAAAACGTGCAAATAAAAAAGGTAAAAAGGTGTGCAGGTGAGGTTTGAAATCCAAGAGGGCTTATAAGAAAACCACTCGAAAAAAAAAACAATATATGCAAAACTGACGATCAATCAATGAAACAAAGCATACTAATTACAATTAAACATGTTAAAATCAGTGTTCAAAAAAACATGTTTATTTCTGTGTGTGCATGTGTGTAGCGCTATGAACCCAACGACCCGGGTTCGATTCCCACTCACGGCCAACACCAGTGACGATTATCTGAACCGGTCCTGGGCCTCCCCTAGGTCGACTCAGCCTCAAATGAGTACCTGGTGCGGTGTGTAAACATCGCCACTGAGGAGACAAAGGCGGTCGGGCGTGGTGCTGTCCACCCACCACCTCGTGTACCGTTCCGGCCTTCATAGGTGCTCGCTAACAGCACTTGCCCCTACAGTCTGTTAAGGCTATACGGGGGATCTTTGTCTTTGTGGGAATGAGGCTTCACGGAGGAGGCTACTGGGTAGTTTGGCTCATCAGGCTGACCCGTAGTCTTTGTTTGAAGTTATTGAGGGATGATTATATTTTGGCAATGTGAAGATAGGAATTCCAGAGTACGGAACCTCTGCATCTGACAGAGAATTGACTATTCGTGGTGGGGCAGTGGGGAGGGTGAAGGTTATCGGGTTGTCTTGTGTCGTATGCATGGATTTAAGAATTTACCTGGAATAATACTTTCAAGGGTTCGGTACGATGTCGCGGAGGTACGTGTATTTATAGATAAAGGTGCATATTTGGAGTATATTAATGTTATAGATGGACATGATATTGAGTTTCTTAAATCAATCATAGTATAACAGCATCTGCAGAGTATAGAATGATGCAAGATAGTCCTGGTCAATATATTTAAGACACTTGAGGTGATTAAAACATTTTAGTAGCTTTGAAACTGATCTACTCACCATGTGGCCTTGTTGGAAATGATGCACTCTCATGTCATGGGAAAGGTGATCATGATACAATGGGGAAATTTTAGGGAAGCCGACAACAGCAATGGTTGCTGAAGCATTTCGTATTGTAAACTAAACGAAAAACTATGTTTAATTTTACCAGGTAAGGCCCGCTGAGCTATAAAGCTATATTTCAGAAGCGACCTCGCCACAGATGATTGTTCAACGAAGTGGCTTATCATGTGGACATTTATCACAGCCAAATATGCTCAACGCGTGTTTCTAAATGTGGAGAGAAAGAGCGAAGGACCCGACAAATGGGGAGAACGTGCAACCTCCTAATATACAGGCGTCAGGTCGGGATTGAATCCACAATGTCCCGCACACCAGGCGAAGGAGTTAACATCTTGCCACCGCGACACAAGCCACTGCTAATGGGCAAGAGGGACTTGCAGCTTCTGATCAGGGGGGCTATCGACCTTCTTGGTTCTTTCAGTAAGTCACGTAGAAGGGAAATAATAAAATAATAAAAATAAAACATAATAACAAACAGGTCTGTCGGGGAGACAGCATTTGATTCAGACGCTGTCTCCCCGACAGATTCAGACGTTGTCTCCCCGACAGACCTGGTCTTCACCTGAGGACTGCTGCTTGCGTTGTGGCCGAAACATCGTGAGAATTATTTTATTATGTTTTATTTTTAATATTTTATTATTTCCCTTCTACGTGACTTTACCGAAAGAACCAAGAAGATGAATCCCTGCAGTCACGAAAGCTTTAAATCGGGGCTATTGACCTCAATGCTTCATTTGAAGAAATGGCGGCTTCAAGTCTGTGCATCAGCGTGATCTCGACGCGATGTGTTTGCTTCACAGTGACAGATCTACAGACTTGCAAATTGATACGTGGCTGAAAATAGCAGAGGTGCATTCTTCCCATCATGACCCATCTACTTCACACTATCTCGCTACACCATCTCACCGCACAAGGCACGCCACACCATCACCAGAACCCCATCACATCAACCCACACCATCGCTCTACACGATATTATCTCTCCACTACCATCACACCGCATCATATAGTCCCTCCACATCATCACAAAAACCAACACACCACACCATCACGTCCGGATACCATACCTGGCAACCCACACGGTTTACCCCGTATTCTTTTGCAGGGAAATTGAGTTTTCAGGTCCATACGGCGTACAGCCGTTTCAATACGGGCACAAAAAGTTTTTGTCTATTTGTTTGTGTTTCTCCCTTGTGATGGGACTTTGTAGGATGAACGTTGAGATGTATAAGGGTGCGGGTGACCAATAAGGTCCTAATTGGTCTGTAATAAGGTAGGGCACTGATAAGGGGTTGACAGGTATGCGATATCATCTCTCCACATTATCAACAGCACACCACACTATCACACCGCACCATAGATAATCCCTCCACATCATCACGCAACACCATCGCGTCCAGATACCACACTAGAATGAAGCTGCAATTTCTAAACAAGGGAGGGCGTTACGAGCGCATGCCTATTAATCTGACGTTGCCTTCCCAGTTTCCCACCAGGGGGAGCTGTGATCTGATGTGTTCAGATTTGTTCCAGGGCGACGAGCAGAGGTCGCAAACGGGTTTTGATTCCTTATCCGTACCCGGCCGCACCAGGGTCGCAAATGGGTACCCGTACCCGGCCGTACCCGTACCCTACCCGTACCCGGCCGGGTACGGGTAGGGTACGGGTATCGGGTACCCGATTGCGACCTCTGGGATGAAGCCATGTTGCAGGCGCGGGTGGCTTGATTCTAGGAACTTGAATTGTGAGAAGAGACAAGACGTTGGGAAATGAGTGACAAACGGTGACTCACCAGTGACTCACGGTCTACCCGTACCCGTACCCGGCCGCACCAGGGTCGCAAACGGGTACCCGGCCGGGTACGGGTAGCCGGGTATCGGGTAGTGTACGGGTATCGGGTACCCGGTTGCGACCTCTGGCGACGAGACGTCGTTCGCAGTCAGAAACGTCGCGGAAACCATTGCCAGTGACGATTGCTGATGGGCGACCATTCAAGTTCAAGTTTCATGTATTAGGTATAGCCCTGTGAGCCATTCGGCTCTTGAATCGGGTGCAACCGCAACAAACAAAAAACAAAAACATGAACAAAAACATCTTAAAGTGAATATGTGACTAAGTGCAAACAGAAATCCAAGAAAAGACAGCAAAACATTGCAGAAAAAAATCACCAGTACACCAACGCTGTGTGCAAAAATCCCAGTGGGATGCAAGTCAAACAACCAACAACAACCACAAGACAACTTAGATTAAGGCCATCAGTCTAACTCTGTACTACAACAAACAAACATGGCTAAACCAATATACTTTTTGAAATCACCAAAATAAAGCCATGAAACCAATGAAACAGTGATCATTGCCCCAGTGGATCGTGGCTCTTTCACTGTATCGAGTGGTACTGGCCAACGACAGGCCTCGTTCAACCAGTGCACCTCAACGGCACCTTGCTTTCATAGTTCAATGCGTTATATTCATATAGTTAGTAGCCCTTTGTCAATTAACCACAAGCCGTGCCGGTCATGGGCATTGTTTGGTCATGCCACACACCAGTGGATGCCGGTTGGTGAAAGGGGATTTACTCAGGATCTTGCTACCAATTATAACGGTGACCGGTGGCTCGGGGCACAACGTCTACGTATACTCGCGTTGTCGACATTCACTTTGCACAGGTGGAGCGGCAGCGCAGGTTGTGAACCCGGCAACCTGAGGCCATGTGATACACCTAAAAGCGCCCGATGCAGTGACCGTCTGTTGGATATCATGAATAGCGTGGTGACGTTTGGTCAAACAGCACCCATGCCTGACACATCATGGGCAGGAAAGCCTTCATCCAGCGGTGGATTAAAAGGGTTGCTAATTACTATCACACACAGGTAAGGGGCTGGCCATAAATGACGTCACGCGATTTTTGACGATTTTTGAACCCCCCCCTTCGTCACACGGCGTCACAAAAAGTCAGACCTCCCCCCTCAAATATGACGTCACAAAGCTCTGCCCCCACCCCCCCCAAAATAACTTGCCTCAAATCGCTTTAAACTATTGTCATTGTAGTGCGCATTTAATGTGGCGCTGCACTTTGATGTTGTAGGAGAAAACATTTAGTAAAAAGTATATTTAATTAAGTAGAACGTGTTGTCTATATCTATTTAAATTTGGCATATTTGATGTGACGTCACATTTCTTAAACCCCCCCCCCCCTCGTCACACATCGTCACAATTCTCTGACCCCCCCCCCCTCAGGTGCGTGACGTCCATTTATGGACGGCCCCTAACTGCAAAGAGGCCTAGCACATAGCTTTGTTTATGAGTATAAATACAATTCTTCAGTCCAGCCTCACGGACGTGCAACTTTGTGGCAGGCAATAAAGAGTCATCGATGACCCTCGTTTATTTCAATCCTTTGACGTCACTTGGCAGGACAAGCCCATCTGCTTGCACATTGATGCTAGGGTGTGGGTGCACATAAATAGTTGCAGATGTGCAACCTGATTCCTCAAATAGTGCTCGGGTACCTTGTGAGCCCATAGGTCTTTGACAAAGGTTTGCGAGATGTTTCGCTGTGGCTCTGGCCACTCTACTGTGCTCGGTTGTGGGACTGGGTTCAGGGGTGAGGTTGATTCGACAACTGGCTACGAGGGCTTGGTCATTGCCATCAACCCCGCCGTGCCGGAGGACCCCAAACTCGTCGATGCCATCAAGGTGAACGCTCTTGTGGCTATGTTTCAAATGGCATTGCAATGAATATATATACAGTGTACTCTTTGTGTTCGTAAAAGTATCCAAATGTGATGGCATATCAAGGCGCTCGCCGTTGCAAATGGTTGAAAGTGTTGGATTCTATGATTTTTTCTGTTCGAAAAACTTTCAAATTTTAGCTTCACCTGAGTGCATTTCAAAACACGCCATTTTATATAAAATATATATATTGCAATCCTAATGAATGTTCATTACTTGTTTTTATGTTTTTACTGTTGCCACAGAGGAAATTCAGATCTTGACATTTTTGCCAAAAAATTGTGTAATTACACATACGGTCTTAACGACCTTTATATAGTAAAATGTATTAAATACGAATAAAAATAGTTAAACAAAAATCTCAATGTCATCTCGACATTACGCCGATGACATACATACAAATATACTTTATATAAACACACATTTTAAAGTACTTCGTATAGTTATTGCTACATTGCAGAGTCACTGTTTCTGACAAAATAGTAAAACTAAAAATAAAGCGTACACTTAATTGGCACGTTTGTAAAGCTCTAAGTCGGTCACCATTATGCGAGCAGTGGAGTAAGCCAAAAATGTATGGGCTCAACCTGCATGGACATTTTTTTATTCTGTACCTAACCATGATGTTATTGGTTATGCCTTATTTGCAACACCTGAGGTGGTTGTCATGGTGTAATGGTTACCACGCTGGACTTGCAAATACAGAAGTCGCCAATTTCAATTCGATCTCCCAGCGTGGCAGTTGAAACAATGGGGCAAGATTCTTGAACACACCCACCTCCGTCCACTCAGCACTGATGAATTATTTCAATTTTTTGGCATCTATAAACCACTTCGTTGAGCTATAATTTGTGGCCAGGACACTTCTGAAAAATAGCTATATAGCTGAATGGACCTCACCTGGTAAAATATAATATTTAAAATTAATTTGTAGATTATTTTAGTGATTTGCTTACCTTTCCCATACTTTTCACGCCTATTGTCTTTTTGTATAATTTGTTTTTGTGAAACTCTGACCCGTCCCAAATGGACGTCTGTGAAAAAGAGCATTATAAGTTCGTCGGATTCCTCCAGTATAAATAAATGTTCTGATTCTCATATAAATGGTTACACCGCACTCGATGGGCAGGTTGCATGCGGTGGGGTAAAGTGTCGGTACTCCCGCTTCTTCAGCTTGGATGAGTAGGCCAAACACCCTCTAGAGGGGCTCGCTAGAGCTCCCTCAAGAGGAGACCATTTTACAGTAGTCCAAGCAAGCGATTGCTGGTTTGCGCCTTTAACATTTTACAATATCTGACCAGAAGTCAAAATTTTAATACAGTCACGTTTAAATGGTTTCAGTTTGGTGCTTTAACATCTTAACACCTGTTTTGTAGCCAGAAAAAAGGGGAAACCCCTATTATCAATTAAAATGATGCTCAACATTGTTGATTGGCTCTAGTTTTCAAGATATGCTACTGGCTCAGAATATACGACCCTTGCCTTGGGAATGGCGGAGGATAAGTGAGTTATAAGGGAAGGGATCTCAATATAAACCAGAAATGACTAACATACATCTTTGACTGGATCTATGAATACATCTATGACTGGATTTGGACAGTACTTGCTATTTGAGCAAAACAATGAATGATGCAATCTGAACCTGGTATTGCATCATACATGATATTAATTCTAGAAGTCATTAATGATGCAATCATAACTAGGCTTACATCGGGCTGCTGAACAAATTGCCCTATATCAGCTCTAGAAATCATACAGTGTCGTGCTCTCTTATTTGTCAGTGTTTGATTTTGCAATGGGACACATTTCTGTTTAGCCAGAGTAAGCAGAAATGCCTCGTACTTGTGTGAACAAAGCAGATAACTTCTGCTATGTTTGTGGTGAAGTGACTTTAGCATCACAAAAACGCAGTATAACCACTATGGTTAATAAAGCCTATCACCTTTATTTTGTCTGCAAAATTGGAGATCAAGACAAGATGTGGGCCCCACATATATACTGCAACACTTGTGCAACAAATCTTCGCCAGTGGTTGAACAGGAAAAGGAAATCTATGCCTTTTGCAGTACCAATGATTGAGAGAGAGAGACAACAGATCATATCAGCAATTGTTACTTCTGCATGGCGCTTCCAGTTCGGAAAGGTGTGTCAAAGAAGAAAAAGCGGACTGTGCATTATCCAAACATTCCATCAGCTATACGCCCAGTACCCCACGGAGAAGGACTGCCGGTTCCTGGTGCACCAGAATCATTATCACTTGAGTCAGACGAGGGAGAGGATACAACTTTTGGTCCTAAACCATCAAGGTCACATGACCCAGAGTTTCTCCCATCCTCCTCCTGTGAACCACACCTCATAACACAAGGTGAACTGAAAGACCTTGTCAGGGATTTGGAACTCCCCAAAAGTAAGGCAGAGCTGTTGGGCTCCTGACTGCAGCAGTGGGATCTCCTGGCAGGTGATGTTAGGGTTGCCATGTTCTGTGACCGTCAAAAGGATCTTGTCCCATTCTTCTTCATGGAAGGTGATCTTGTAGACTACAATAACATCAATGGTGTGACGGCAGCCCTCAACATCGTTCATGATCCAGATGAGTGGAGACTGTTCATTGATTCAACTAAGATGAGTCTTGAAGCTATTTTGCTGCAGAATGGCAATGTTTTGCTATCAATTCCAGTTGGTCATGCAGTCCATATGAAGTAAACCTATGACAACATAAAATAACTTTTCAGGTGTATAAACTATGACCAACATCAATGGCAGCTTTGTGGCGATTTGAAGGTTGTTGCAGACTGGATACACAAAGTACTGCTGTTTTATCTGCGAATGGGATAGTTGTGCGAGAGATTCCCACTACATCAAGACAGTTTGGCCACTCCGACAGTCATTGGAGCCTGGGAGGAAAAGTCTTCAGCATCCACCAATTGTTGAATCAAGGAAGATGTTGTTACCACACTTACACATCACGCTGGGTCTGATGAAGAACTTTGTCAAAGCCATGGACAAAACACAAGCAGCTTTCAAGTACCACCGTGGAAAATTTCCCAGGTTAAGTGAAGCTGAGATAAAGCAAGGTGTCTTTGTTGGTCCTCAGATTCGTGAACTTCTTCGAGATGATGCATTTGACAGTGCACTGCGTGGCAAGAAAAAGACGGCATGGAAAGCCTTGCAGTTAGTAGCAACTAATATTCTCGGAAACAACAAGGTAGACAACTACAGGCAGTTGGTGGAAAACCTCCTCAAGGCACACAAAAGCCTTGGTTGCAAAATGTCACTAAAGATACATTTCTTGCACTCTCTCATTTAGATTTGTTCCCACCGAACTGCAGAGCAGTGAACTACGAGCATGGCGAGCGATGTCACCAGGACATTGCAACATGGAGAAACGCTATCAGGGCAAATGGAGCCCATCAATGCTTGCAGACTATTGCTGAACAGTGTCAAGAGATGCTCCGTTTAATAAATCCAAGAGACAAGCCAAGAAAGCGCCGAGTCGACACTGAATAAGAACTAAACTATGTACTTATATATACATAATAGTTTTTTGCCTTTTGTTTCATAATAATGTTATTTATATAACCCTCTTGCTGATTTTAAAGTGTTACATGAACAGGCCAGGTGGCATGTTATCATGTAAAGCAACCATAAACACGTGACAAGACCTAGGTTTAAAATGTATGAGTAAAACTCTACTATGTACACAATGTACATAGACGTAAAATGTAAAAACTTTAATATCTTGGGAACAGTAGTCAATCAGTTGTTTTATTTGTCATATTTGAATTCAGCACATCAAAATCCATAATAAACAGCACATTTAATCTCTGAAGCAGACGACGTCAAAAAATTTGTAGACCAGTGTAATCAATGCAGTGTCATTACAAATAAAACGGATGATTTCTTGCTAAGTTCAAATGGATGCATTTTAACATTGATTGTTAATAAATCGCCAGAAAACTAACGGTGAAAAATCGATATTTATTTCAACAGCATGGAAAGGATTAGATCACTGTTCTTGATATTGTCTGCTAAGGATGTAATGTTCCAATCCTCCCTCCTATTATTGCTTCAGGGTCACGATTTGATTCAACAATCTATGATTTTTGTGTCTAATATTCACTCTCATCGTATTATTTATCATTTCCTTTGCCTAATTCAGTACGGTTTCGTTCACTCATTCGCATATATGTAACATCACCATATAATTGGACATGTGGCATCGAATCGTAAACAATTATTTATCCAGCACACGAGTCAATACACGCATCGTAACCATACGAATACATATTTCTTTATCAATGAGTGCATCGATACATGGCTATTAAAACGTAAAATGTGCATCATTGCAATTGCTTGATGGCATCATAGCTGGTGAAAGGGCTTCCACTTGAGCAGGGGTCGGCAACTAGCGGCTCTTTGACTGCCCCATTGCCGCGAGCATCTGGTTTTTTTTTACTTAAATATACAACGTAACTTAAAGATCATTTATAAAATATGGCAGGGAATGGGTCACTATGGAATGTCTTGGTGACAACAACATGTACAGTCAAACTGTATTGTTACATTATAATTCAGGGGGAAATAAACTGAATAGACGCATATTCTTAGGTTTTTTCGGTAAAGTCACGTAGGTAAAAAATTAAAATTAGTAAAATAAAAAATAAAATAAAAATCACGACGTTTCGGAGGCAACACAAGCTTCCGTCTTCAGGTGGAACCGTCACAGCACGATTGCTGTTTCAAATACTTACTTGTTTCAAATACTTGTTTCAAGTACTTACTTGAAACAGCAATCGTGCTGTGACGGTTCCACCTGAAGACGGAAGCTTGTGTTGCCTCCGAAACGTCGTGATTTTTATTTTATTTTTATTTAACTTTTATTAATTTTAATTTTTTACCTACGTGACTTTACCGAAAAAGCCTAAGAATATGACCCCTTGCAGTCACGAAAGCTTCAAATCTAGAATGAATAGACGCAGTTTATTCCATCACCTGTGTTGTTTATTTAAGTCAGTGATGTGGTTCTCGAACTCTCTTGGTCAAAGCCAAGAACAAAAAATGGCTCCTCTTCTTTGAAATGTTGCTGACCCCTGCACTGAAGGCATCTCGAGAGAGCCACATTGGAAAGTTTTTGTTTTATTTCCTACTGGCCAGACGCCCTGAAAAAAATTGTGAAGGTGTTCACAATTTACCCCTCGTCACTCGACCTCGAGATCGACTAAGATCGACATTGATACAGGCTCACTGTTCATGAACTCTTGGAAGTGCTTGCACAAAGGATAGTAACATCTCATCCTGGGTTCTTTGGAATCTGCTGCGTGAAACAATATTCAAGAATTTTTAGATTTAAAGCTTTTGTGACTGCAGGGATTCATCGTCTTGGTTCTTTCGGTAAAGTCACGTAGAAGGGAAGTAATAAAATAATAAAAATAAAACATTATAAAATAATTCTCACGACGTTTCGGCCACAACGCAAGCAGCCGTCCTCAGGCTGCTTGCGTCCTCAGGCTGCTTGCGTTGTGGCCGAAACGTCGTGAGAATTATTTTATTATGTTTTATTTTTATTATTTTATTACTTCCCTTCTACGTGACTTTACCGAAAGAACCAAAAAGATGAATATTCAAGAAATTTGCCCATTGGTTCAAACTTCCGTGCCAGATCAAACCTGGGCGACCGCTAGCCATTTAGCACTTTCAGATGCGCTTTGGTGACCATTTGCAACGCTCGTCCTTCCAATATTAAGAAGCCACTGGAGCTAGAAACTTGTAAATATAAAAAAAACTCATTTCTTGAGAACTGCTTTTTGTGTTTAGTTTGTTGTCCTTCCCCCGCACCTCTGATTAGCACGGTTGGCTATGTATGGTGCGAAAGAAGTTCAGCACACGAACATAAATCACCCATGGTAACATTTTCTACTAACATGTATTCAATCTGCTAATGTATTTTATTTGGCAGGAAATGGTCACCCAAGCCTCTGCCTACCTGCACACAGTTACAAACAACCAAATGTATTTCAGAAATATCAGTATCCTGATCCCATCCTCTTGGAAAACAAACTCCAGCTACCAGCAGCTGAAATCCGAGTCCTACGGTCAAGTAAGATCTCACAAACATGGGCAGGGTCACTGACGCACTGCTAATTGCATAGAGATCGTCCAACAGCGTTGGACTTTGTTTCCCCATAAACGTTTATTTTTACTTTGCACCACTATAAAGCCTTGCTGTGACTTTTCTAACCATAAAGGTGAATATTGAAAAATGTTTACGAAGCATACACCGACTGTACTGTCCAAACTAAAGCCATGTCAATTCAATATTGTACCTGCATTCAGTAAGCCTTAATAAAGGTCTCACAGTAGGAAGGCACGTGCAAACATTTTTTACATACACAAATAATCTATACAGTTGGAGAATATTTTCACTGTTGTGATTTATTATTGCATTTCTATTATTTCTATTATTTTATTATTTATTTTTACCTACGTGACTTTACCGAAAAAACCCAAGAGTATGAATCCTTGCAGTCACGAAAGCTTCAAATCTAGAATGTTCACTGTTGACAGCGTTACCATCTCAGATCAGAACTGTGCATTGTATTCTTAGCAAATAAAACATGGTTAAACCGTGGTTTTAATTTTAAAACGAATTTCACAATGAAAATATAAAAGTGACATTTAAGAAAAGCACAATTTTAATAATTAAATGAGATTGTTAACGGTGATAACTTGTGTAGGGCTAGGTTAGGCAGAGCCCTTCAAGCTTTCTCACCACCACAGCCGAGTACTATCTTCTTGGTTCTTTCGGTAAAGTCACGTAGAATGGAAATAATAAAAGAATAAAAATATAACATAATAATGTGAGAATTATTTTATTATGTTAAATTTTTATTACTTTATTATTTCCATTCTACGTGACTTTACCGAAAGAACCAAGAAGATGAATCCCTGCAGTCACGAAAGCTTTAAATCGAAATCCTTGTCCTACTTTCATTTCTCACGTTACACAGCGTCATCACATCTACTGCTCTATTTAAGAAATGAAACAGGAAAATTTCTCCACAAATCTGGCTGCCGCCTGATGATGCCGGTTATAATAACTGGCGAAACGTCGTACTCAGATTGTAAATGTTATGGATTTGCTCTCCAAAACACCAATGTGCTGTACTAGTAACGAATTGGCATGTTATGTTTACGTGAGAAACCTTACTAATTAGCTGTGTTGGGTGGTGGTGGGTTTAACAACAAATTAATTTCTATGCGATCTAACCCAAAAAACTGTATTATGGAGAACATCTTTCAGTATACAAATATACTGATTATGATTTGAACATTTTTCTAATTCAGCCATTCTTTATAAATAGGTATCTCAAGTGAGAAATCACGATTAACCATTGAACGATTTTCCCCACGCATCAGTTCAGTTGATGCCTGGAGCCGATGGACAGTATAGTAATTAAGATCTAATAATACTCTCTTTGATGCTGGTAAGTCGACACAACGGTAGAGGTGTCCTGATAAGGCACAGCAATCACACAGTTGTTTCCCCATGCGCACAGGCGGAGGTGCTTATTGCTCTCCGAGACGACCCCAACGATGACTCGCCGTACACTCACCAGTACGGGCTGTGCGGGGACCCCGGCCAGTACATTCAGCTCACCCCAAACTTCCTCCTGAATGACAAAATCCTGGACGCGTACGGCCCACGAGGTACATTCCATAATCTCGCTCTGTGCACGCGCCAAATACAAACAAGTAATAGTAGGTTTTTACCCTTTAAACTGGTACAAAACTGACACCTTTATACAAGGCATCATGTTTGCAATAACCACAACACAAGCAGTCAAAATGCCAAAAAAAAAAAACTCTGATAATGGTAATAATATGCACTGTCCTTGAAGTTGATTGGTCCACACCCGAGACAGCTTTCCCTAGAGCCTAGTCTCCATTGGTGTTGGACCAGATGACGCCAAAAGGCGTACAACTCAAAAACAGCGCACTATCAGAGTATTGAGAGCTCGGGGTAAGCATTTACATTTTGACTACTTGTGTTGTGGCTATTGCAAACATGATGCCTTGTATAAAGGTGTCAGTTTTGTACCAGTTTAAAGGGTTAAAACCTACTACTATATTTTGCCACTGGTAAAGGAGGTCTCATAGTGTAAATACAAACAAGTTGCCCTATTAGCACCCAAGCTGATCACGTCTCTGAGGTTAAGCAGAATTGGGTTAGGTGCTTTTTTCAGTGGCTGCCAGGGAATCGAGGTGTGGTAGTGGTGGACTGCAAAGGGTGGCCAATGATGGTAGTATATAAACCAGGGGTCCTCAAACTTTTTAAACAGGGGGCCAGTTCACTGTCCCTCAGACCGTTGGAGGGCCAGACTATAGTTTAAAAAAACTATGAACAAATTCCTATGCACACTGCATATATCTTATTTTGAAGTGAAGAAACAAAACGGGAACAAATACAATATTTAAAATGAAGAACAAGTAAAGTTAAATCAACAAACTTTCCAGTATTTCAATGGGAACTATGGGCCTGCTTTTGGCTAATGAGATGGTCAATGTCCGGTTCCATATTTGTCACTGCTAGTCGTAACAAGTGATGCAAGTGTGTATCCGTTAGTCTAGATCTGGCTGGAGATTTCAAATGTTTCATTCTGGTACAAGTCTGTTCACAGACATAAGTGCTGCCAAAGATGGTTGCCATTTTGAGTGCATGGTTCCTGAGATGAGGATATGTCTCAGAGGGGAGAGATGCATAGGAATTATGAAGGCTGCTTGACTTGAATGCGTCTTTCAGAGAGTCACAATTCTGCAGTTCAGCCAGTTCCATTTGGTAAATTGTATTCACATTTTCAATGTCAATAGAAAATGGGTTACGGAAAAGCTGTATGTCCTGTTCATGGAGACGAAGCTCTTTAAATCGAAATTGGAACTCCTTTTCCAATTTTCCCAATGAATCCACACATGTTTTGTTTGGGAATGCAACCAATGGTTTTTCTGCTAACAGATTTTGAGTTGTGGGGAGATGGCAGAAGTTTTCCTCCTTCACTTGTTTGATGAGGAGGCCTTATTTTACTTCAAATGCTTTGACATGTGATTGCATATCACAGATGAGCTTCCCCTTTCCTTGAAGTTGCACATTGAAACTGTTGAGTAGCTCTGTTACATCTGTCAGAAAGGCAAGGTGCCATTTCCATTCTGCATCATTGAGCTCTGGTACTTCTTTGTTTTTTGAAAGCAGAAAAGCTGTAATCTGTGGAAGTAAGTCATTGAAACGTTTCAAAACTCTCCCTCGACTCAGCCAACGGACTTCTGTGTGGTACAGAACATCTTCATAGTCAACATTTAGCTCAGACAGAAATTCCTGGAAATTGTCTGTGGTTTAGTGCATGAGCTCTAATGAAGTTAACACAAGATACCACAATTTTCATAACAGAGTCCCACTTCAGTGATTTACTACACAGCGCTTGTTGGTGGATGAGGCAGTGTATGGCTATTGGATGAGCATGGTTATGTTTGTCCATCTCTTGGTTAATGCGAGCAATTACTCCTTTCTTAGACCCCACCATGCTAGGAGCACCATCAGTTGTCACACTGGCTAGTTTAGCCCAGTTCAGCTCCAAACCATTCACAGTTTGGCAAACCTTTTCATAGATATCCTCTCCTGTAGTTGTTCCTTTGATGCTTTGCAGTGCAGCAAGCTCTTCTGTGACTTCGAAATAGTCATTCGTCCCACGAATAAAAATTAGAAGTTGTGCAGAATCACGAACATCATTGCTTTCGTCGAGTGCCAAGGAAAAATAGGAAAGTTTTTTTGTGGAGTTTTGCAAATGCTGATGCAAATTGTCTCCCATTTCTTCAATCCTCCGTGTAATTGTAGGTCCTGAAAGACTCACTGTACTAAATAAATCGGCCTTCTCTGGCCACATCTCTTTGGCAACAGAAAGAAGGAATTCTTTAACAAATTCTCCCTCCACGAATGGTCTGCCAGTGCACGCTATTAGCTTGGCAACTTGAAAACTTGCTCGCAGTGATGAAATATTTAGCTGCTTCTGCTTCACAAAAGTATTTTGCTGAGTTGTTAATGTATTTTTCAGTTTTAATATTTTATCTTTTCTCACTTCTCCGACCAAACAATCATATTTATCTTTATGTTGAGTTTCATAGTGTCGACGTAAATTGTATTTTTTGAACACATACACTATATTCTGGCATATCAGACACACAGCTCTTTCCTTGTACTGCATGAAAAAGTAATCATAAGTCCACTGTTCTTTGAATATCCTACACTCCGAGTAAATTTTTCTCTTTCTTGACATCATTGTTTCCTAGGGAGTCAAAATTGCTATTAGTAAAATACCAATATATATACAGCGCTACAAAAACAATATACCAGCAATAACTTTGCCCACACAGATACATACAGACTGCACTGCCCATCAATGCAGTCTGATTGGGGGGAACTCCGCCCCCTCTCACTCTTCCACCAATGACCGTCCTTCTCATGCAGAAAAAAGTAACAGACAGGCAGCGGCGGCAAAAACACCCGGCGGGCCGGATAAATGTCCTCGGCGGGCCGCATGTGGCCCGCGGGCCGTAGTTTGAGGACCCCTGATATAAACTATTCTTCAGCTAATATAGTTTTCTCCCACACTCATTATTAGAATTGAACCAAACATCACAAATGCAATAAATTAAGAGTTGTGTTCATATAACATCATGGCTTTAAAAGCTCCAAGTAGCATTATGTCTTATACAGTTGAGTCAAAGTGTCTTCCTACTCAAACGAGCAATGAGGCGACACCCATCTATGTGGCTCTGATCAAGTGAAAATACGACCATCCCATGACAGGTCCGTCTCCCCATTAGATTGGCCCCTCTTGAATCGCACGTTGTACAAATTGTATCTACCCCATAAGGATGACAAGCCAAGTTGACCCCTGATTGGGATTTAAAATCACAACGTTCTGATTGTGAGCCAAGTGCTCTAAGCACCCACTTGTGTCTTTATCAGTAAAGGTTAATCACGTGACATACCATTAAATTTTTTAATTGCAGCTGCTGTGATTGTGACAACGTATTTGCATTTGAAAGAATGCAATGTCCACGGAGAACTTTTTTTTTAAATCACTCCACTGCTGGATTAGACCCTCCCTCCAGTGCGGGTCGTGGTGGTTATTTGACTACACATCGACACGCTGGTCAGTGCGAGTTGGGGACGGCGGGGAGCATGAACACGGGAATGTCGTTGATTTTACTGCGGATTTTACTGCGGATTTCAATGCACTGCCATCTGCTGCCCACAATGCAGCCCTGCAGCAGGCGATAGCACCCGTTTCACTTGTGGCGGTCGCCCATTCAAGCACTATCCAAGCTTAACCTTGTTTACCTTATGCGAACTGATGGTTATGGAACTGCTTTTTCTGTTTAGTTTGTTGTCCTTCCCCCGCACGTCCGATTAGCACGGTCGGCTATGTGCGGTGCGAAAAAAGTTCAACATTCATACGTACATACATGCGCCGTAGGAGCTCTCGTGCTCTTGTGCCACGCCCATTGTTTAAACACCTATAAACGATTGCCCTCGGTGACTTTCCCCCTCTTTCCTCCTGAAGACGATTGCTTGTGTTGTGATCGAAACGTCGTGGTTTTTGTTTTTCATTTTTTATTACCGAAAGAACCAAGAATAAGTCTACATTATAGACTCCCATTACGCTCACTCGATTTAATAACCATTAATAACCATTGCTACAGTCGACATTATAGACTGGCAATACGCTCGCCAAGCTTAAAAACCAGGCTACAGTCTACATTATAGACTGCCAGTACGCTCACTCAGTTTAATAACCATTGCGACAGTCTACATTATAGACTACCAGTACACTCACCAAGCTAAAAAAACCAGGCTACAGTCTACATTATAGACTGCCAGTACTCTCACCCAGCTTAATAACCATTGCTACAGTCTACATTATAGACTACCAGTACACTCACCAGGCTAAAAAAACAGGCTACAGTCTACATTATAGACTGCCAGTTCACTCACCCAGCTTAATAACCATTGCTACAGTCTACATTATAGACTACCAGTACACTCACCAAACCTAATAACCAGGCTATAGTCTACACTATAGACTGCCAGTACACTCACTCCGATTAAGAACCAGGCCACAGTCTACATTAATGTTTTTATTTATTTTTTATTTTATTTTCATAATTTGTATTCACTTTATTTTAAAAAAATGTCTATCTACGTGACTTTACCGAAAGAAGCAAAACATATACGTGCGAATTTGGGAATTATTTGGCCTTTGGCAACAATGTAGGAATTACCAGAAATGCGATGTAGGTTGCAATTATATTCTTTCTAAACCCATGAAGGTTAATCAAGGTCAGAGAGTAGATTTTCTTTAACATATACATAACTGCACAATTATTACGTGATAGATGTTACCGGAGTGCTACTTTATTAATCAAACTGAAGATGTGCGTGTTGTTTTCCAGGAAGAACCTTTGTCCATGAGTGGGGCCACCTCCGCTGGGGACTCTATGATGAATACAACAATGACATTCCTTTCTACTTTGAGAGTGGAAAGGTGGAATTCACAAGGTTGGTATTAATAGGCTATAATTTGTACCGTGGCAAATGATTTGCAATTTCCATAAAAAATACACGGCAGATAGAGATGCGTTTCAGATTGAAAAGTTTGCGAACATCAGATATTTTTTATTATTACGGCCAATTATGGATTTTCAGATTTACATTTCTTAATTTTAATGCTGTGCTGTATATTTTTTTATTGTTTATGCACTCCATTAAATACTTTTAAATTATTTTAAATATTATTGATTGAATCTTAATTATAAAAAAATATAAGTTCCATCGGTAAAACAATATATTTCATGCAAACTTTTTTTATATTTGAATAATTTACACAAAGTGGTGTCACAAGATTGCCAAAATGTCGTCACATTTGTGACATGTTTTCTGATAAATAAAAAATGTTGGATCATTAAACATGTTGTATCTAGGCCTGGTTGTTGTACTTTATTACTATTCGTCAAAATCATAAACACAGCATTAACAGCAGGTTATGATAATTGGTTTTTTTACCCTTCTATCTGGCAACAAAACTGACACTTTTTTTTAGACTAGGCTCTAAGGAAAGCTGTCTCGGGTGTGGACCAATCAACTTCAAGGACAGTGCATATATTATCACAGTTACATGTTTTTTGTTTGCATTATGGCTGCAGGTATTGTGGTCTATGCAAACATGACTCCTTGTAAAAAAAAGGTGTCAGTTTTGTTGCCAAATAGAAGGGTAAAAAAACAATTATCATATTTTTTACTGGTAAATGAGGTTCCAATGGTGTAAACAGCAGGTTACTTTATCAGTGTTGATGCTGCTTGCCCCCACAATGCACGGGTGACAAACCCTAATGATGGCTGACCACGCTTCTTAAAACTGCCCAATAACAAAATCTCCTCCGCTGCATGACGATTTTAACACCGTTCCTCATGCACAGGTGCTCAAAAAACATCACTGGTGGCAATGGAGTGGTAACGTGTGGAAGCACCGGCGCTTGTAAAGTGCGCGAATGTAACAGCAATCTCTTCACTGGCCTGCCAGAGGAGGGCTGCTCATTCTTCCCGGACAAAGACCAAACAGCGCAAGAATCCATCATGGCTCTACAGTGGCTTGACAATGTGAGCTGCAGCTACTTAACCTTCTTCAGGTCTTGACCAAATAATCAAAGGCATGATTTTGGTGAATTGCTGTACTCGTTGTAATGGAGACATGGGTAACATTTTCGCCAATAAAGCTGGATGATAGTAAACATTAGTGAGCATATGATTTGGGTCGCTCATGTAAACAAATGCAAGCCAGGCTTGAATTGTGATATTCCTTGGTTTTATAAGAGCCTAATGTACAATGTGTCATCAGTTTAGCTCTTGTTTATATAATCCTAGCAAAACGGTTACAAACACATCAGGTTTTATTGTATATATGGCAATATGTTCAGGAGTTAAATGCCAATGTCGGGGTCTGCTGCCTAGTCGCTTTGAAATGCCCTGGCATTTAAGCGATTAATAAAGACAAATCCTCATCCTTTTATCAGTTTTTTTTTATATAATCGGCTGTGTATTTGAACAAATTACATTATCAAATAACTGTCGATGCCTGATTATTCTTAAGTCGTATGCTTCAACAAGTCAGATATTCGGCTGTGAATGTGACAAACCGTACGCTGAAAAAAATACGAATTCTTGAATTTTTAGCTCAAACATTTGACTTTTTTTGGCAGGTGCAAGAGTTCTGCTCGGCAAGCTCGCACAACAAGGCAGCTCCGAATCCACACAACCGGCTGTGTGGTTTAAAGAGTGCCTGGGAGGTGATGCTGGGCCACCAAGATTTCGCCAACCCCGCAGTGGGACAATCCCATGGAGCCGTCGTTCACCCTCCTGCAGCCCAAACACCGGGTCATCGTCCTCGTCCTAGATGTGTCTGGCAGCATGACAAGTGTGAGTCGCTCGCATTCTCGTTGCACTCTTAATGCTCTATGAATGTCTGCGCTTCGATTTAAAGTTTTCGTGACTGCAGGGATTCATTTTCTTGGTTCTTTCGGTAAAGTCACGTAGAAGGGAAATAATAAAATAATAAAAGTAAAACATCATTAAATACAATTCTCACGACGTTTCGGCCACAACGCAAGTAGCCGTCCTCAGGTGAAGAACAGGTTTGTCGGAAAGACATCGTCTGAATGAACACCACCAAGCTTGGCAGTGTATATTTAAGCTGGTTTAGTGGAGGAAGGGCGCCTATGTCTAGAACTAGCTGTTGATATGCAAATTACTTTGTCTAGACGCCCTTCCTCCACTAAACCAGCTTAAATATACGCTGCCAAGCTTGGTGGTGTTCATTCAGACGCTGTCTTTCCGACAGACCTGTTCTTCACCAGAGGACGGGCTGCTTGCGTTGTGGCCGAAACGTCGTGAGAATTGTATTTTATTATGTTTTATTTGTATTCGTTTTATTATTTCCCTTCTACGTGACTTTACCGAAAGAACTAAGAATATGTCTGCGCTCACAATTTAAGTTGGATATGGACATTCTCAAGCGGTGACTCTTCAGCCGGTATCTTTGGAATGCTAATGTTGTGCTTATGTGCGTATGTACCCTGTTGTATTTTAACCATTTACAACTCTGAAATTTTAACCCCGATGCACCTATCTACACAACACTAAAGCTTGTCACCTTAACTTTGAGTTTGATTATTTCAAGCTTTATCTATGACCCTTGTGGTAACCCACCCCAGGTAGTACTGGGATGGGTGAGTATCAGGGTTTGCCAGGTGTTCTAGGCGTGGGGTTGCAAGGCGTGGCGAAAAGATTACAGGATTGGGTGTCACCTCCATGTCCACGTGGTGTGTTTTTCTCCGGGTACTCTGGTTTCCCCCCCACTTGCTGAACGCGCATTCATGGAATTGACCAAACATCCCGATGCAGGACCCTTCTGAAAAATACTCGTGAGGCACAGTGAGGCTCTTCTGGATAAATAGTGGTAGTTCATGGTTTCTTCTACTGACAGCCCTGTAATCATAGCTGCTGTTTAATAAGTCACGCTTTACTTTTTAAGCAGGAACCGGTGTATATGTGCTTTAGAAACTTTGATCAGGGGGTGAACGTGAAGAAAGCTTTCCATAATAAGCTAAAAAATGGAATTTTACTTTGTAAAATTAGCAAAGACAAATTACTAAGCCAGGACACCTTCACCCCTACTATGTTTTACGACATCTATTTAATGTTGATAACAATTGCATAAACAGCGATACACCTCGATTTAACAGCAAATGGGAAAAAACAGGTCTCGCGGTTATAGGAACGCCGATCGTTAACATTTTCATAATTGTATTGTTTTTTCGTGAAAATGATTCTTCATCTTCTTCAGGGTGCCACTATGTTCAGGAGCTAATTGCCAGTGTTGAGATTTGCAAGTCAAGCGAGGGCTTCGGGAGAGGGTTTGTGTAGTTTTGCAATTTCTTCCATTGAAGGAGTGCAGGCTAAGGTACTTTACTATATGCCAGAGGTGGGACAAAGTCATTGTTATGCAAGTCCAAGTCGAGTCTGAAGTCATCAAATTCATGACTCGAGTCTGACTCGAGTCCAAGTCACATGACTCGAGTCCACACCTCAGAGGTGGGACAAAGTCATTGTTATGCAAGTCCAAGTCGAGTCTGAAGTCATCAAATTCATGACTCGAGTCTGACTCGAGTCCAAGTCACATGACTCGAGTCCACACCTCAGAGGTGGGACAAAGTCAATGTTATGCAAGTCCAAGTCGAGTCTGAAGTCATCAAATTCATGACTCGAGTCTGACTCGAGTCCAAGTCACATGACTCGAGTCCACACCTCAGAGGTGGGACAAAGTCATTGTTATGCAAGTCCAAGTCGAGTCTGAAGTCATCAAATTCATGACTCGAGTCTGACTCGAGTCCAAGTCACATGACTCGAGTCCACACCTCAGAGGTGGGACAAAGTCATTGTTATGCAAGTCCAAGTCGAGTCTGAAGTCATCAAATTCATGACTCGAGTCTGACTCGAGTCCAAGTCACATGACTCGAGTCCACACCTCTGCTATATGCACTGTACCATGGTTTGTATTGCATGGCCACGGTTGTCAAAATAACTCAACTGCAGCAATATAAAACGGTGTAAAAAAAGACATGCAATTCAAGAAAGATGTGCCCCCATCAACGTTGCTTTCCATCCGCCGTTTGGACTTTGGTAGTTATTTATTAATCCTGCGAAGAACTTCAGACTTCTATTTTTACTTTTACTTGACCAAAGGAATAACCACTATTCAATATCGATCTGCATGAAAAAAATCATTAGAAAAAGATGGAAAGCACTATTTTTTGTACCCTCGTAAAAAATGTCAATATTAGAAACTAACGTTGCCAGCAACATCAATGAATAAAACTAGTAACAATTAAAGACCTTTTCAACATGCCAATTTTCTTTTTTTGGCCAATTTTCCTGTTTTTTTTATATATAGATTCCATGTATGAGTATTTCAGAATAACTACATGTTCTGTGTTATTAGAGTACTGTAAACATAGACAATGGACATTTTGACACACCCAGATTCAAACCCATGATCTCAGCAGTGCTAGCTCAGCACTCTAACCTTCTGAGTTACCATTCTCTCAACCTGTCTTGATCGATGTTTTGGACTAATTTTCTTCATTTTTTTCATCATATATTATTAGATTGTTGCTGTTTACAAAACGTTAGGTGACAACATAAACACCCGTACGCGAATATCCGCGAGGCCTACATACACGACGCGTTCTGATTGATAGGGGGGGACAGTCAGCCCGGGGAAGTTTTTACAAATTTTTTATTGTGCTCACTAAATGTATCGCACCATTTCCCCCGTTTTAATGTTGGGTTTATTTACCATTGGGAATAACTCACTATCTTACTGTATTCAGCAATTGGCTATTTGCACAATAAAGTGTTCACAGATAATCGTCTCCAAGCATGACCCAAATTGTGCGTGTGTGCCGGGTTGTGCGTTAACTTTTTCACCACAGAACCAACGGATCCCGAGACTCCGGCAAGCGTCGGAAATATTCATCATGCAGATCCTGGAGGATGAAACAATGGCTGGAATCGTGACGTTTGATGACCAGTCAAACGTCAACAAGAATCTGACCAGAATCACGGATGACACGAGCCGCAAAGAATTCGCAAAATACCTGCCTCTAGGCTCCAATGGGGGCGGCACAGATATATGTGAAGGAGTACGGCGGGGACTTTTGGTAATCCATATATTGGTTTGGACTGTCTGTGTTGTTTCCAAGCTGAAAAACTCAACACTGGCTTTGTTATAACTATAAGGCGTAATGCAAGTGCTTCAGTGAATGTCTCTAATAATGAATGAATAACAGATTAATTAAAATAAATAACCAAATATCAACGTGGCTAGTATTGACACCACTGATGGAAACGTAACATGCTAACGTCTACGAGTGTTTTTTTCTACATTTTTATTCACTTTTCATCAAGTTTTTTTCTATCGCTGTGTAAAACGAATTTGCCAGATTTCATCGTCCACCCTCGCAAAGTCGACAATGGCGGAACCGTCACTTGGATGTAGCTCTCCCTTGCGTTTTCGGGTTCAACCTCGTTTTTGTTCGGCACGATGTCCGGCGTTTCGCTCCGCGTGCTCCAATTGCTGGAAGTTTCTTCAGTAAAACTGAAGCTTCTAGCACATAATGCCTAACAACAAATGGTACATGCCGATTTCGCATGGGAGAGGTATACAGCACAAATGAGTATTACTCAAATGCATTACAGTCACAACTCAATTTACTAAAATATAGTTCATATGTTTATCTATCCACATTAGTGTGTCCCATCCTGTTTATATATAGGAGCCGTCTTAATCCTTAAACATGGGATGCTTATAATTAAGCATTGCTGAATGTGGTGGCTTTGGCTCGTTTTAGTACTGGCCAGCCAAATATTCACACAGAAGAACTAAATATTTACAACTTGTTAAACAGGCCTTACTCTGTTGATGAGAAAGTCGAAGCAGGTCCAGAGGTCATCTGATTAAACAAATGCTTCTGGAAAGCATTGGTCTAGAAGGCCTCATAGGCTTACGGCCAACATTTAGTTTTTTATATGTAGAGACAGAATTAGATCGTTCACATTTTGTAATAAAAGTAATAGCAAAGCGATATTTTGGTTTTCACGAGATGAAACACGATGAAAAGGAGGAGGGGGGGGTGAGGAGGAGGGGGGGGGTGCATTCGGACCTTTAATTGATGCTACCCGTGTTACCCTTCAGGTTTTGTCAGAAGACAATGGCGAGGCCTACGGAGATGAGATCATTTTGCTGACAGACGGCGAGGACAATGGGATCAGACACTGTTTCGATGAGGCCTTCGACAGCGGCTGCACAATCCACACCATAGCCCTGGGACCCAGTGCAGATGCGGGTCTTGAGACGCTCTCGACCATCACCGGTGAGCATTGCTACACTTCATGTAAATGTTCAAAGTATTATTCTTCGACGTATGCTGTCCAGAGGAGAAGAGCCGTCTACGTATGCAGTTGTTGAGATTCATATCGCAAGGTAATAATTTGATATTTTCATTAGCACGGTTGGCATGGTTGGCTACGTACGGTGCAAAAGAAGTTCAAAATACTTACCTAAAACTAGTTATTGAATAGCCTTGATAATGCTAATTATTGAATGAAAGAAATGCCACTACCATCGGTATCTATTTTCTAGCTCAAGTAATTAAACATTTGATGGTGTCTCACCGCTGGACGAAGCCTTCTCCTGCCGTCGCCATGCCTCATGGTGCTGAAATTCCACAATCCTATCTCTCCCCAGCACCTGAACTGATGTCATCACTCCATCTCTATGGCGGCTGTCCTCTTAACGCCGTTCCCTGCTTTGGCTGCCATGCCACCACCAATCTCATCCACCAGCTGTCGTCCCTTTTTGTCATGTGTTCTGCTCAATCCCACAATTCCCCCCTTAGAGGCAATACAGTGTCTCTATACTTGCAGGGTCCTCCGTAAAAAAAAGTGTTCTCTTCGGTAAATATTAATATAAAATGCGACTTCTTGGGGGTCTCGATCACCCCCCATTGACTTCCCCCCCCCCGCCCCTTACATCCATTACTGACGACAGTACCGTACTTCCATGCCTAGTGTTGCACACTCAAAATGAAGGACGTGGGCAGGTGCTCCAAATCGAGGGCAGACACATTTGTTGGGGTTAATATTAATCTTGTGAAGAACAGCACCGTCACTCTGTAAAATGTACCAGCACGTGTGTCACACGCAGCAATTCTTCCGAGTCGCCATTAACCATGTGGCTGGTTTACACGAGCGGTAATTCATTAACCCTGCCAGCCACCTACAGGCCCAACTCAGTCATCACATGCTGCTGTACACACATGCTGCTGTACACACATGCTGCTGTACACACATGCTGCTGTACACACATGCTGCTGTACACACATGCTGCTGTACACACATGCTGCTGTACACACATGCATTGATGCACTGCACAGCACATCAGGACTTTACTCCATTGCTGCACAAGGATATAAATAAAAGTGATCCATTCCTAATGTGCCACACTAGCTATTGTCATAGAAGTAGTGTGCTCTGGAGACGTCAACATGGAGGTTTAGCTTAATTCTGGTGTAAAATTGCTCCGCTCTTCATTCCAGGTGGATTGCACTTTTACGCGACGGACAACTTAGACGCGAACGGCCTCGTGGACGCGTTCACATCCACGACGACAAACAGCGGAGACGCACACTCTCTGGTGATACAGGTGAAGCCCGCACACCAATGTGCCAAAGCCGCACAAACTAAACCCAGTCTGAAAAGTTTGCCTATCTTTCTTTTACAGCAGCCAACCAGGATGTGAGTTTACATTTTAAGCTTCAACACATGGCACGTGTACAACCCTTTTGATCAATTGATCGATAATATCATCTATTTCTTGGTTCTTTCGGTAAAGTCACGTAGAAGGGAAAGAATAAAATAATAATAATAAATAAATTCTCACGACGTTTCGATATTATTTTATTATTTCACTTCTACGTGACTTTACCGAAAGAAACACGAATATGAATCCATGCAGTCACGAAAGCTTAAAATCGAAATATAATCGAAGTTTACTGAAGGATGAGGACTAACCCACGTTGTGCGGGAGTATGTGACCATACTTCACCATGCGGGTCAGTGCAGGTACGGGGCGAAGGCAGGGAGCGTATTCGTGGCAGAGTGGATTGAGTGTTGCCCCTAACTCCTCGTCGCGCGTGTGGGTGTGCTCACGTGTACTCTGGTTTCCTCCCACGTGCCCTCTGCTGTCCACCAGAGGCACAACAAGCCCTATCATCTTCCCGGACTGCTTCGTGACTTTGTTTATGAAGGACCACCGTATCGCATTCACATTGCATTGCGGTTTCTTGAAATATTGAGGGGTTGTTTTTACCGAATTCGATAAAAAACGGCACTTGTTGTATCATGGGACCTCCTTTGCCAGTACCAAAATATGAGAATAGCTGTTCCCCTTTTGAGACTAGGCTCCAAAGAAAGCTGTCTCTGGTGTGGACCAATCAGTTTCAAAGACAATGCATATATTATCAGAGTATGTTTTTTGTTTGCATTCTGACCACAAGTATTGTGGTTAATGCAGACATGATTCCTTGTAAAAGGTTTCAATTTGGTGTTTTAACATCTCAACACCTGTTTTGTTGCCAGAAAAAAGGGGAAACCCTATTTTCATACTTGTTGTTTTCATTGCCGACCCTTGCCCAATATCATCAACCTATTGTGTGCATCACATCCACCCATCCAAGCAATATCTAGGCTCAGTTCTGCTTAGACTTCCAAGATTTGATGCGACCAGGCACACTATGCGTGATTTGGTCACAGGCTTCATCATACCACTCTACGTGTTAATTTATTTTGAATGTTTGTTAATCAGCTTATAACTTAAGGACCAAGATGAGCACTACACCACCAACATGAACAAATATTCGTTACATTTTCAGGTTTGCTTTTTTATAGAGTTGTGATTACTCACTCGAGGAATCAATTGATGAATGGATTCAAATATTATTTAAAACCATCATCAGTTATTTATTGAAAAATACAAAAAATAGAAATAACACAAGGGTGGGCCCCAGTATACACTGCCATGATGTCGAGCCGGCACTTTCGTGACTGTGCCATTCTTCGCTTGGAAATGTATTTGAGTAGTCAATTTACTATACATTACTCATAAAAAAAGTGTGCCGGTGTCATGTGTATGTCACATATAATCAGCAGTTAATTTGATCTCTCCACAAATTAACCATTATTGATAGCTTTGTCCAGTAGATATATGTGTATGTGAGACGGGATTTTCAAAGTATACAAATAAATATAGCCCAATTGGATCATCCGGTAGGAAGCAAGAACTTTAACATTGCGTTGCTGTTTTACATATATATATTTTCTCTACGAAAGCTCGAGAGCACCGGGAAAACCATGAGCAGCAACGAGTGCCTCGAAGGAGTGGTGTTCATGGACACGAGCGTGGGAAACAACACCAAGTACGTCGTCACGTGGCTCTCGAACAAGGTTCCTGAGATCGTCGTCAGCGACCCGGGCGCCAACAACTACACCAATTCGAATTTCACCATCGACGAGGGCTTCAAAACCGCACGGTTGACCATTCCGGGAACCTCGCAAGTGAGTATCTTTTTTTATGGGACGTTTTTGCCAATATTAAAATGATGAACTGTACTTTTCGCCCTTTTGGCGTTCTCTGATCTAGCACAGTTGAGACAAGGCCATCATTATGGCTGTCTCTCTGGTGTAGGCCAATGGGTTTTAAAGACAATGCATACATTATACTGGTCAACACACTTTTTCTGGCATAAGGTATTCCAACGGTTTTAAGGTGATTTTGGGGTGCTGATTCCAAATCTGGCATCAGATTTTGTTTATCACATCAGGTTTTTGAGATATAAAATATTGCATTTTCAATAAAAACTGCAGAAGAAAACTATTAAATAAATGTGGATATCTACATAAAATGATATTATAAACACACTATCCTAAAAATACAGCACCATATTTTAACACTAAAGCAGTCACTGACTCGCAACAATTTGCAATCATAAGTGACAGAGTTAATTTCGGGTAAAATCAATGAAAATGGGGTATGCCGATAGCATAAAAATGAGATGTGATGGAGCAAATCTGAGATCAAATTTGGAATCAGCACCCTGAAATTAGTCTAAAACAGCTGCAAAAGTCCAGGCCAGAAAAAAATGTCTTTTTTTTGTTGACCAGTGTTATCAGAGCATGTTTGTTTGCACGTTTTTTGCCACTGGTATGTGGCAAAACATGCTCCACTACAATTGCCCAGTTTGCTATGTTTTCGCATATTAATATTGTGCATGTATGTGTACTGTACAGCCCTTTTGTAAATCCACCGCTGGATGAGGGGCTCCCCATGCCGTGCAGGTCGTGGGGTGTCATGTGACCATACTTCACCATGCTGCTCAGCGCAGCTTTTGCGAACGTGGGGAAAATAGACATTGGGGAGCAGAAGTATGGTACAACGGTGTATTTTACTGCACTGCCCTCTACAGATCCATAACATATGTTATACCTGGTGGTCCCCCATCCAAGCACAATCCAGGATTAACCTTCATTGGCTTCCAAGATCTGACTTGAGATTTGGGTGCATTCTGGTGATAAAGCCACATACACACATTGTATCATCAGAATCAGAATCTTTATTTAGACTGTAGGAATCCGATGAGCTGCGAAGCTCTTTTTCACAGATGTCCAGTACGGGGCAGGTCAGAAAGAGTATGGGCAAGTATGCGAGGTACTGCTAATTGCTGTAACTTGGGTTGCCACCTTTTCACAGACCAAGCCCAGATATAGCCTCGGTCCATATAAACTTATAAAAGTTCAATATAATACCACCGGATTTTGGCGCACATCAATGCCTGCCACCTGTACACAGATGACAATTCCTGGACTGTCCAGGTGACGCTGGACAGGTGGCAACGCCGCGCTGTACATACGAAATATTTATTGCATAGTTTCATGCACATATATTCACACAATCCATCATCACCGTGACCAGCCAAAGCCTGTCACACCGCTGGATGAAATCCTTCCACATATTGTTGCCATCAAGCAACTCTCCACGGTAGTGCTCCGCTTGGTTGCACTCTCTCCTGTGCCCGACGTTCTGTCACCAGTCTCATCCCGTTGGCCATCGTCCTTTCAAGGGATGTGTCCTGTCCAAGAACACTTGATTTTCTTAACAGTCATTGTAATGTATACGTATTCTAAACATGTTTTGGCCACCAAACACATCCCTATACTGACTGCATCAATGTACGTTACATGTTGAGGAATGTGTACGTTTCTGCAGCGTACGTAATTGTTTTTTTCATGCAACGTATTATTTTTCTCTACACAACTGTTCTCTTGTTTACCCTAAAATGCAATACTGTGCTTCGTTCTCTTATTTATGGTGTCTCAGTGGGCTCTACCACTGAAATAAAGTTAATTGGAGGATGGTATGACTTCACAATAAGACAGACTGCGGATACACATAGCGAGAAGAACATTGGCTTTATCACCCATAAAGAGACCGTGAGTTCACGATGCTCATTATGTTACTGCTTATATCGTACATGGTATATCATAACAGACAATGTATGTCGTAAGGTAAAAGCTACATTTCCAATGATTGGGAACTCCAGAGGTCAATGGCCAATGGGAAGACCTGAAGTCAAAAGGTGGACTACTGTAATAAATATCGCTGAAAAGTCGAGTGTGGAACCTACGATACGATCTAGCAAACAGAATAAGGTGTGGCAGCATCAAAAGCGTTGGTCTTGATGACCTCTTGACGTTGAGTGAATGCTAGAACAGATACTGCGTGTGCATGACTAATGGCGGTGGGTGGAGAGGTGTAGAAGTGGTTAGCGTCCTACATGCTGAACCTGGCAACCTGAGTTCGAGTTCTGTCCACAGCTGACATCAGTGCTGAGCGATATCTGAACCTGGGCACCGCCTTCACATTATTATGCTTATTATAACAAATGGAAATTATTGTTACCCTCAGCCTGGGGTGTGGAGTTACTCGATATGCAACAGAGCTGCCAACAAGGACACATTTGCCCTGATGGTGACCAGCAGCGCATCCAGACAAGGAGTTCAACCCATCACCAGTGGAGGCGCACGTGCTATCGGGTGTGGGTGGACAGCCCCACATCAACGCCCTCTACGCCCAGATCATGCAGGCCTTCACGCCGGTCGTGGGCGCCACTGTCTTCGCCTTCATAGAGCGGCCAAGCGAGCCGGTGGCCTACAAGCTGGAGCTTCTGGACAACGGGGCAGGTGCGTTCTTTCTGGGAGGAGGCATTTGTGAGATTTGTTGTCCTTGCCTGTACCTCCAGTTAGCACGGTTTTCTACACACGGTGCGAAAGAAGTTCAACGTACAGACATGCATACAAGATGAGGAGCTCATTCCCAGTCTCCTGCCTCGCACGGTCGAGAAATTCCCTTTTCCCAGTCATCCCTGCTATTGACTCCATGCCCACTGTTCAAGCCCAGGCTCAAGACCTTCCTCTTTTCCTGCTAGAAAATAAATATTCCCATTGTGTCTGTACAGCATCTTGGGATGCGGTTGCATTTTAACGCTAAATAAAAACATATTGTATTGTGGTTAATGCAGACATGAATCCTTGTAAAAAGGTTTCAGTTTTGTTGCCAGAAAAAAAGGGAAAACCTTATTATTATATTTTGGAATTGGCAAAGGAGGTCTAATGAAGTACAAAACTGCTAGTGTCAATAAGAGGTCACTTGAAGGAATATTATTCAATCTATAAGCTTTGGTGACTGCAGGAATCCATACTCTTTGGTTATTTCGGTAAAGTCACGTAGTTAGAAATAAAATTAAATTAAAACAAATCACGACGTTTCGATTGAAACAAAAGCAATCATCATCAGGTGGGAAAACCACAGCAAGAAAAAATTGTTGAAGTGGGAGAGAGAGTTGTCGTGGAAAGAGGTTATATAGTTAAGAAAGGGGGAGGGGCAATGGGGGAGAGAGAGAGGGGGGGTACGGGGAGGGGAGCGCTACGTGAGCGCTAGGGGGAGAGAGGACATGAGGCTGGGGGGGGGGGGGAGTGGGCGGGGCTGGAAGTGGGAGTCCGAGAGAGCTGGGGATGCGGGGGGGGGGAAATTAACTCGGAAAAATAGACTAGTACTCGGCAGGAATGACAGACAACGACCATAAAGCAGTTAGGGTTTTACCTGGTTAATAACATCCTTCCAATGATTGCTCAATTTGTATCCATCTCGGTTAAAGTTACGTCTATGTTTATATATCTCGATGGCTTCATGAGCAACCCTTTGATAGTAGCCCGAAGGTTTGCAGAGTACCTTGGTCCCGGAAAAAACAATATAATGCGAGCCGACAGCGTTATAACAATGGTCAGCCACGGCAGAGGTATTCGTTCTGCCGTGTTTCAGATCTGCCTTGTGTTTGCGGACACGTTCCGAGACATGTCGTTTCGTTTCCCCACTGTAACTGCTACCGCAGGCACAACTCAGTTTGTAAACTCCAGGATATTGCATGTCAGGAATGACATCCTTCACAGATGGGATTAGATCACGGATTTTGTGTACTTTATTGAATCGGACCTGGATCTTGTGTTTGTTTAAGATTTTGGAAAAAAAATTGGTAACGCCTGCTATGTATGGTAAATTTATGGTTTTAATCGGCTTCTCAGGGGGTTGTTTATTCATGGTTGGAGAAACAGCTTTGTAAATAATGCGGTCAGAGTACCCATTCATCTTGAGGGCCTGGTGTACGTGTTTCAGTTCACTGGCTAGGTTGTATTTGTCAGAAATGCAGTAGGCCCTATGGTGTAGTGTTTTGATGAGGGAATTCTTCTGTGCCGGATGGTGGTGGGAATCAGGTTTCAGATTATTCCTTCAAGTGTAGTGACATAGAATCGGTCACATAGCAGCATAGCGCTGGCTGCTGGCAGGGAAGGGGATCAGCAGCTTACAGCAGCCCTGACTGACAGCAGGTCACGTGATAGACCAGAGACAGATGTAGGGGAAAGGTCACGGAAGGGACACATCGAGAACCCGCTAGAAGGTTCCAGAAGGGGGCGTGGCCTTGGGGGCGGAACCAGGCCACGCTGACAGTAAAAGAGGGGCCCGGTGAGGCGACCTCGGGGCTGTCGTTTGGAGTGGGATCCCATCGTGCCGTCTCCTTCTTCACCATCTCAGCGTCGCCAGTCAGGCAGTTTACCAGCTGTCCTGACTGGGAGCCATAGTCACAAAGTGTGAACTGTTAAGGCCGTTTCATAAACAGTGCCCCCAACTCTTAGTGTCTCTGAGTCAGTCACTACAATAATATCACCTTCCACAGAACATTCTCTAACACGGGTGATTTATTGCTCTGCTATAGTTCCGAATAGACATTCATCATCTCCAGACATGATGGTGATATCAAAATTTGAATAAAAATTGTAAAAAGACCAACGCATTTGAAATAGTTGGTAATCCTCAGCCGTACGGGTTACCAAGTGTGGAATGCATCTAGAATAAGGTTTTGTTTGCATGTGACTAAATAGAACTGACATATGTTCATTTGAGGTCGTGGAAGTCATATCGGGTAAAATGTTTTTTTTAGATAATGCAGTGCTGTATTGAGGAAGAAAGTGCTGCAACACATGGCAGTTGGCATCGGAATACAGAAGTTTGAAATCGCTTGCTTCAACATGAGCATTCAAGTGTAGCTTCCTTTTAAATCGTTAACCTCAGCAAAATCGCACCAGGGACCATTCACAGCAACTGATTCCTGTGTCCCACAATAATTATGCCACATTGCATCTTGTACAATTGTGATCTGGCGAACACAGGACAACAGCAATGGAAATATAGGTATACACAGCTGGGATGCAACAAATACTGGTAAATTACTTCCGTTACAAAAAATACGATAGTACGTGTAACTAGTAAATTGCCTATCACAATAGGTGTAGTGATCAAAGGCGAAAGCATTGCATTTCCTCGATTTCTTAAAGAGTAAATATAATAATAATTAATTTTTTATACAGCATCATTCATGAAAATTGTATCTCAATAATGCTTAACATTGCAACCCACGCAAACAAAACAGAGCACAGGCCATGTAGGGCAACGTCAAACACTCGCGCACTCACACTCCCGGTATCTACGAAAGTCCAGGAAACAATGACAGCAATAATTGGATTTCATACAGCGTTATATTACATCTGTCTCAACCGCAATTAGCTTCCTCCGTTCATACTTTGTTAAATTGTTGGATTTTGATGCAGTGCTAAAACAGTGGTTTAATGACTGTTTGTGTGTGCAGGCGGGGAGTGGTAGTGTGGCGGTTCTCACTCTGCGCTACGAACCCAGCAACCTGATTTCGATTCTCGCTCACGGCCAACACCAGTGACGATTATCTGAACCGGTCCTGGGCCTCCCCTAGGTCGACTCAGCCTAAAATTAGTACATGGTTCAGTGTGTAAAGTTCAACACTTGTCGGGCGTGGTACTGGCCATCCATCCCCTCGTGTAACCATTCTTGTCTTCATAGGTGCTCGCTAATAATCAGCACTTGCCTCAAAAAGTATGTTCACCACCACGCGTGGGATCTTTGTTTCTGTTCTGTACAGGTGCCGACGTGAACAAGGACGATGGGGTTTATTCTAGATTCTTCACGCAGTTCACGGAGACTGGCCGCTACAGCGTGAAGGTGAAGGTGACGGGTGACAAGACGACCACGAAGCTGGCTCCACAAAGACACTCCCGGGCCTCCTTCATTCCGGGCTTTCGCAACGAGAAAGGTGGGCCTGCACCGTCTGCACGCTTCAGCAATTGCAAAACTGGGCAATGTAACACTAGATCAGCGGTTCTCATACCTGTCAACCCCCTCGCAGTGCCTACCTTATTACAGGCCAATTCAGATCTTATTGGTCACCCCGTGCCCCTTAGAAATCTCAACGTTCATCCTGCTAAGTCCCATTACAACGGAGAAACACAAACAAATAGACACATTTTTTTTCCCGCATTGAAACGGCTGTACGCCATATGGACCTGAAAACTAAATTTCCCTGGACAAGAATACGGGCAAACCATATGGATTGGCAGGTATGGGTTCTCAATCTGTGGATTGTGACGCCCTCCAGGGAAGCCCTTCTGAAAGGAGGAGGTGCAAGGCTGCAGGCTGTGGCATGGATATCGCGTAGAACACATTTCAAATTTGCACGGCGAATGTCAATGCCGTACTGCGTCCACAAACCACACTGATACGCAACATGAAACACATCCCTTACGAACACTGTGTCGACGAGACATCTGGTGTGCGTTCAATGAGCCGAGGGCTCTGCCGTGGCGTTACGAAGAAGAATTTGGCTCTTATTGAACGGTGTGTTTAGGAGAGCATTTTTTTTAATGGCGGAGAACATTGCCCAGCTCGTTGAGCGTTTGTTGGGCGTGTCAGTGTTCCGAGGTGGAGTAGCTCTATCTCTCACGAAAAATATATTTTACCATGGCTCTGTATTATAATGAACTCTGCTCCTGTCCCCACCAGGGGAGCTGGAGGTAACGCAGGTGCCAGCTCCGGCGGGTGGGCAGGTGCTGGTGCCGAGCGAGGACTTCAGCCGAGTGGCATCGGGAGGCTCCTTCCAGGCGACGGTGCCGCCGGGCGGGCCCCGGGACATCTACCCTCCGTGCCGCGTGCTGGACCTGACGGCCGAGTTGCTGGCGCCGGGGATTGTCAGCCTGGCTTGGACGGCGCCCGGGGACGACGCCGACTTTGGCCAAGGTGCCCCAGCCACACAGACTCACACGCACGGCGCTTACAGCTTCTATCGACCACAAAGACAAATATCTCCCTTGTTTAGCCTTTAACAGACTGCTGAGGCAAGTGCTGTCAGCGAGTAGCACCTCTGAAGGCCGACACGACGCACAAGGACACTGGCGGAGCCAGTGGAGGGGTGGGATGACACGTGCCCCCCCAATGATCCGATTATTGGGGTTTATTAGTAATAAATCGGCATTTTGCGACCCCCACTGCCACTGTGTAGCCTATTATTACGTGCCAGGGACTGAGTCCATAATTGGCAATAAGTAACGGCAAAGCAGTTATAAGTGACTCAGAATTATGCGCAGTTGCGTATACAGGACACGACTTCCCTGAAGGCGTCATACCTTCAGCGAGCGCGATGCCGATCACACACGGTTCGAATTCGACCCTCGATCGATGGCTGTGCCATCGCCGCACACGCGTCGAATAAAAAGCAAGGGACAAGTCCTTACTTACTAACAACTATCATTTTACATTGATGGAGGGGTTGCCCCCCCTACCTGAAAATCCTGGCTCCACCATTGCACAAGGGGATGAGTGGCCAGAACCATTCCTGGCTGCTTTTGTCTCCCCTCCACAATGTTGATGTTTAGACACCGAACCAGGTACTCATTTAAACCTGAGTCGACCGAGGGGAGGCCGAGGAATGGTTCAGATAATCGTCACTGGTGTTGGCCATGAGTGGGAATCGAAATGCCATTCTACTGCTCGATTTTATTCCAGTCATCAGTTTATGCTGAACCTCGTGGTTCTAGAGTTGATGTATACGAATTACATTGTATACGAATAATACAAATGAAAAATAACTGATTCTTCCACACACCATTAGATACGCGTATTGTGTGAAATAATTTATTTTTGACGAGTCATTTCAATGCTGCATGCCCATTGATTCACTGATGAAGTACCAAATGTTGTTCCACATGTCTACATCCTCTCGACTCCGGTAACGTTCCCACCTGCCCCTTTTGGACAACTGTTAAAAAAGAGCTTCATAGCTCATCGTATTCCTCCAGTATAAATAAAGCCTAAGGACATTGCTTTTCTATTTAGAAAGTCCACGTGTGCAACAATGCTAATTCAAGGCGCATCCTCCGCCTACCATTTTCAGCGTCGGGTTACGAGATAATAACGAGCGACAGCCTGGACGCCTTGCTGGAGGCCACCGAGAGTAGCCTCGTGCCGAACGAAAACGTCACCCGCGGAAACCTGAGCGCACCGGCAATCGCGGGCGACCTCGAGACATTCAAAGTCACGGTGAGCGAGGTCGTGGCCGGCAGCGAGCGCTACTTCTCCGTCCGAGCCATCGACAAGGTGGACAACTGGGCGAACATCTCGAACGTGGCCTCGGTGTTCCTCGCCACCGAGCCGCCGTCACGTGCTCTGTACCTAGCCATGATGGTCATCGTGACATTCGTCTCGACGTTCTTCCTCCTCGGCGCCATGGTGATGATCGTGCGCTGCGCGAGTAAGAGATGCTGCCGTGCCAAGGAGAGGGACGAGGAAGCCAAGAAAATGCCACGATACTGAAACGAGCGGCACTGTAGTGACGATTAAAGCGGACTGAGATAGAAGCGGCGCTGATAGCCAATCAAAGAAAGGGAAATGAGGGGGCGTGCCACTTTACTATGACGTCACCATCTCGGTCTAGGAAATAATCGCATTGGTTACATGTTATTGATTCTGCTTATTGATTTGCCCGCGGAATTTGAAAATGTATTGTTTTTTAGATTATTCATTACAATCTCCATTTTGTGCAGCTATGTCCAGCACGCCGCCTCACGCCGCTCCCGGCACTTGCCCTTAATCGGGATTTTTTTTAAATCTCATAAAAAAACTCTTACTTTTGCTCCGTTAACGGCGGGTTTTAAGTTGAAATAAAAGCGGGAAGATTGAAATCGATCTTTTGGGGCGCTGTGGTTGATTTACAGCAGCATTTTCCTTAACGCCCCATAACGTTGTTTCTACGTTTATTAAGCATTTGAGAGCTTCCTTTTATTTCTCCAGCGGACAATCATGATGAAAGTGCATCGTGTAACACTAGACGACGCAATTCATGTTTCTAAGCGCGGTTAAAAGTGTGCTGTATGTGCTGTACGTGATCACTGTGTGCTATCTTTGATCTATAAATGTTTTAGCCAAAATAGCATCCGATTAAATTTCGATTTAAAGCTTTAATAACTGCAGGGATTCATATTCTTGGTTCTTTCGGTAAAGTCACGTAGAAGGGAAATAATAAAATAACACAAATAATAAAATGTACAAATATTATTATTATTTCCCTTCTACGTGACTTTACCGAAAGAACCAAGAATATAGCATCCGATTGTTATAGAACACGAGAACACCAGGTGTAATCATATGACCGACATTCTATAACATTGTTGACGTATACGCTCGTTATTACATTTGGAGTGGAGTGATGCATCGATGGCCGGCACTATGAGTCTGAAACCTGAGCTCGATTGTTGGCCACGGCTCACATCAGTGGCGAGCGGGGCCAGAATCAGTCCTGCCGACTCACCCGCTCCCTCCCCTTTACCAATCCCGCACTGATCAGCATGGTGTAGCATGGTCACACTAACCAAACACCGTGGCTGGCATGGTCAAAGTGTGATGCCTCGTCGATTAACGAACGGGTACATTAATTCGTATTTAAATTGGTGGAAAATGTGCAAGATTGAATGCATTACCTTTATAAATACGTTTGGGTTTGTGCAGTAAATTGAACCCTCTTTTTGACTGCATTGGTCGGATACAAAGATGGTCCGTGTTACTGTTCCATATGTCACAGCAGGTAATATATTCTGTACGTTGATTAAAGACCTTTATTTGTCACGTTGGTACATTGCTATTCATTATTACGTTCACGTTTCCACATCGGCCCTCAAGTTGAAAAGTACCCGAATAAGCGTGTACAGGCACGTGCTTGGAATCGCACTGAATGACAGAAAGAGAATCACTTGAATGGGAGAACATTCGCAAGTTGGAAATGTCAAATTGACTACTCTTAGGTTTTTTCGGTAAAGTCACGTAGGGAAAATTAAGTAATACAATCTTCTTGGTTCTTTCGGTAAAGTCACGTAGTGAGAATTATTTTATTATGTTTTATTATGCTTAATTTTTATTATTTTATTATTTCCCTTCTACGGGACTTTACCGAAAGAACCAAGAAGATGAATCCCTGCAGTCACGAAAGCTTTAAATCGAAATTTAAATAATAAAAGTAAAAATAATATAAAAAAAATATAGAAATAAAATTAGAATATAATAAAATAATTTTATTTCTATTATTTCTATTCTTTTTACTAATAATAGAAATAAAATAATAATATGATAAAATAATGTCTTTTATATTATTATTTCTATTATTTATACTTTTATTATTTATTTTTCCCTACGTGACTTTACCGAAAAAACCTAATACAGTAGTATGAATTCTTGCAGTCACGAAAGCTTCAAATCTAGAAGTAAAATTGACTTTTACACGAGTTCATAACTGTGTAACAAAATCGTACGGTGGTAAATACATTATCGGGTATTGAAGGTTATATTTGGCTCAAACTATAATACATATCAGCATTTACACTATGAGATATCTTTTACCAGTGGCAAAATATAGTAGTAGGTTTTTACCCTTTTAAACTGGTACAAAACTGACACCTTTATTCAAGGCATCATGTTTGCAATAACCACAACACAAGTAGTAACAGTTTAAAAGGGTAAAAACCTACTACTATATTTTGCCACTGGTAAAAGGGATCTCATAGTGTAAATGCTTACCCCGAGCTCTCAATACTCTGATATTGCACTGTGTTTGAGTTGTACGCCTTCTGGTGTCATCTGGCCCTACACCAATGGGGACTAGGCTCTAAAGAAAGCCGTCTCGGGTGTGGGCCAATCGACTTCAAGGACAGTGCATATTATCATCCTTATCAGAGTTGCTTCTTTTTGTTTGCTTTTTTGACTACTTGTGTTGTGGTCATTGCAAACATGATGCCTTGAATAAAGGTGTCAGTTTTGTACCAGTTTAAAAGGGTAAAAACCGACCACTATATTTTGCCACTGGTAAAAGGGATCTCGTAGTGTAAATGCCTACCCCGAGCTCTCAATACTCTGATATTGCACTGTGTTTGAGTTGTACGCCTTCTGGTGTCATCTGGTCCAACACCAATGGGGACTAGGCTCTAAAGAAAGCCGTCTCGGGTGTGGACCAATCAACTTCAAAGACAGTGCATATCATTATCATTATCAGAGTTGCTTCTTTTTGTTTGCATTTTCGACTACTTGTGTTGTGGTTATTGCAAACATGATGCCTTGAATAAAGGTGTCAGTTTTGTACCAGTTTAAAGGGGTTAAAACCTACTACTATACATATCAGAAGGTAATAAAAAGTATGAAAATCCAACTCATTTGGGGAAGAAATTGATTTAAGGAGTCGTAATTGAAACCTATAAAACCTCAGACAAATCGCACTGAAGGCACTCAATCTCATAAGATCGTGGGGCCAAGCAGGCTTGATACTCGTTAGCACTTATCGCATGGGAAACGTCAAATGAATAGCAGGTGTTGTAGGCTGTGGCTGCGAGGAGTTTTCAACACAGCAAACAACTTTTTTTTATCTATCTGAGCCAATCTATGTTATACTTTCAAGGCTACAAACCCGAAGTTGCTTGCCCAATATGCGGCATAATTTCCTCTGCTTAACCCATCACCCCAAGCTTCCTTAATCGGAGTTCATGCTTCGCACAGTGTCTATTTGTGTCTCCTATTTTCACTATGAGGCAATGGACGATATCATACAGAGAGAAATTCGACGTTCAAATCAAACGTTCAACTCTGAGTAGTCATAATGCATCATTGAAAGTTTTATTTCTTCTTCCCTGCTGTGGTAATGAGAAAAAGTCAAGGAAGTTCCAATGTACCGAAACTATAAAAAAAACTATATATATTAAAAACACATTAATACCAGGTCAGGCCCACTGAGCTACATAGCTTTTTCAGAAGCGACCTGGCAACAAATGATAACCCACTGAAGTGGTGTATCACGTGGAAACTTATAGCAGCCAAATACTCTAAACGCATGTTTCTAAATATGGAGGCAAAAACCGGAGGACCTGGAGAAAAATCCACGGGACCACGGGGAGACCATGCAAACTCCAAATATACAGGAGGCGTCAGGGTCGGGATTGAACCCACGACCTCCTGCATACCAGGCGAGGTAGTTAACATCTCACCACCCTTGTGCCTTTCAGTGCTGATTGAAACAATCGGCACTGAAATTAATTATACAGCAGTGTTGTCCTTATTGACTGCTCTAGTTTTGTTTATTAAACATTTGGGAGGTTTTTGGACGGTTTTTTTCTATCTTGACAATCATTATTAAAGTTTATGATGTATCACTATGCAATACAAATACCCCAATTTGATTATACTCAGTCTACAGGTTTTTCCCTATTTAAAAGCTGGCAGAACCATGCCTGACATGCCTCCAGCACTTCATCCTTCTCAAAGTTCAACCTCACTAATGTCTCTAACCGCCTCCAGCCCTGCATTATTAAACATATGCTCTCTGCGCAATCGGGAACTTATTTGTTGTCCCTCTTTTGATGAGCATCTCCCATCTCCTCTGTCAATAAAGTTTAATGCTGTGCCAGTTGCTCTTCAATTACCTTCCCCGTGATCATTCAGCATATTCTGCATCCTCGGCTCTCCTTTCATCTTCTCGCCAAGCATCTTCTGATTCACATCCCTGGTCATTTACATGGCGCTTTCATGTTTGAGCACATATCTACTTGTCCGTCTGACTTACTTGCACGGTCAATGGCCAGGGTCAACGGCGGCGTGGTGTATTCCGCAAATATGCCCGACTGTGAGGGCGAGCACAAGCTGGCGTGAGTAGGTTAAACGTTGAGTTTTATAAGGGCACCACGGAGTGACCAGCCCTTCCCCTCCCCACCCAGCCCCACCCCCCACCCAGTCCCACCCTCCCCACCCAGCCCCTCCCTATCCTCCCCTTCCCACCCAGCCCCACCCTCCCCACCCAGCCCCTCCCCACCCTCCCCACCCAGCCCCTCCCCACCCTCCCCACCCAGCCCCTCCCCACCCAGCCCCTCCCCACCCAGCCCCTCCCCACCTAGCCCCTCCCTGCACGACGGACGGACACAATAATCCCCTTTGGGCTGGTCGAACCAGTGGGTTCCTACCAGTATAACTCTTGTTGCTGCCTCAACTGCAACTGTCTTGAAGCCTTTCCAAATTTGCCTCTGCTGCCTCCGGCTCTTTGGCTGGTGTCCCAGGTCAGGTTTATGATGGGCCATATAAACCACTTTGGAAGAGAAGAGAGATGGATGTGAGTGTAAAGAAAATGGTATTTGAAGAGGGAGTTAGATATGCATTACTGCGTGGATCAGAGAAATTGAAAATAAGTGCTGGGATGTTGAATGTTGGCACAGGCGTTTGAGACAGATGTTATAGAATTTGGTAGCAACACAAGGTAAGCAATAATAATACTAATTTCATTTTATGTAGCGTCATTTATGCAATTGCATCCCAAAACGCTGCACATACATTATTAAATTGCGTACACAGCAATGCATAAGTCTGGAAGAGAACATGGCAGGCAAAGTGTTGTCGGTATGATTAGGTACAGCATGTGTGTAAAATGGGGGAAGGTCGATTGCCAACACAGACATTCGAGTGGTTTCTAAAAGTTCAGCGACCAAGGGGAAGACCTAATACCAGATGGTGGGAGACTGTCAAGGTACATCTTGGAGGTCGCATCTCTACTGTGCAACAGCTGCGGAATCTGGCAGTGAGTAGAAGGCGTTGGAAAAGTTTGGTGGCATCAATGGCCTTGGTCATGATGACATCTGGATCTTATGTCTACGTTGGGCGATGCGGCAATTCTGATTTTCCAGACTGACTGATTTGCTTCCGGCAAGTAAATATTAACAAATCACACGAATCATTCTACATTTAAACAACGCTGAAGTGCAGCAAATTATTTTCCAACATCCTGCATATCTGTATCTACTTGAATCATCACTATGAGCTTCCTTAATCATAGTGCATGCTTTGCACAAGTCTCTCTTTGTTTCACAGCAAAAAAAATCCAGATGTAAAAACACCCTATGAAACAGTCAATGCAAGCAAAATAATCCCAGCACGTGATGAATTCCAAGCACGGCCAAAGCAACTGCAGCACTGAACTGTTGACCTTGAGGATTTCCAGGATGCAATCTATTCAGTGCTTAAGATTACCATCGAACATTTCTCAAAAAATAATAATAATATATTGGCCCTTTGGCAATCAACATCCGGACGAAGGCTTCCCTACACTGTGTCGGGCATGGCGCCTGTTTAACCGTACTATTTCTCTTCGCTGGTCAATGTAGGTTTAGTGATGGGGGGGGGGGGGTTCAAAAACAGTTTAGATATCAATCACCACTGCTTGTCTACTGTCGCCGATAATCAAATTCGGGTCGCTGGGTTTTTATGTTATCACCAAACTCTTCTCAAACGTAGGTGAAAAGTTTTGGAAACACGCACACACAGTGACGCACTTTTGCACCTGGAGGCTAAGGGAATGAATGCGACAATAAATGAGAGTGACGATGCATTTGAGAGAGTATAGTTTAACGAAACAGGCAATGACACAAGAGGCAATAGAATGTAAAAAAGACAAAAAAAACGAGATGTAAAATGTAAATGATTATTTATTAATTGCTGCGGGGTGAATCATTGCATGCCTCCCTAACAGTACAGTATTTTGACGTCAATCTTTAATCTACATTGTCTTATGGTTGTTATTCTTTAACTTGCATCCCATTAGGATTTTTGCACACAGCGTTGAAATGCTGTGTTTTTTTCTGGAAGACTTTGCTATTTTTTCCAGGATTTTTTCTGTTGCTTTAAGGTTATATTGTTCATGTTTTTATTCTGTTGCGGTTGCACCCGAGTCAAGAGCCGCATGGCTCACAGGGTTATACCTAATAAATGAAAACTAAATGAAACTGAAAACTATCATAAGCCAGCAGTATCCCAGTAAACATGCAACGTTGGGTCAACAATGGGCAACGTTTCACGTCAACTGCGATGTGGGTACAGGAGCATACGGGTCGTTTTACAAAACCTTCACACGGACGAACCGTGATTAACACCCCTTGTTCAAAGTCAAGTTTTTCCACACCCAGGAGTTTCTGACTCACACCGCCATTTCGCGGACTTTACTGAATTGTAAAATCGTAGACTACTGAAGTATTTATGAACTCCAGACCAATTACCCAATGGTCACGCTCGTTGATCAGAGCAGGCAGACATGTAGACCGTGAGCCCAGACCACATATTTCGCTTGTCGGTAGCAGTTGTGGTGGCGTAACTTTAATGCTTCTGTACGTTTGTAAAACTTTATTCACACCGTACACAGCCAAACCGCGCTAATCTCGTTTCTTAATGTGGCTAACAACAGCGAATTGTGTTATAACCATGTCAAACGAGTGGCCAATAAAATAATGAACTACTGTTTTCCATAGAAATAAATCGGTAATACAAAAATTGTTCAACCTTAGGTGGTTTCGATTTCTCTTCTGGCCCATGGGCTACAAAGGAGAAGCCAATGTTATGAACTGAATAGACTTCCGCTCGGCGTGGTGTGTTGCATGTTGCGTGTGTGCAGACTTTGCACAACTTCTGCCAAAACAGGCGCTCGTGCCCGTTGCGAAATATCTGTGTGATAGCGTGAAGAGTTTGGACGAGTTGTAAACAGGCTGAGAGGCTCGCTGTAATCATGTCCGCTAGGGGCTGTTATGGTGGAGCAGGCTCACCACCGCCCCACGAAATTTTCAAAGAAACGAGCGAATTTACTGAATAATAAGGAAGTGGTCACTGGCTGATTTAGCCATTCCCCAACAGAGAGGAGGGCGCGTAAGAGGGGTGGTGCGTTTACTGCTTCGCCACTGTCACTAATGTTCACATGCTCTCGGTCTTGTGAGTTACTATCTCACTCAAACCCAGGCTTGTGATCATTCTTGCTCGGTTTGTATTATCTTTGTCAATGGTGGTGATATCGTGAGGCTATACATTACAGAATAATCATTGAGAGATAATAAAAAAACACACAATTTAAATTCTCCCGAAATTGACTTGCTCTTGCTGTGTGCTATTGTGCGTGCAAGATAACGAGGCTGAGTCGTCCAACGGGCAGACTTCAACTGCCACCCACGTCTTGCAGTGTTTAAAGCAAACTAATAAATACATCATAATGCTGCCCGCAAACACCGTTTCCTCCTCGAGGTAAACATTAAATCACCACCACCCCCACGCCCGCTCCCTCTCAACACGGTGCCGGTAAATATCGCCAGAGTTCGCCAAAGGCAGCAACGATGAACGTTCCCCAAAAGCGTGCTCCGCTCGTCGTGGTCACCGCGGTGCTGTGCGTGGCCGTGGGGCTGAGCCACGGCTCGCGAGTGAAGTTGATCGACAACGGCTACGAGGGTTTGGTCATCGCCATCAACCCCGCCGTGCCGGAGGACCCCCAACTCGTCGACGCCATAAAGGTGAGAGCCCTCAACCCTTCCCTTCCCCTGCATTTTTTTCGTTGGTGTTGTCTCTCTCTTTGCTTGTGTGTCTGTCTGTGTGTCTCTGTGTTGTGTGTCTCTTTGCTTGTGTGTCTGTCTGTGTGTCTATGTTGTGTGTCTCTCTCTCTGCTTGTGTGTCTGTCTGTGTGTCTATGTTGTGTGTCTCTTTGCTTGTGTGTCTGTCTGTGTGTCTCTGTGTTGTGTGTCTTTCTCTGTGTGTCTATGTTGTGTCTCTCTGCTTGTGTGTCTGTGTGTCTCTGTGTTGTCTTTCTGCTTGTGTGCCTGTCTGTGTGTCTATGTTGTGTGTGTCTCTGCTTGTGTGTCTGTCTGTGTGTCTCTGTGTTGTCTCTCTCTCTATGTGTGTCTGTCAGTATGTCTCTGTGTTGTCTCTCTGTGTGTGTCTGTGTTGTGTCTCTCTCTGCTTGTGTGTCTGTCTGTGTGTCTCTGTGTTGTCTTTCTCTGCTTGTGTGTCTGTCTGTGTGTCTCCGTGTCTGTGTTTCGTCTCTCTCTCAAATTTAGTTCTACCTGATGACGGTTGCTTGTGTTGCAATCGAAACGTCGTACTCTATTATTTAATTTATTTTCTTTCCACGTGACTTTACCGAAACGACCAAAGAGTAATCCCTGCAGTCACGAAAGCTTCAAATCAAATCGAACAATCGTCGTTCAAACCATGGCAACGTTTCGGTGACCCCCCCCAACCCCCCAGCCGCCGCTGACCTCAAAGGTCCACGACCTCGTGAAACGTTATGATTGTTCATCTTCTTGGTTTTTTTCGGTAAAGTCACGTAGAAGGGAAGTAATAAAATAATAAAAATAAAACATAATAAAATAATTCTCACGACGTTTCGGCTACAACGCAAGCAGCCCTTCTACGTGACTTTACCGAAAAAAACCAAGAAGATGAATCCCTGCAGTCACGAAAGCTTTAAATCGAAAGTTATGATTGTTTTCTCTTCTCCTCGGGCATGATGCCAGCAACGTGTTGATGCGCTGAGTGGAAACGTGGAGCTCTGCTCGCCACCACGTCGGAGCGTCGTGAGATGTTTTGCCATTGCTCCTCTCCGGTGTGGGAGCCCAAGACTGTCGTACAGGGTGGTCCAGATGTGATGTGACCCCCTCCCCCCCTCTCTCCACCCCCAATTAATTGACCCCTAATTTTTGTTCCTTTGTATATGAATTTATTTTTTAATTGAACCTTTAAAAAAAAGTTTTAGATAATTAAATGGGAGGGGGGTCACAATACATGTGGACCACACCGTACACTGGTAAAGTACATGATAGATAAACAAGAGCAGGCTGGAGTGTTTTTAGAAAATGTTATTTGATCGTAACAAGCAGCAAAGCAAGTTGTGAATTGAGAGAAACGTTTTCAATTGGCGCATATTGCCAGCTATGGCACGCGAATCGCAAACGTGGACAATGAAAATGAAAAAGGCAAACTAAATTTTCGATTTAAAGCTTTCGTGACTGCAGGGATTCATACTCTTGGTTCTTTTGGTAAAGTCACGTAGAAGGGAAATAATAAAATAATACAAATGAAACATAATTAAATACAATTCTTCACCTGAGGACGTCTGCTTGCGTTGTGGCTAAACGTCGTGAGAATTTAATTGTAATTTGTTTAATTTGTATTAATCTATTATTTCCCTTCTACGTGACTTTACCGAAAGAACCAAGAAGATTTGATCTATAGTTTGTGTGGCGAATTGTAATGAATAAAACAAAGAAGCGGAAGCTACGGCGTACGGGTCAAATGGAGTTGAGTTGAGGACTGCGTGAGGGGTAACGCGTTAATGCTTTAACAGCAACACAATGCTTACCCCGAGCTCTCATACTCTGATGGTGCATTGTCTTTGAGTTGTGCGCCTTTTGGCGTCATCTGGTCCAACCCATGTGAGACTAGGCTCTAAGGAAAGCTGTCTCGGGTGTGGACCAATCAACTTCAAGGACAGTGCACATTATCAGAGTTATGTTTTTTGTTTGCATTATGACTGCAGGTATTTTGGTCTATGCAAACATGACTCCTTGTAAAAAAGGTGTCAGTTTTGTTGCCAGATAGAAGGGTAAAAAACCAATTATCAGCAACACAAGAGTTTAGTTTCCACACAGGGGAGCGAACGGCACTCAGTGTAAGAGACACGGTGGAGGTGGTGATGCTTTGAGGAGCGTTGTGGAGAGGGGGGGGGGATGGCTTTTGTGCCTTTAATTATCCGTTCGTGAGGGAGGTGTGGTGCCGCATGGGGCCGTTGTTGATATATCGATGAGGTCTTCTTGGTTTTTCGGTAAAGTCACGTAGAAGGGAAATAAAAAAAAATACAACATAATAAAATAAAAATTCTCACGACGTTTCAGCCACAACACAAGCAGCCGTCCTCAGGTGTGTATTATGTTTTATTTTTATTATTTTATTATTTCCCTTCTACGTGACTTTACCGAAAGAACCAAGAAGATGAATCCCTGCAGTCACGAAAGCTTTAGATCTAAATATCGATGAGGGTTGATGGTCCACGCCAGTGTCTTCGAGGAGGACTGCCAAAGCCAGGAGGTGCCTGTGCGACTAACAGTCCACTACTGTGTTATGGCTATCGTGGTCTCGCAGGTTCACAGCCGCTTGTACAAGTTTAAACAATAAAAAAAAACTGCCATCACGGTAAGCGTCGGTAAACATTTTTATTGTTAATATAGTTAATTATTTTCCTCCCACACACACAATGATGGGTATTATTTGTGAGCAAGTGTGTTGTAAGAATTGTGCGTTATCACAAATATCGCCCCCCCCCCCCACTCCAAACATCTCTTCAAAACCTATAGGGGCAGACCTCGCTGAGCGCTCAAGAAGCGTTCCTGGAGAAGTGAGCATCGAATTAGCGCTCTGAAATAAGCCATTCTACCATCGTATACTACATGGGGCGGTGCATTCCCGACAAGGTTGCTTCTTTCGTATGAGCAATATACGAGGGATGCATTGGGGTATCGGTAATAGCGCAAATGATACAGATGGTAAACATTATTTCGGAAATAAAACAATTACACTGGTCAACAACAACAAATTCTGGCCTGGACTTTTGCAGCTGTTTTAGACTAATTTCAGGGTGCTGATTCAAAATCTGATCTCAGATTTGCTCTATCACATCTCATTTTTATGCTATCGGCATACCCCATTTTCATTGATTTTACCCGAAATTAACTTTGTCCCTTATGATTGCAAGTTGTTGCGAGTCAGTGACTGCTTTAGTGTTAAAATATGGTGCTGTATTTTTAGGATAGTGTGTTTATAATATCATTTTATGTAGATATCCACATTTATTTAATATTTTTCTTCTGCAGTTTTTTATTGAAAATGCAATATATGATATCTCAAAAACCTGATGTGATAGACAAAAAATAATGCCAGATTTGGAATCAGCACCCCAAAGTATTACCCTAAAACCGTTGGAATATCTTTTGCCAGAAAAAGTGTGTTGACCAGTGTTATTTTACTATAACATAAACATTGTGCACTACAAAGCAGCGGTGGGAGGCGAGCTTGGAGGGGCTTGCGGCACTCGCAATCAGGGTCTTAGTGACGCCCTCGGTCACAATTTCTGTGGTGAGGTTTCTTCTTGGTGGAGCCTGAGACCCCTGCCGTGGTCTCGTAAGTTCTCACCTGGCTAAACCCGCTGCAATAATATTGTGTTGAAAAAAGGAGATTAAGAAAATAATTACCACGAATTCTCATAATCGAGTCGGGGTCTGGTTGACTCAGCGTACGTCGCTCTCATTGGCTGAGCGAATAATGGGAGTGGGTACGTCTTCTCACTCGTAAGCGCTCTGTAGATATTTTGATTTATTTTTGTTTATGATAAAAAACATCGCCAGGATAAGGAGCGCTGGAACGAATCGGCGTTCTATGGAATTGCGCTAAATGGGGTCTGCTTGTACTCATGCCGTAAAACAAAAAAGTGGTATAAAATTTCTTCAGAAAAATATATCTTCTTAAAAATCCCACTAGAACTTGATAACAGCGTGGGAATAATGTAGAACTGTTAGAAGTAAAATGCATTTTACAATTGTTGATTTCCAATATAAATGTGCATTTCAGTATATGTATACATACTTAGAATGGCATTCAGTAAAAAAATCGAACGGTTAAAATGTCGAAGCATTAGCCACTGTAATTTATCAATTGCATCCATCGCCTCATCCTGATACAGCATAGGATTTGCTCAACTTTTAAAATAATGTTGGATCAATAATTATTTGTAAAATACTCTAAATTCAGGGTTAATCCGTCTGCCTCAAGTTGCACACATCCCGGTTAAATACGTTCCTTAAAAAGTCCAAGTCAATTGTGAACCAATAGCAACGACCCTCTTTGTCTGACTTGGCATTCCTTTCCCATTCCTTTTTTCTATTCACGTTATCCTTAACCACTCCCCTTTCTGTGGTGCGCCGCAAGTAATACATTTTATATTGCCCGTATTACATTTACAACATGTTATCTAATCCCTTGACCTAAGACCTTATCACCCTGAGTTTCTACCATTCTCATTAATTTTCAGAAATTAATCAGTCAGGGTTGAGTCTGGATAGTATTTGGATGGGAACTGCCTTTGCATACTGGATTTTGTGGCACGGTGACAAGATGTTAATGACCTTGCCTGGTATACAGGAGGTTGCGGGTTCGAGCCCGACCCTGACACCTGCTGTATAATTCATCGCGTGGATTTTTCTCCAGGTCCTCCAGTTTTTTCACTCCACATTTAGTAACGTGCATTTACAGTATTTGGCAGCTATATATTTCCACACAATAAGCCACTTCAGTGGGGTATCATTTGGGGCCAGGTCGCTTCTGAAAAAGAGCTATATAGCTCAGTGGGCCAAACCTGGTAAAATAAAAAATAGTTTATAGTTCTTGGTTTGAGCTGCAAACTCTGCATGAGAAGACAGTGCAGCAGTGGGTGCAGTACACCAAACTATCTGTGCTGACATTTAACCATCATTCCCTTGTTCGCGTGGGTTTTCTCTCGGTGCTCCGGTTTCCTCCCACGTGCTAAACACTTTATTACAAGTCAAGATTAAACACTTTCGTGTCATTATTGTTGTTCATTTCTCAATCCGCTTGTCCTGGTGAGGGTCGTGGCGGTAGCATGTTGAGTAGGGCGGTCCAGACCTCCCTTTCCCTGGCAACAGACTCTAACACTACACTACTATACACTGTACACTACACTATACACTACTCTACATTACTATACACTACACTAATATACACTATAAACTACACTATACACTACTTCACACAAACTTTAGCTCTTCTTGGGGAATTCCTAGGCGTTCCCAGGCCAGCTGAGCAACGTAGTCCTGCCAGCATGTCCGAGGCGGGCCCCGGGGTCTTTGGGAAGAAGCCTCTTCAACAACTCCTGACACTCCCTGTGAGGCTTTCCTGGGTAAATAAACGGAATTATTTTCTGAAATTCACACGCGTGTTCTTGTTCTTAAAACAACGTAACTCAATCAGTAAACACAATACTGCATACGAATGGTCGGAAATAAAATGCACACACTTTCACTTTAACACGTAGGAGGCTTTCGCGACTAATATCCTCCATAATAGTATTTTTTTGGGTTAGATTGCGTAAATATATAAATGTTTCATTTAAACCCGCCACCACCCGACACAGCCAACTAGTAAGGGTTGAGACAATGTACATTATGCAAGCGCATTATACAATCCCTTTGATCTTGTCCTTCCTGTCCATTGTGTGTATTAAAATAGCCGTACCAACGGTAATCCCTATTGAAGTATGGTGGCCTGTTTAGGCATGCATTAAAACAATGTATTATTTGATGATTCGCTTCCACGCAGCACTAAGTCGGTAGCTTATCCGAACAGTTAAAATAGGGATTACCGTTGGTATGGCTATTTTAATACACACAATGGACAGGAAGGACAATATCAAAGGGATTGTATAATGCGCATGCATAATGTACGTTGTTTCATTAGCCCCCCCGCCCCATCCCACTCTGCGCAAGGAAAGCCAGCAAGTGTGGTCACCACTCTCACTGGCACGGCCACCGTTACGGTGGTTCTCTGGCATTGACACGCTGCCCCCTCACTGTGCAGCCGCCAACGCCGCAGCTTGTGTTGCCCACGAGGTGCCACTATGCCCGGTCCTCTGACACAGACATGCTATCTTCCCATTAAACTCGCTTACATTGACATGCCAATCTCTCCCATTAACGCAGCTGCTGTGCGTGAGTGCGGCGACGGTGCTCGTGTGCGACGATGGGGCCCATTTTTAAATCCTTTATATTAAGTTCACTTGCTTGCTTGCTTGCGTGCTTACGACTGTGCAAATCTTTTGGTCGTTTTTTAACCCACTTCCCGTGATCCAATCGAGCTGACATTTTGCACACAGACTCGTTGTGCGTGACAATTTATTTTCGTGAAAAAAATTTCCAAAATTTTCCACTTTTTAGGAAAAAAAAATTTTCATATTTAATTTAAAATACCAATGTGATAAAAATGAAACTCTTACTCAAGAAAAACAGAAATGAATAATAAAATAAAACCGATGCCACGCATATAAAGGATTTGTAGTGAAAAACTTAGTTTTTACAGGTTATTTTTTTATTCCATTATACTCGTGAACATTAACATGCCAATCAATCTCTCCCTTTAACGCAGTTGTGCGTGCGTGCTTGCGGCGACGGGACTCCTTTCCATCTCTGACCCCGCCCACTTACCCTTGGGTGACACCCACCTCAAACCTATATATTACCTCTTGTTGCAGCAGCCCTTTCTTGTTCAGCAGTTCTACTGCTGTATCTTTCCACCTGATGACGATTAATTGTGTTGCGATTGAAAAGTCGTGATTTATTATTTATTTTTCTACCTACGTGACTTTACCGAAAGAACAAAAGAGTATTCGGTAAAATGTTCTCCCAAATCTATTGTTGTAAACACATTATATTGTATTGCGTTAATGCATTGTGAATATTTATTCTGCAGGATATGATCACAAATGCATCCTCTGACTTGTTCAGAGCAACAAAGTATCGTTTCTACTTCCGGAATGTCAATATTCTTATTCCGGCATCATGGAAAACAAATCCAATCTACAACCGGCCAAAGTCTGAGTCCTATGGAGCAGTAAGTACTTACAAAAACACTGGCATTGACACGCAGTGAATATTAAAACAATACTAAAGTTTTTAAAATATATATTCTATATGCATACATATATTCATTCTTTCAATTGCTTTAACCATAATATTCGATCTATAACTGGATTCCATAATACAGGTTTTTTTTGGGTTAGATCGCGGAAATATATGTGTCGTTAAACCCGCCACCACCCGACACAGCCAATTAGTAAGGGTTGTCACGTAAACAGAACATGCCAATTCGTTACTAGTACAGCACACCGGTGTGTTGAAGAGCGAAGCCACAACATTTACAATCTGAGTACGACATTTCACCAGTAATTATAACTAGCTTCATCAGGCGCGATCTAAATTAAAAAAAAAAAACTGTATCATGGATAATATTGGTCGCGAAAGCCTACGTGTTAAACCTATAACTAGATTTTAAAAAAATCAGACAGTTTTATCCAGCACTGAATATGAGTACGATGAGAAATGGAGATATTTCTAGTTGGGTGGTGTGGTGTGTTTAAAATGTTCCAGCTACAATTGAAAGGATTCTAATTAAAATTGCACTGCAGAGGGAATCTATTCAGCTCACAATCCATCCAGGACCATACAAATTTAGATAATTTTGGGGTAATTACATATTTAACAAAACCACATTTTCGACGATATTTAGTAAGGCTCTTTGTCTTTGGCAAATAAGATTACCACCCACATATTAGGTCAATCTGACCTCTCACTCCCCAGATATAGAACATCAAAGTTTTACCTGGCAAGACCACTTGGTGACTCTCTAGTTATCGATTTAAAGCTTTCGTGACTGCGGGGATTCATCTTCTTGGTTCGTTCGGTAAAGTCACGTAGAATGGAAATAATAAAATAATAAAAATAAAACATAATAAAATAATTCTCACGACGTTTCAGCCACAATGCAAGCAGCCGTCCTCAGGTGGAGAACAGGTCTGTCGAGAAGACAGAGTCTGAATGTCTTCTCGACAAACCTGTTCTCCACCTGAGGACGGCTGCTTGCGTTGTGGCCGAAACGTCGTGAGAATTATTTTATTATGTTTTATTTTTATTATTTTATTATTTCCATTCTACGTGACTTTTCCGAAAGAACCAAGAAGATGAATCTCTAGCTATCGTTCCTTCCTTCAGTTGACGTAGATAGGTGAGTGAGTCTCGTGTCATTTTAAAGCTCTAGAAGAGAGCTATATATCTTTTTTTATTCTATGGAAAAACTGAGACATGGAGGACAAAAGGTAAAAAAAAGAATACATAGCCCCAATTTTTATTGAGTTGGCTTGGGATGACAGATTACGAGATGTCAACAGTGGTCATCCTATGAAGATTATAGACCCTGCCATGAGTTATATGGAACTTATATACCTGGCCGATTGCATCCACCACAGTTTAACACCACATCTTTGCTCCTTTGCGTGAAGAACAATATGATGTTTGACTTTGAAAATGCGTTGACAGAATTTCCCTGGCCGCTCGCTGTGTGTACGAATGCAGGCAGATGTGCTCATTGTGCCCCGCGACGATCCCACCGACAATTCTCCGTACACGCACCAGTTTGGCCTGTGTGGGGAACCTGGCCAGTACATTCACCTCACTCCAAACTTCCTCCTGACCAACCACTACTTGGAAGCATACGGCCCCCGAGGTACAGTGACTCAGAGGTTACATTAACAAATCCAAGCAAATTTCGATTTAAAGCTTCTTTCGTGACTGCAGGGATTCATATTCTTGGTTCTTTCGGTAAAGTCGCGTAGAAGGGAAATAATAAAATAGTAATAAAATAAACATATAAATAAAACAATAAAAATTATCACGACGTTTCGACTGCCACACAAGCAATCATCATCAGGTGTGAAATCCACAGCAAGACATTTTTTTATTTTTTTATTTCCCTTCTCCGTGACTTTACCGAAAGAACCAAGAATATAAATCCCAGCAAGTCTCTCAAGCAGATTATATGATGTCAGCAGCATTTTTTGGACCTCTGTTATGAACAGAGGTTGGCACTTTTACGACGAGGCATGAATATTTAAATTTGTCCATTAACTCAACTGCCTGACTCAGAATGCAATATTTTTTTTCTAATGGATGTTTATTTTTCGTTATTATCCAGGCCAAATGCAAGTGTGTGTATTGTGTAATAAATCAACTCGGCCTCAAATGAGTACCTAGTGCGATGTGTAAACATCGCCACGAGGGAGACAAAAGCGACGGGCATGGTGCTGGCCAACCACCCCCTCATGTGCCGTACTGACCTTCATAAGCGCTCGTTAACAGCACTTTCCCAAACAGTCTGTTAAGGTTATAAGGGATTCACTTTGTCTTTATGTTGTGTCCCAGGAAAAGTCTTTGTCCATGAATGGGGCCACCTCCGTTGGGGACTTTATGATGAATACAACGATCAAGTGCCCTTCTATTTGGATAAAGGCAAAATCGAGTTTACAAGGTCAGTGTCATGTTTATTCTCCACCGCTTCCTGCATTTTATGTAGCCAGCAGTTAGAGCCTTTAACATTTCATGTTGATTGAACCCATGCAATGAGTTAATCATCTCAAGTAGCAGATACAACCTAGGGGGGGGAGGAGGGGTTTCACCAGCACTCCAGTTTTACGTAAACATGTTTGTTGGAGATATCACAGCGTTAGATTTCTCGTGCACTTTGTCACTCTTTTCTGTTTACATAGCTCTAATATTTTTGCAAACTTTATCTGATGAATTGCCTTTTAAGAGCAAATAATAATGATCATTCATAGCCCCTTTGACAATTCAACGCTGATGTGTTCGTCATGGGAATTGTTTGGCCACACTTGGTCAGTGTGGATTGTTGACAAAGGGATGTGGTGGAGTCCAAGCGGTACGTTCAGATATAATCCGCCACTGATGTTAGCTGTAACTGGGAATGAAACACGGGTCACTGGGTTCATAGCACAGCACGCTAAGCATTGTGCAACCATTACCCTGAAATCAACAACAATATTGTTATAGATTCTAGGAGGGGGAAAAATCACATAAACACATAAAAACCATAATAGTTATCATAAAAGTTAAAAACATTCATAATATTGAGGAATGTATATCATGCAAAGAAACTGAAATATACAACTGATTTAAACTGAGACACTTCTGTCTTACTCTAATTGTTAAGTTGACATGTATACCTTCACCGCACACAGGTGTTCCAAAGACTTAACGGGTGGTCACGTGATGGTGATGAGAAACGGTAGCGTCTCTACACGCAATTGTAACATTGATCCCAAGACGGGCCTTCCAGAAGAAGGATGCACATTTTTCCCAGACGTGGATCAGACAGCATCAAGCTCCATCATGTCCATCCAGGCCCTCGACAACGTAAGCTCCTGGCCCAGATACGAAACGCACTTTAACATCTGAAAATTGCAGTAGATCCACCGATCATCATCGTGTATCCATTATCATCATCATCATCATCAGCCATAATCTATCCACTGCTGGATGAAGGGCTCCCCAAGCCATCGTGCCATATCATCAGGGTCTTGCGATGCAACAGTCCATCTTAGCTCCTGCATGTGTTCTGAAATCATCACTCCACGACTGTGGTGGTTGTCCTCTTGGGCATTTTTCCTCCTTTTGCTGCCACCAAACTTAAATCGTCATTGTCTCTTCTTAGTCCTTGTCCTCCCATGCTATCAGGCACTTTGATCTATCCTGCGCACGGTGTTTCTAGGGCTTATATATGTTAAAATATAAGGGCTTTAATATTTGATGTTATGAAATATTGAAGTGTCTATTTAGGCCGATCTCCCGCACATGAATATGAACGTAGTTGCCAGTATATGTTAAGAATTGTGAATGAATATTCATGGTGGTAGTCTACAAGGCAGTTTATTGTGGCTTCTTATTAAACCACAACTATATAATGCCAATTTTGTCCCAGATGATAACAGATCGAAACATCATTTTACTTTCCTCACCTTTTAAGTATTGGATAAATACACGTAAATATCAATTTGTTGTTGTCACAAAATTACAGGTTATAGTCATGGCAGTGGATACCGAGTCGTTCTCAAAATGAAATAATAAAACCAAAGTATTCATCTCCATCAGTCAGTCTGAGCCAGTGGTTGAAATTCCACATTACTGAGACAGGGGACAGGCTTTGCAGAGGAAAACCCACTGTTTATTTCCAGCATTATTACTCACTTCATCGACTCCATTGGTATAATGGACTGAGTTGACCCATGGCCATGATTTGAACTCACAAGGTAGAACATATTTTTAAAAATGCATTCTTATTTCTGGCATGTTTCCACACTTGTGGGGGTCCAACTTGTGGGTCCTCTCTCTCATACTCATTCCGATCCTGGGCTATCTCCACGCCCAACGCCTTCTTCTGCTTTAGTGCTGCCTAACGGCGTGTGCGACTTCACGATGATATTGGTCCCGGTCTAGCACGGCGTGTAGAGTTTGTGCTGTTGTTAATTGTAGCCATGTTTTGATGTTACTGAGCCATGTCGTTTTTGGCCATCCTGGTCGTTTTTTCCCTTCAATTTTTCCTTCCAGGCTTTGCTTTAATAGCTGGTATTTGTGGTCGTTTCGGGCAATGTGGCCTAGGTAGTAACACTTCCTGCTAATGATGGCCCAACGCCATATTCACTTAAATCGTGTTTCACCAGCCAGAACCACCTCGTTTTATACCAGGCTCTCAGTCTCATCCTTCTTAATATTTAAATCCGCGCAGTTGAATAACGTCAAAAGTGTTCACAATCTTCCTTTTGTTCTTCCATGTTCTCACCTTTCCCCCTATGTGGTTTCCCTCCCTTATTTACAACTGGTTTCAGCTTGACTGAGATGGGTACCACTACTTACCTCTCTCTCCCTTGTCTCTTCATTTCTGGCCCTGATCCAGCCCTTGTAATTCTTGAGATTCCATCGTCTCGTCCTAAATTTCCGTTGTGCACAACATCCATCATTAATACGTGCAACATTTTAAAGTCTTGATTTGAAGCTTTCGTGACTGCAAGGATTCATATGCTTAGGTTTTTTCGGTAAAGTCACGTAGGTAAAAATTTTAAATAAATGAAAGTAAAATAAAATAAAAATCACGACGTTTCGGAGGCAACACAAGCTTCCGTCTTCAGGTGGAACCGTCACAGCACACTTGCTGTACTTGAAGACAGGAAGCTTGTGTTGCCTCCGAAACGTCGTGATTTTCATTTTATTTGACTTTTATTAATTTTAATTTTTTACCTACGTGACTTTACCGAAAAACCTAAGAATAACATTTTTAAGGACTGTCAATGCTATATTAACCAGAGGCATTAACACGGATGAACCTTTGGCCGCTATAACTGCAGGTCAAAGAATTCTGCTCTGTAAACCAACACAACAAGGCCGCTCCCACCCTCCATAACCGTCTGTGTGCCTCGAAGAGCACATGGCAAATCATGCAGCGGCACAACGATTTTAAGCTGAAAATAAAACTGCCGGTCGGAACGGACACGCAGCCGTCATTTACGCTCCTGCAGCCCACATCCCGCGTCGTCACTCTCGTCTTGGACGTGTCTGGCAGCATGAACGAGGTGAGCGCATTTACAGTGATCACATTCGGGTCCTTGTACCATGCACTGAACATACTAGGCTCACCCTGCCAGCAGTACAACATCTCAAAACGCCGGTGTAAACAGGTGACTATCAAATGTGATTACGTTCATCAGATGTAAACTAAATGTATCAACAGATTTCGTATATTATTTTCAGCTTTGAAACTAGCTTAAAACCATCCTGATAATTTTAATCTTTTGATTAAAAGAGGTCGCGGGTTTAATTCCGTCTCGCATGGAAACAATGGAAAGGTTTCTTAAATCCCCCCCCCTACCTTTGTTCACCCTGCAGTATAAACGGGTACCCGACAGTCAGTCAGCAGGTCACGTGAGGTGGGGAAAAGTGTAGGCACACTCGCAAACTCTTCCACGACGTCTGGCCAATATGGAAGATTATGCCAAATTTCCCCCAGAAGAGCCCTACAGAGCTCTCTTTAGTAGAGTCTCTTATGCCAGCAAGGGCTATAGCCAGGGTAGCAACTATGGGGGGGGGGGGGGTATGCGGTGGCGTTACGCAACGCATAAGGCCACAAGGAGGGCCCTGAATAAACAGATAAGCAAGTAAAATTTTTTTAGAGAAATAACAAAATAATTCCAACAATGAACCATACATGTAAAACAAGTAAACCCGTAAAAACTAAGTTTTTAACCATAAATCCTTTATATGCGTGGCGGCTAGAGTCCTCTCGTCCTCTGGCTTGAGATGGCTGCCACCTATGGGTCAGATGATTGTCTGCCACCATTAAGCAATTGGTAATTAAATATTTAATTTGTTTTCCCTAAACATTGTAAAAAATTTGATTTTTTTTCGCGAAAATTAATTGTCACATACAACGAGTCTGTGTGGAAAATGTCAGCTCGATTGGATTACGGGAAGTGGGTTAAAAAACGAGCGAAAGATTTGCACGGTCCTAAGCAAGCAAGCACGCAAGCACGCGAACTTAATATAAAGGATTTAAAAAACATCGTTACAAATGGGAAAAACAACATTTTCGAAAAATGCACACACAGCGTAGAATATAGTAGCGATGCTACTGGTGTTTGCTGCTGAACACCACCAGGCTTTTTTTGGTAACTGACATAAGCATGAAAGCAAGACGCATGATAACTTAATTGTGAGTATTGTACCTTTAAACTTTTTAAGTCCTTTATATTAAGTTCACTTGCTTGCTTGCTTAGGACCGTGCAAATCTTTCGGTCGTTTTTCAACCCACTTCCCGTCATCCAATCGAGCTTACATTTTCCACACAGACTCGTTGTGCGTGACAATTAATGTTCGTGAAAAAATGTTTCCTCAATTTTACACTTTTTAGGACAAAAATATAATATTTAATTACCAATTGCTTAATGGTGCAATGCAATCATCTGACCCATATGTGGCAGCCATCTCAAGCCAGAGGACGAGAGGACTCTAGCCGCCACGTATATAAAGGATTTATAGTGAAAAACTTTGTTTTTACGGGTTATACTTATTTATTAATACTGTCACTGTGAGATTGCCTTCCTCTAAACCTAATGCAACTCAAATAACATATATAGAGTGATAGGCTACCATTATTGTATATGGGTTAAAAACATGCAGGTGCCCAGAGTCGTATTTTGCCAACCCCTGTGGAACTAGGTAAGCCCATACTTAAGAACTGGTTTCTGGAGGATCATGAATGCTGCCGCAGAACACAGAAGTGAAACCCCCTGTGGTAAGAGGTTGTAGAGAAGTAATGCTGGGGACAATGAGCCGAGCTATAAAGCTGTTCAAACACAGAAAGTGCGTGCGACGAGGGAGAAAGTTGGCGGAGATATTGACTACTTTAATCTTAAAAACCGACATACCTAGGTCTGTCAATAGAAATATTCTCAGCAGCCCTGGCCACTTTGTGTCACTTTGGAAATTAGACTATCCTCATCTCTTGAGTTCTCACCGGATTAAGCAAAATAAACGTGAAAACTTGAACGCGCATCAGAATTCAGCGTGGAATATACTTGATGACGTGTTGGCTTCTGTGCGCGTGCATGCAGGCAAACCGTTTGCAAAGGATGCGGCAGGCATCTGAGAATTTCATCATGAAAATTTTGGACGCAGGAACATTGATAGGGATCATCGTTTTCAACAGCGGAGCAAGAACGAACCTTGCTATGACGAGAATAACCGACGAAGCGAGCCGTGTGGCAATTAAAAACTACCTCCCCACAAGTGTCAACGGAGGAACCAATGTGTGCGCGGGAGTCAGGCATGCCTTTCAGGTGACCCCAGAAGACTGCGTCATTTATTTTTTCACTGCAAGTCACCAGCACCCGATAATGGGCAATATTGAAGATTTTAAACAAGATTTTTGACATTTAATTACATAATGGCTCATACAGGGGTGATTTGATGTGTTTGCAGGTTCTAAGGGCGCTGGATGGTGATGTGTCTGGAGATGAGATTGTTTTGCTGACTGACGGTGAAGACTCTGGTATCAGCAGTTGTGTTGATGACGTCCAAAATAGTCAATGCACCGTACACACCATAGCCCTGGGACCAAACGCGGACCCAGCACTTGAGAAACTAACCAGCGCCGGTAAGCCACAAAAAAACTGTAAAAAAAAACTGGGAATTTTTCAATCGTTTGTGACCAATTCTCTCGGGAATATTTACGATCTCGCTTGATTTCTGAAGCGAAGCAACTATTAAAACCCCGGTTAGTATTTGGGTGGGAGACCGCCAGAGCTTGCAAGACATTGTTGCCGTTGGTGGTTGCGATGATCAGGAGATTACAGTGTTTGTGTGCCACCCCTTCGCGTGCGTAGGTTTTATTGGGGTTCTTAAGTTTCCTCTAGACCAAAACCGAACACTCATTAAATGGCATTGGACAAACATCCCAGCAAAGGAACCTCTTTAAATAAGTCACGCATCTCCGTCGGTTACATATATCTCTTGTGGTTGCCTTTCTGGAGTGACTCATGCAGCCAGGTATGGCTGCAGGGTTTTGGTGGTACATGTTGTTTATGCCATTTATTGAGAAAATTCCGTCACAGTTCCTATGATCACTGTTTCATTGCTTCCATGGCTTTATTTTGGTGATTTCGAAAAGTGTATTGGTTTAGCCATGTTTGTTTGTTGTAGTACAGAGTTAGACTGATGGCCTTAATCTAAGTTGTCTTGTGATTGTTGTTGTTGTTATTTGACTTGCATCCCACTGAGATTTTTGCACACAGCGTTGGTGTACGGTGATTTTTTTTTTGTTCATGTTTTTGTTTTTTGTTTGTTGCGGTTGCACCCGATTCAAGAGCCGAATGGCTCACAGGGCTATACCTAATAAATGAACTTGAACTTGAACTGTCACCTTTTTGGTGGCAAGACGGGATGGAGCTGCATAAAGTCAGAAGCGATTTGCATGCGGCAATCCATGTGCCACCAATTCCGCACCAGGAACAGAAATTGCTCCACCAGTGCCTTGTGGCACGATCGTGGAATGATCCAAAGTGGGCCAGCTTTAGGGTGGAGCCGACAAATATCAGAGAGCAAACGCACAATCTCAGATTCTCCTCGATACTCCGACTGCTATACCGACGGTGGGATCTCTTCTGCGGAAGGGAGCTTCGCCCTTAATTCTAGATTTGAAGCTTTCGTGACTGCAAGGATTCATATTCTTAGTTTTTTCGGTAAAGTCACGTAGGTAAAAAAATGAAATTAAAATTAATAAAAATAATAAAAATCACGACGTTTCGGAGGCAACACAAGTCTCCGTCATCAGGTGGGACCGTCACAGCCAGATTTTGCTGTATCAAGTGAGGCCTCATGTGTTAATCAAGTGAGGCCTCACTTGATACAGCAAAATCTAGCTGTGACGGTCCCACCTGATGACGGAAACTTGTGTTGCCTCCGAAACGTCGTGATTTTTTATTATTTTAATTAATTTTAATTTCATTTTTTTACCTACGTGACTTTACCGAAAAAAATAAGAGTAGGAACTCCGCCCGTTCGACCCAGCGGAAATCGGGCCAAAATCCAGCAAGTGAAACGAGGCGTAATCAGTTGTGAATGGACTTCCACACGATACCGGAATTCTGCGAATGTGTGGAAACATAGGAGGCTCCACGTCAATCGAGCCCTGCATGGCTTTGCTCGTTAAATAATGGCATACGCAAAGTTGTGATGGTTAGAGGCTGTTTTACACCACATTTGTTACTGGTAGGAACCTCCTGGTTACACCAGCCCACAGGGGATTATTGTGTCCGTCCGCCGTGCATCCATAAATGGGAGGGGTGGGGCTGGGTGGAGAGGAGAGGGTGGGGAGGGGCTGGGAGGGGAGGGTTGGGAGGGGCCAGGTCGGGAGGGGAGGGTGGGGAGGGGCTGGGTGGGGAGGGTGGGGCTGGGTGGGGGGTGGGGCTGTGTGGGGAGGGGCTGGTCACCCCGTGGTGCCCTCATAAAACTCAACGTTTAACCTACTCACGCCGGCTTGTGCCCGCCCTCATAGTCGGCCATATTTGCGGAATACACCACGCCGCCGTAGACCCTGGCCATTGACCGAGCAACCCAACGTTCCTACCAGCCCCCTCCGCAGGAATGTGTTAATCAAAAGCACAGTACCTTGAGGTAGACTGCTTACCTATTGTACATTCTCCAAATGATAATACCAACTCAAGCCGTGATTTTTTGAATATGTAATGATTTATTTTTTAAATACATTGCTCTGTTTTATTTTGGCAGAGAGATATTACCATTTACACCGACATCTAGTTATAACACGACCTTTCTCAGGAGGTGAAGTGTATTGGTACAGTAGCAGTTGCGCAGCAGGGCTGGCATGGGTGCTGGTGCAAAGAATGCAAAACGGTGCTCCCTGCAACATATGCCCATTCTCCGTAGCTAGGTGTCCTGGCCCCCATGGTGTGCCCCAGCGCAGTTGCACTGCCTGCGCACTTGGTAGCTACCCCACTACGCATGGGAAGAGGAAGATACGGAACGTAGAGATTGCAGCGACATGAACGTGAACATCGCTCGCATGAATTGCACATTGTTTTTTTGTGTTTTTTTTTTACTCGATGCAATGTTTTCGTGTAGGAGGCATGACTTTTTCTGCCAGTGACAACTTGGACACAAACAGTCTCGTGGACGCCTTCTCATCTGCGAAGACAGACGATGGCGATACAAGCTCTCTTGTGCTACAGGTGATGACGACAACAGAGATGAAGAATAAGAAGAAGAAGCAACCCAAATTCGCGTTCACTTTCATCGCGCCAACACTCGGCGCTGCGGAGGCGAGATGTTAACCACCTCACCTGGTATACAGGAGGTCATGGCTTTGATCCTGACACTGACGCCTGTATATTTGAAGTTTGCATGTTCTCCCCGTGGTCACGTGGATTTTTCTCCGGGACCTGCGGGTTTTCCCTCCACATTTAGAAACATGCGTTCAGGTTGTTTGGCTGCTATAAATGTCCACGTGATAAGCCACTTCGTTGAGTTGTTATTTGTGGCCAAATCGCTTCTGAAAAATATCTAAATAGCTCAGTGGGCCTTACCAGTAAATAAAAAATTTGTTTAGTTTTTTTATTTTGGCTGCTTTCTAGCTATCCACTGGGTGGTTGAAAAATTCGACTTTTAAGAGACACAGTAGCACTCTAACGACATCGTTGTGCTAGTGTCAATACAATGGCACTGCAGATGTTGTTAAGCGTGTATAAAAGTCATTATAGACAATCATTAACAAAGCTTCATACATATGTCTGTAACTTCAGGACACACCGCATAAGCAAGGGTAAGGATTTGCATTTACACGGTCTATAAATGTCTCAGCAACACTACGTTCCTCACTATATGTCATTAGAACCATTTATATAGCCAAGGGGGACCCCCAGTGGCAGCTGCCCCTATGTAGTACAAGGTGAATGCAGCATCGGCCTGCAAATTGGCCTTAGGAGACGATGTTGTTGTGATTTTTCCCAATACTTCTTCTAATTTCGTTTGGCTGATGTAGATGCAGAGCAACGACTCCAATTTCACATTCATGTGGTCAAGCCAGATAACCGCATCAGGAGTAGCGGAGTGTATCGCTGTGATGTCTTCCTTCGTATTCGTGGATCGGGCATCGCGTCGTTACGTGTTGTACGGTCTGTTCTGGATGACCACAGTCGCACACTGGATAGTTTTTAATGTTACATTTGTGCATCAATTAAGCACGGTAAATTGCAAGTAGTTTAATCAACTTTGGGAAAGATACCTAGGATAGCTATTTGTCTTTTGGCTTACCTCCTATTTTAACGCTTGCCTAAAATCTCGCATCTCTTTCCACGATTCCGTCAACGGTTGCCACGCGGTCATTGCTGAGTATTCTAATTTTGTACGTGCGTGTGCTTCTCTCGGTAGCTGGAAAGCACAGGTCAGTCCCTCAACAGTGGTGAGACAATGAAAGGGGAAATTCAAGTGGATGCCTCCATTGGGAACAACACCCAGTTTGTGGTCACGTGGCTGGCAAGCACCGTGCCAGAGATGCACATTATTGACCCAGACAACTTTGATTATCAAAACAACAAGTTTGTCATCGATACGGCGTTCAAGACTGCACGGTTAACAATCAAAGGCACTTCAAAGGTGAGAACAACGTATCAACTGTCATTGCCAGTAGATTATAAAAGAGAAAATATGCTTGCATAGTACTGAGAGACATTCATTTGTCAAGACAGCATACAGCTACATATTGTACACTATGTCATTAGCTGCATAGAGTCATCATCGTCAGCCAATGACTAGCCCTACCTCGCTCTACGCCGTTTGCATCTTTCATGGTCCTTCGATGTCTTAAGGGGCCGTCCATAAATGACGTCACGCACCTGGGGGGGGTCAGACATTTGTGACGATGTGTGACAAGTGGGGGGAGGTTTGAGAAATGTGACATCACATCAAAATGCGCATTTTTAAATAAATATAGACAACGCGTTCTACTTAATTAAATAGACTATTTAATAAATGTTTTCTCCTGCAACATCAGAGTGCAGCGCCACATTAAATACGCACTACAATGGAAATAGTTTAAAGCGATTTGAAGCATGTTTTATTTTTTTTTGGGGGGGGGGGCAGAGCTTTGTGACGTCATATTTGAGGGGGGGGTCTGACTTTTTGTGACGTCGTGTGACGATGGGGGGGGGGGGTAAAAAAATCGTCCAAAATCGCGTGACGTCATTTATGGAGGGCCCCTAATGCCATCTCACTCATGCGCACGGTCTGATTCCGTTGTTCACATCCCCATGGTGGTCATCCATTTTGGGTGTTGCCTCTCTCCATTGGCTGCCGTTCCATCGCCAGTCTCTTCCACCGACCCATCGTCCCTTCTAACCACGACGTGCCTGGCCCATGCCCACTTAGGTTTCTTAAGTCAGTGTCATATCATAGCATCAAGTCTGCATTCAGCACACGTATTTGTGGCTAAACATGCCAACAAACATGCTCTGATAATATGGTTAATGCAGAGTTGACGCCTTTTCAAAAGGAATCTATTTGGCGTTTGAACATCGTAACACCTGTTTTATTGCCATAGTCTTATTTTTCATCATTGATACTGGCAAAAAGGTCCCCGTAGATAGTCAATAATTTGTCTCTAATTCGTGCTTTGTTCCCTGAATCCATTTCTTCCTCAAAAGTGTAATTCAATGCATGCATCTGCCCATGTTCACTCTTCAAATTTATATTCTTGGTTCTTTCGGTAAAGTTACGTAGAATGGAAATAATAAAATAATTCAAATAAAACAATAACATTCTCACGACGTTTCGATTGCAACACAAGCAATCGTCATCAGGTGCGAAACCCACAGCAAGAAAATTCGAAAAAAATTGCCGTGGTTTTCACACCTGATGATGATTGCTTGTGTTGCAATCGAAACGTCGTGAGAATTTTTTTGTTTAATTATTATTATTTTATTATTTCCCTTCTACGTGACTTTACCGAAAGAACCAATACAATGAATCCCTGCAGTCACGAAAGCTTTAAATCTTCAAATTTAGTTTGCCTTTTAATTTTCATTGTCCACGTTTGCGATCCGCGTGCCATAGCTGGCAATTTGCGCCAATTGAAAACTTTTCTCTCAATTCACAACTTGGTTTGCTGCTTGTTACGATCAAATTACATTTTCTAAAAACACTCCGGCCTGCTCTTGTTTATCTATCTCTTTTAAACTATAATTTTGATCGCTATCCACTTACAATTATTGCTCAATGCATAATATATTCTGCTTTGTTTTCAGTCATACCTGTAAACTTATATGGTTTTTCCGTATTCTTGTACAGGGAAATTTAGTTTTCAGGTCCATACGACGTACAGCCATTTCAATACGGGCAAAAAAAACTATCTCCCTTGTGATGGGACTTTGTAGAATGAACGTTGAGATTTATAAGTGTACGGGGTGACCAATAAGGTCTAAATTAGTCTGTAATAAGGTAGGCACTGATAGGGGGTTGACAGGCATGTCACATTGTTGTGCTCCAACTGTTATATATTTTTTGTTTAACCAACTCAATGTGACTTCCATTTTGTTCATACGTATGCCGAGTCAAACTCTGCGGTATTCCTTAATTAAGTTATGTATTCGATCTCTGAATACATACTCGTATTTTGGAAGCTCTATACAATGCTGCACATTGTATAAGACAAATTATATTTGCCATTCCTGCCGGTCTGCATAATTACAATTAATAATATATCATACCTATAAGCACACAACTTCTTAAGCAAGTCCTTCTAGATTATATCCATTATTATATCCATTCACAAGACTGCTGCTAAAGACTGATTACTATACTTGGAAATTACACCAATTGTCCTGCAGTCGTTGGGAGGAAAGGAACAGCTTGACAATTGAAATAAATGGCCTTATTCAGGGCACAATGAGAGTCTTAAATATCCTAGAGAGGGTGGGTGGAGGTATTTTGGAAGGGTTTTTAAAAATACATTCCAGGAGATAATATGTAAATGTTCTCACTGAAGTGCATTTTGTGTGTATGTTGAGTGTGTTGTCCTTCCCCTGCACCTCCGATTATAAATATCACTGATTGTCTATGTACTATGCAAAAGAAGTTCAACATACATACAATAACATTTCTGAGTGTGGGAAAATCCGTTCAGGGATCTTAACAGTTGTCCAAGATTTATGCTTTATTTAAATGTGTTGACGTAAACAGGCCATAAATATCGATTAGGAATCCGTGACACAGTAAGTGTATCCTGCAATCCCGCATGAGTGAAAGCCACGATCTGAAATGCCAACTGTTGTTTGTACTCTTGCGTAGGCTTCGTGCTTGTGCTGTGTAGTTCTCTGTTGTGCATTGGGGTCATACAAGGGCATGTTCGTCTTTGGCACGGTGTCCAACGTTTTGCTCTACGGCTCGGGAGCTTGTTTATGGAAGTAAATTGAGCCCCCTCTCGATTCAGTCCCAGCAGATGGAGCGAAACGTCGGACATCATGCCGAACCACAACGCTGTAAACCCCAACGGCTAAACGTAGAAGTATTGTAAAAGTGTTTTTTTTTCTTAATACGTATTTTTCTTATATTTATATTCGCAGCCTGGTACGTGGACGTACAAATTAACGAACAAACACTCGATCAAAGACAACATTGCGATCTCGATCACGAGCAGCCAGTCCAACAGTAACCTCCCACCTATCGAGGTGAAAGTCGTCAAGCCAACGGATAGCAACGAAAAGCTGAACGCCATGCAGGTGTTCGCGGAGGTCAAGCAGGGCAGTACGCCCGTCGTGGGCGCCACCGTCATCGCCACCATCGAGAGGCCCCGCGAAAAGCCTCTCGATCTGCAGCTGTTTGACAACGGGGCCGGTGCGTTCTGTGGGCTGTCTGAGGCGTTGTTAGCTGGCGTGAGAGAAAAGGGTTTCCCATGAAAGTGAACATTGTTACGTAACGTTTTAGAATGAGCCTTTAAGGATGATTGTAGCCAATCTGTAAATAGATGAGCACCAAAGTTCATCCGAACAAAACAAAAAACTATGTTGCGTCCATTAGCCTATGGGCGCTCTTGACCATGTTCATGTCTTTTTGTTTGTTGCGGTTGCACCCGATTCACAGGGCTATACCTAATAAATGAACTTTGAACTTTGACCAGACAACAGCAGAAGTATATTTTGTTTGTTTTCGCCAGGCCTGTTCTGCTCCGATCCCATAATCGGCATAACTGAATCTGGAGTTTGTAAAACATGACCAGAAATTACTGGGTGTCCAAAAAGGGGGGGGGGGGGGGAGTCAGACATTTGTGACGATGTGTGATGAGGGGGGGGGGGTGAGAAAGGTAACGTCACATCAAAATGCGCAACTTTAAATAAATATAGACAACACGTTCTCCTTAATTAAATAGACTTTGTAATAAATATTTTCTCCTACAACATCAGAGTGCAGCGTCACATTAAATACGCACTACAATGACAATAGTTTAAAGCGATTTGAAGCATGTTTAATTTGGGGGGGGGGGGGCAGAGCGTTGTGGCGTCATATTTGATGGGGGGGTCTGACTTTGTGTGACGCCGTGTGACGATGGGGGGGGGGGTGGGGGTCAAAAATCGTCCAAAATCGCGTGACGTCATTTATGGACGGCTCCTATGTGATGTAACGAGCCCGTGTATTGCCTCAATAAAAACAAGCAATATCAACAGAATGTAACATTTCCACCACTGGTTCAGAGCAGTAAACAAGAGATGAGAAATCATTCAATGCGCATTTGAGCACGACGTCAACTTTGATATCCTATGTATACAGCACTGGGTATAGACCATGCACAGACCACGATAAATTCAGCATTTCCCATTACATCCCTGCACGTGTCACGTAGAACTGGGAAATACAGCACCACATCTAAAGCATAACTTACGTACAGCAAATCTGTCGGATTCAGAATGCGCCTTTAAAATGTCATTGATATTTTGAATACCACCGTGTGATAATCGGTAACAAATATAGCTCGTGGCAATTTTAACTACGTGCAATATATGGCCCTTTGTCAATCTACTGCTGCACGAAGGTTTGTCGATAGCATATCGGTTCATGGGCGTTGTTTTACACTGCCCACTAAAGCAGCTGAATGAAGTGAAGGGGGGAGGGGTGGACCAGCACTGATGATAATATCGCTGTTGATGTGAGCCGCGGCTGGGAATTTAACTCAGGTGGCCAGGTTCGTAGTGCAGTGCACTTACTGCTGCGTCGGAGTTCATGACGCTGCACAAAAATTCAAGCAAATGCCATGATTTACATGAAGTACCCTTCTGCTGTGTGCAGGTGCTGACGCCAAAAAGAATGATGGAATTTATTCCAGATTCTTCGCACAGTTTACGGCAACTGGCCGATACAGCTTAAAGGTCAAGGTTGTAGGAGATAACAAAACGACACGTCTGGCCCCACAGAGAGGCTCGCGGTCCCTCTACATTCCAGGGAAACGAAAGGCGAATGGTAAGAACAATAATCCGAATCTGGATTTATCCTGGAGGAATCCGATGAGCTGTTAAGATTTTTTTTCGCACATGTCCAGTAGGTGCGTGTCAGCAAATTACAGAATGGTAAGAAACCAGGGGCCCCTTGCAGCACATCAGTGCAAGGACTGGGTACAGTTTAACTTTTAAATTTAGTTTATTCCCATTTGTTACTTATTTTGTAAACACTCTATTGCTTTTGCACTTTGTGTTTTTTTCCTCGAATAACATCCTTACTGAGTAATGAACTCAAATAGCTCTGTTCTGGCACCTCGAGATTAACTTCATGGGAGGTGCGGTATAAATGGTAACTGATGATGACGATGATGATAATTACGCAAAACAAAATGAGATATTTGTAATGATTTTTTGTGGTATAGTGAATGTGTTGTTTATATATTTACATGACTATGGCGAATGTTTCCCCGAATTTTCTTATATTATGCGAAATGTACTCAAGTTAGGTTGTGCAGTTTAAATGTAAATGATGTTTTTTATAGGCCAGTTGATTGTGCACAGTCACGGAATTTGATCATTTCCCAAAAGCCTATGAAATTGGTTTAATCAAGGCTCCCATGATCAAAATTTACATTGCAAAATGTAAATTTATATATATTGCATTGGGTATGAATACTTACCCGGACTCACACTAATGCCTTTATTGATCAGTAAACAAATAATTTACACGTGTTAAAAATCTGGCTTGCATATGTGGAGTAGTAACACGCGCGGGGGTTTGCACACAGTGTGCGCACACGTGTGACAGTGAGGTCACGTCAGGGCGAACAGGCGCAGACAGGGAGGGTAGACACTAGACAGGCTAGCAGTAGAGAGGCTAGCGGAATCCGAAGTGTGAGTGTGATAAGGCTAGCAGTAGAGAAGCTAGCAGAGTGTATAGCAAGAGGCTAGCAGTAGAGAAGCTAGCAGAGTGTATAGTGAGAGGCTAGCAGTAGAGAAGCTAGCAGAGTGTATAGTGAGAGGCTAGCAGTAGAGAAGCTAGCAGAGTGTATAGCAAGAGGCTAGCAGTAGAGAAGCTAGCAGAGTGTATAGTGAGAGGCTAGCAGTAGAGAAGCTAGCAGAGTGTATAGCAAGAGGCTAGCAGTGGAGAAGCTAGCAGAGTGTACAGTGAGAGGCTAGCAGTAGAGAAGCTAGCAGAGTGTGTAGTGAGAGGCTAGCAGTAGAGAAGCTAGCAGAGTGTATAGTGAGAGTGTAGCAGTAGAGAAGCTAGCAGAGTGTATAGCAAGAGGCTAGCAGTAGAGAAGCTAGCAAAGTGCAACATAGCAGGCTAGCGGAGCGAGAGAAAGCGAGCGGAGCGTAGCAGACGAGCAGTGCAAGAGGAAGAGTTGCCACAGAGATACGCGGGTGGTGAACGCGATGAGTTCTGTACGACTTAAGTGACACAATTTCGATTTAAAGCTTTCGTGACTGCATGGATTCATCTTCTTGGTTCTTTCGGTAAAGTCACGTAGAATGGAAATAATAAAATAATAAAAATAAACATAATAAAATAATTCTCACGACTTTTCGACCACAACGCACGCAGCCGTCCTCAGGTGGAGAACAGGTCTGTCGAGAAGACAGAGTCTGAATGACACACCCCAGGCTTGGAGCGTCTATTTAAGCTGGGACTCTGTCTTCTCGACAGACCTGTTCTCCACCTGAGGATGGCTGCATGCGTTGTGGCCGAAACGTCGTGAGAATTATTTTATTATGTTTTATTTTTATTATTTTATTATTTCCATTCTACGTGACTTTACCGAAAGAACCAAGAAGATAAAGTGACACAGTTGTCCGCGTGAAATAACACCGCTAACACATCTACAACCTTTGACAGTTTTACCATTTGCCGGAAATTATGTCGAAAGCATTCGGAGTCTGCTGTAATCCTTCCGCAATGTTTTAGTAACTGAATTCAGAAATACCTTGGCCAGATTTATCAAACAACTTTTTGCTTTCAAGTTCTATGCAACCTTCTTCATAACGGAACACACAAGCATCTAATGACTGGCCACCACCAATAGACAATCAAATATAAAGTATGCCCGCATTCTTGTAGAGCTACTGTGCTCATCATGTCATACGTGACAAACATCGGAACGGTGGCTGTATCATTGATAACAGCCGTGTCTCTTATCATTATTGACCCTGGTTTGTCTCTGTATCATTAATAATTCTACTCTGTTACAATTGACTCTGCCATTCCTCTTTTATAACTGACTCTTCTATGTTCTCTGTGTCAGAATTGACTCTGCTCTCTTCTCTGTATCATTAATAACACTGGTCAACAACAACAACATTTTTTTTCTGGCCTGGACTTTTGCAGCTGTTTTAAGCTAATTTCAGAGTGCTGATTCCAAATCTGATCTCAGATTTGCTCTATCACATCTCATTTTATGCTATCAGCATACCCCATTTTCATTGATTTTACCCGAAATTAACTCTGTCACTTATGATTGCAAGTTGTTGCGAGTCAGTGACTGCTTTAGTGTTAAAATATGGTGCTGTATTTTTAGGATAGTGTGTTTATAATAGCATTTTATGTAGATATCCACATTCATTTAATATTTTTCTTCTGCAGTTTTTATTGAAAATGTAATATTTGATATCTCAAAAACCTGATGTGATAGACAAAAACTGATGCCACATTTGAAATCAGCACCCCAAATTTACCTTTAAACCGTTGGAATACCTCATGCCAGAAAAAGTGTGGTGACCAGTGTAATTGTACCCTTGTCATAACTGATTTCGCTTGGCCTCTATTTCAGCTGACTCTACTATGTCTCTGTATCAGAATTGACTCGTCTGCTGGGCTCGGTCCACCAGGTGAACTGCAGGTGACGCAGCTGCCTCCCCCGGTGATCAAGCAGGACCCGACGCCAGTCCCAGACTTCATCCGGGTGGCGTCGGCAGGCTCCTTCCAGGTTGCGGTGCCGCCAGGCGGCATGAAGGATGTCTTTCCGCCGTGCCGCATAACTGACCTCCAAGCTGAGCTGCAGACCTCCAGCTCTGTGACCCTCACGTGGACAGCCCCTGGAGGGGACGGTGACTTTGGACAAGGTACGTAAACAGCGCTTTTAAATCTCGATTGAAAACTAATTTCTTTCGAGCTGCTTTTAGTGTGTTATTTTGTTGTCCCCCTCCCACCCCCCGCACCTGTTGGCTATGTACGGTGCGAAAGAAGTGCAAAATACATACATACCAGGCAATGCAAGTATTTTCCATGGCTTTTTAAAAATAAATATTTATGTTTTGGTCATCGTTTCCCTAATCATATCCCAAATGTGCTATCGGCATCGTGTCGTGATACAACATGTCCATTCGAATCTCTCGCAGGGCCCCTGAAGCCCTCACGTTCGAGAACGACCCGCGTAAGCGGATGTCACAGAGCTACTTCAGAGATCAGTCCACTGTTAGGTGTAGGCTTCTTCACGCTGTTGTGGGTCACGGCAGTTGTTTGACCACGCTTGACGACCTTGGTCAGTGGGAGTTGGTGAAGGGGACACCTGGGACCACTTCAGATATCTCTCACTACTGGTGTTAGCAGTAGTCAAGAATTTAGCTTGGGTCGCGAAAACCAGAGCGCAGTGTGCTAACCGCTGCACCACCACTCCCTGTTGTGGGTGGTTCCCCATGAGACATGTGAAACATTTTCTACAGCGTCTAGCAGCTGCATTCACGTGTCACGTAATTCCAAATTGTAATGCAAAGAGTAATACAATCTTTTTTATGGATTCTTCCTTCAGCTAAATTAAAAATTGTATTTGAGAGAACTTTTTGGGAGGTTTCAAATGTAAGTTTATTATGTTTAACCAGGGTGAGGACTCACAGGAGACAAGTATAGTCTCATTTAAAAGAGTTACCGGAGGAGGAAGGCTTTTTTAGTTATTTCACCGCATTCAGATAATTATAATTTAGGGTAATTTGTGTTGTTGTTGTTGCTTAAACGTCATCTTTTTGCGCGTGTGCAGCCGCAATGTACAGGATCATGATGAGCGACAGCGTTGATGGCGTGCTGAATGGCACGGACTTTCGCTTGGTGGAGAGAGAGGACCTGGCGTGGGGTGATCTGAACGCCCCCGGGGTGGCGGGCAACATCGAGAACTTCACCGTCACGACGACGGAGCTCTCCGCCGGCGACGAGCTGTACTTCTGCGTGCAGGCGATCGACAGCAGCGACAACGTGGCGCCCCTCTCCAACGTGGCCTTCATCACCTACGTCGTCGCTGCGACCACGATCGCTCCGACCACGATCGCTCCGACCACGGTCGCTCCGACCACGGTCGCTCCGACCACGGTCGCGCCGACCACAGCGGCACATGCTGCGTCGCATAGTAACACGAGCACCATCATCGCTGCCGTTGGAATATGTGTCTTGGTGTCGGCGTGCTTGCTCACAGGCATCGTTTACCTAACTAAGAATAGGAAAGGCGGCCATTACCGAATATCGACGCAAGACATGGCTTACCAGGAAAAATTAGGCCAAGTGCAGGCGTTGACCGTTTTGAGTTCGGTGTCCAATTCCCAAGTCGTTGCACCCAATTCATCGCCTGACTCCACGAAAGATGCCTGTGAAATATTACTGTTCAAGGATGCTTAAACTGTTGGAATATTCCCAGTTATCGATATTTCGAGCTGAACATATAGTCTACAGATCAATGGTCACGCCAAATAGCACAATCGTTTGTTTTGACTATCTCCCTTTTTTTTCTGTTTAACCAATAAAAAATATTCTTGTTGTCTAAAAATATATGTAAGATTCCATAATGGCCCAATATAGTATTCTGTTAAGCTGAAACTAACCACATCATAATACTGGTGAGCTAATCCCAAAATATACTCAACCGTTTTATAAACATTATCATGCTTAGGATATTCTCTGACACAGAATCATGGCACACGCACAGAGCTTAGCAAGCAGCAATTCAATTTTGCTTTTGGTATTCATTATCTAAATACACTTATACAGAAGAAAAACATGCTACATAAGTGAGCGTATGTTTACAGCATGTCTAAGCTGTCTACATTGCGACCTGAGCTATGTTGTGATAAAATTAGAGCTCATATCAGCTTCATACTCTTAGTTTTTTCGGTAAAGTCACGTAGGTAAGAAAATTAATTAAAATTAATAAAAAAATAGAACAATAAAAATCACAACGTTTCGGAGTCAACACAAGCTTCCGTCTTCAGGTGAAACCGTCACAGCAAAATATCTGTACCTTATATAGTGGTTAAGGGGGGAGGAGGTAGGAAGGGCAGCGGGGGAGGAGGAGTTGTGAAGTGGTCAATTACTGCTTTTGTTATACTGCTGGGTGAGTAAATGAAATATTGTTATATTTTTTATTAATTTTAATTTCATTTTTTACCTACGTGACTTTACCGAAAGAACTAAGAGTATGAATCATTACAGTCACGAAAGCTTCAAATCTAGAACTCAAATCAGCTGTTAAACAATATGTATGTATGTTGAACTTCTTTCACACCGTACGTAGCCAACAGTGCTCCTCGGAGGTGTGGGGGAAGGACAACAAACTAAACACGAAAATAAGTTCCAAATAAATTAGTTTTCAATTATAGATTTAAAATTTGCATAGTCTCAGTGGCTTCCTAATATCGGAAATAAGTATAACCCGTAAAAACAAAGTTTTTCACTCTAAATCCTTTATATGCGTGGCGGCTAGAGTCCTCTCGTCCTCTGGCTTGAGATGGCTGCCACCTATGGGTCAGATTATTGCCTGCCACCATTAAGCAATTGGTAATTAAATATTTAATTTGTTTTCCCTAAACAGTGTAAAATTTTGGAAATTTTTTTTCACGAACATTAATTGTCACGCACAACGAGTCTGTGTGCAAAATGTCAGCTCGATTGGATCACGGGAAGTGGGTTAAAAAACGACCGAAAGGTTTGCACGGTCGTAAGCAAGCAAGCAAGCAAGCACGCAAGCAAGCAAGCGAACTTAATATAATGGATTTAAGAAGAGCATTCCAGACCACTGCAGAAGCTCACCATAAATCGTGCGATGCGGTGAACATCTTTGTTCGATGGCTATCCAAAAGCGATGCGAGGATGATCTTAGTTCAAGTGACGGTCTGAAGGCACGTTTGCTCACGTGACACATTTATGAACTGGCTGTGTCGAGTGGGTGAGGGTGTATGACACATATTTTACTCACGTGACTTGACCCAAAAATCTATTACAAATCAATTTGCAGCCCTTCGTAAATGCACTGTTGAGTGAAGGCCTCCTCGTGATCACGTGGATTTTTCACCCGGTCCTCCAGTTTTTTTCCCTCCACATTTAGAAACGTGCGTTTAAAAGTATTTGCCTGCCATACATTTCCACATGATAAGCCACTTCATTAAGCTATCATTTGTGGCCAAGTTTCTGAAAAAGAGCTGTATAGCTCAGTGGGCCTTACCTGGTAAAATAAAAATAGTATTTTACAGTATAAAAAGAGAATTACACGCAACAATGGAATCGAATGAGGCTATTCACTTGTTTGTCTTCATCACCGCCACCACTCCACCTGCTCATGACGATGGGACTAACGTTGCTGATGGTCGTGGCAATAATCGCAAGTGCTTATTGTTCTGGTTTCTGGAAAATAGATGAACAAGGAAGTGGGTATCATGATCACAGTTTTTTCACTGTGGTCACACAGATGCATGAACAAACACACACCCTCTGTTGATTCTATGTGTGTGTAATTATCTTGTTTTCTAGGCCTGAGAACTATAATCGGGTTTTTTACTTTCACATTTTAAAACGTGTTTTTTTATATTAAACTACTGTAAAGTTGTATTGCTTTGTGTATGTAGACCTCCGTCAGAAAATATTTGTCTTATTTACTGAACGTTTTAGTTTCATTGGCAGTATATTTCCATAGCTGGAGACTGCACAAATCCTTCCGAAACCACCACAGTCGCCTTTCCACTTGAACAATTATGCAGCAGATGGCACCCTTGCTGTGCCCTGTGGTAGCCCAGTGCGCAATGACTCCACTCCTAGATATCTAGGGGTGATCATGGACAGAAGCCTCACCTTCAAGCACCACATAAAACACACGTGAAAAGCATATAACCCGTAAAAACAAAGTTTTTCACTATAAATCCTTTAAATGCGTGGCGGCTAGAGTCCTCTCGTCCTCTGGCTTGAGATGGCTGCCACCTATGGGTCAGATGATTGTCTGCCAGTATTAAGCAATTGGTAATTAAATATTTAATTTGTTTTCCCTAAGCAGTGTAAATTTTGGGGAAAAAAATGTCACGAACATTAATTGTCTCGCACAACGAGTCTGTGTGCAAAATGTCAGCTCGATTGGATCACGGGAAGTGGGTTAAAAAACGACCGAAAGATTTGCACGGTCGTAAGCAAGCAAGCAAGCAAGCACGCAAGCACACAAGCACGCAAGCAAGCAAGCAAGCGAACTTAATATAAAGGATTTAATAAAGGATTTAAAAACCAAGAATCGCCCTGCTACAGAAACTTTCAGGAACGACCTGCCCGCCCTCTCACTGGTCTACTCAATGGCAGAGCCATTGTGTTCCAGCCTGGTCCGGAAGCTCCTTAACAAAACTGCTGGATGCACAATTGACAAAATGTTCATCATAACCGGCAACACTGGAACTGACACCGATCCCCTGGCTCCCTGTTGTGGCGAACAATTCTGCCACCAAATATCCACAGAGACGCGCAAACTGCAAGGGAGTTTACACGTTATCTCGTCATTGACAACATATCCATCAACCAAGACCTCAACGATGTGCACCGCCGCCGGCGACTCAATTCCCATTCCCCCAATGGTTCTAGATTTGAAGTTTTCGTGACTGCAAGGATTTATACTCTTTGTTTTTTTCGGTAAAGTCACGTAGGTAAAATAAATTAAAAAACACGACGTTTCGGGCGCAACACAAGCGTCCTTCTTATTGGGTTCGTGCTGTCACCATCATAGAATATCACCAACATCCAGAAGAACACTGGTTAACAAGAGTGGAACAAGATTAAGCATCTCATTCGATACCCAAACATCGCACCGCCTGGCTTTGACATCGCTCCAAGACACTAGTGTAACCATCAACCGCAAAAAAGAGAACATCAACAGGCCAATGCGCACGTATCCTTCACAGCTGGAAGGTTAAAGACACAAGTCACAGTACGACTCTCTCCTGAAGCCGTGTCTCGTGGCTAGCAGACCCCAACATTGGCATTTAGCCACCTGAACATTGCCATCATAACCTAGAATAGAATTGGCCAAAACTTAATTGTGTCGAAACCCACTTGAAATGCTTAAACGTGTGGATATCATAACATGTTGTGTATCAATGTTGATATAAATACTGTCTGTCTTGCTTTTTATATAAAATTTACAATAAAGAAAAGATTACAAATAAATGATTGCGCTTGCATAATTCTACTTTTAAAAAAAATGTACAATGTGTTAAATGTCAAGCGGTTAACCTCTAATTGAGAAAAGCACACTTGATGAATATCAGATACGCAAATGCAGAAAGGGTGTGTTCTTCTGTGTTATGGCCATTGTTAACTAAATGAAAATTGCGGTTGTACTATCAACCTTCAGTCAAATTAGTTTTGCTCCATAAACTTGGTGTATTGACACATCAGGAAAAGTAAACATTCAACAAAATAACATTAAACAACAGATGCTTTACCTAAATATTCCATGGGACAAAGATCACTTTTATGTTTAATGTTGCCTACATTTAGATTTAATTCCTTCCAGTTTCTCGCACTGAATTGTTTTTTAACTGCTCGTATTTTCACGATTGTCATTATAGTATATTGCCGTTGTTAAATTTAATCGCGAGGGCTGATTCGAAATAAGGTAGTAAAGGATTAGCAATATGCCGGATTTATTGTAGCAAGTAATTAGATTCTCTGTGTAACCGCAAACACAACGTCAACAGTTTTAATGAGACACAAACACTGCCGGGTTTTTTGTAGTCTTCAGTCACAGGACTGCGGCGCAAAAACCAAAATGATCGCCTGCGTGAAGGCTGCCGCTCTGCTGTTCGGCGCACTGACCATTTTAACCATCGAGGCCTCTAATGTGAAGCTTGTGGACCATGGGTATGAAGGATTGGTGGTCGCCATTCACCCAAGCGTTTCTGAGAATGAGCAACTCGTTGTTAAAATCAAGGTACGTGTGTGGATTATGACAAACTCGGTGCTGTTTTAAATGTTTAAAATGGGAGCTCGCCTTTGTGATTTTACATGATCATTTCACATTTTAATACGATAATTCTCACGTATATGTCTTTTACAAAAAAATAATCCAAAGGTAGTGTTTTATCACAAAATCGACCCTTAGGGGGAAATGAAGAAAACATCCATCTAGTCTTCTTGAAGTTGCACTTGCAGCAAACTAGACGCCAGTGTGTTTACAATTTGTAAAGTGGGTGTTGAGGCAGGGCTAACCCATACATCTGTGCTGAGCGGTCATCGTGATTCCACTAAATAATTCATTGAGGGCCCATCTGAACGCCTTCATTACGAGGGCCCTGCACAGGATCTTGGGGCATGGGGAGGGGTGTCACGGTTGCGAAATGTTTCCTACCCCGCCTTGTATACAGGAGGCCGTGGGTTCGATCCCGACCCTGACGCCTGTATATTTGGAGTTTGCGTGTCTCTCTCCTTGTCATTGCGTGGATTTTCCTCCGGGCCCACCGGTTTTTCCCGCCACATTTAGAAAACATGCTTTTAGAGTATTTGGCTGCTATAAATTTCCACGTGATAACCCACTTCGTTGAGCTATCACTTGTGGCAAGGTCGCTTCTGCATAAGAGCTATACAGCTCAGTGGGCCTTGCCTGCTAAAATAAAAAATGTTTAAATATATCCGGGGGAGTGTCGTGGCCTCCAGGTCCAGTTTCGAGCGATCTCGACCTCATGTGTGTTAAAACCAAAGAGCTTCCCACCGCCTCCCAGCAGATCAGTTTAGTTTAAAAATGTTGTTTCACATCATCGATTGCTTCGGGAGACGAGGCTGAGACTTCACTGGTTGCAGGCTGCGCCAGTTGCCGGCTGGAGGAGGCCAGGAGGGGGGGGGGGGGAGATGGTGGTCGGCTTCCTTCGTGGCTGAATCAGGTCGATCGCCACCTGCAGGGGACCTGGGATCGGGAAGGGAGTCGGAGACTTGCGGATGACCGAGAGGGACTCCCAAAGGGCTGGAGCCGGAGAGTGAAGGCGGCCACGCGATGCTTACGCAGGCGCCCACATGCCGTGCAGGAGGTGGCGTCAAAGATGCGATAACCATCTGTTGAAACAAAAATTAGTGGACTTCATCTTCTTGGCTCTTTCGGTAAAGTCACGTAGAATGGAAATAATAAAATAATAAAAATTAAACATAATCAAATAATTCTCACGACGTTTCGGCCACAACACAAGCAGCCGTCCTCAGGTGAAGAACACGTCTGTCGAGAAGACAGAGTTTGAAAGCTTCAAATCGAAAATTAGTGGACTTATTAAATGTTTACATTTCAATTAAATAACTCAATCCATAGCTTGACGCCAATCATATTATTCTCAGAGTGAGGTAGCTACTCTTCCTGAATATTAGAGAGTCATTAACCTCCTGTCTTGAACGTAATAACCAATCGTTTATTCACAGAGCCACACTCAAGTGAGCCAGAGCAGCCAACGCGTCGCGGCTCCGTACATCATTTTAGAAATACATGACGATAAAAAATAGATATAGTGGAAAGGTGGTAAGGGCTACAACACATTTCCAAAGGGGGGGAGGGGAAGAGGGGAGGGGGTCACACGGCGCTGTTCTCAACAAAAAAATGCAAACATCAATGGCTGTAGGCACAATCAAGAAACTGAGATGAATAACAATTCAAATAAAGCATACCAACTATAAAGTGCTGCTGGTCTCCAAGTCGAGACGTCTTACTTTAGCTAAGGCGCGGTCGTGCGGCCGCGAGCGCAAGCGATGAGTTCTTTTGATTTATTTGTGTGGGTGCGGTGGTGGTGAGCAATGGGTGTCGAACGAGTGGTCGCGGTGAGAATCGGCGTTGTGGGGCCAAAAACGTTGCCGGCGACCTCCTCCCGCAGGAGGTGATCACGGCATCGTCGGCGCGTCTGTACTCGTCGACGGGACGGCGAGCCTTCTTCAGGAACGTCACCATCCTGCTGCCCGCTTCGTGGAGCCCCCACGAGGGGTACGGGCGGCCGAGCAAGGAGGCATTCAACACGGTGAGAGTTTGGGGGGCCACGGGGGGGGGGCCGTCCCGGCCCACCCCACACCGGTAGAACGCGGAGAGAGGTTGGTGCCAACGTTGATTACTCTTAGTTCTTTCGGTAAAGTCACGTAGGTAAAAAATTTAATTAATAAAAAATAAAATAATAAAAATCACGACGTTTCGGAGGCAACACAAGTCTCCGTCATCAGGTGGGACCGTCACAGCCTCCGAAACGTCGTGATTTTAATTTTATTTTTTATTAATTAAATTTTTTACCTACGTGGCTTTACCGAAAGAACTAAGAGTATGAATCCTTGCAGTCACGAAAGCTTCAAATCTAGAACCAACGTTGATTCTCACGAAATCAGGCCGCGTACGTGCACATACGTTGAACTTCTTTCGCACAGGACGTAGCCAACCGTTGCTAATCGTTGGCAATGTTTACTGGGACGAAGCCGGGGCGGGAGACATGGCAATCCGCATCGCGAGGTGGAAGAGATGCCGGCTCGTAACCCTGTGAGGAATTTATATTTATTTAAAAAAACGTCGTTGAGTGCTTTTGCTGTGTTCATCTCTCGGGTCAGTTAAAGTGTGTTGCGATGACTCGGCGCGAATAATTGTGCTTCCCCTGTTGTTATTTGACATTTGATTGATATAAACAAGGCTAAAAAAAAAAAAATTCACAAGGGGAAGAAGAACTGACCACTACCCTGAGCAGTGTGAAAAATGGAAAAACTCCCATCCTAGATGGAATGTATGTGGACTTATTTACTTAATTTTGATTTAAAGCTTTCGTGACTGCAGGGATTCATATTCTTGGTTCTTTCGGTAAAGTCACGTGAAATTCACACCTGATGATGATTGCTTGTGTTGCAGTCGAAACGTCGTGAGAATTTTATTGTTTAATATTATTTTATTATTTCCGTTCTACGTGACTTTACCGAAAGAACCAATAATATTATTTACTTAATGTTACCACACAAATGTAATACCTCAATCATGGAATTATGCCTATCATTATTATTTGGAAAAAGGGAGACCGAAAACACCTAAGAATAAAAAGGGAGATAATACAGATTTTAAATATTAAAGATGAACTACCCAAATACATATATTATTTATTTACAAAGATAATCGGCAACAGAATAATCAACATTTGAGTGGATAAACAACAACAAATTAAGAAATGAATTATGAAATAAAGAGGCAGACAAAAGCAGCATGAAGTTATTTTGAAAACTGAATTGGCCACAAATTCCCTTTGCATGAAACTGAGATAATGTACCCCCACCCCTCCGATTCGAACGGCTCCTTGTGTTGACCTTGTGTTGACCTTCTTGTGTTGACCTTCTTGTGTTGACTTCCTTGTGTTAACCGTCTTTCTCAGCACACGGCTGGATTCATGCCTAAGTTGTCCTCCACAGATTCTTCCAAGTGGATGGCTGCGTATTGTAAAATCATTATTGTTGCCATCACATGTTCTTGTTATACGATCTGGGCGTCGGGGTGGGAAGATCAGATTAGATCCTCTACAAATCCATCGTCCACTGAATTCGTGATACAGACATCGCCAAATCGCGAGGTCACAGTGCGCCGGAGAACAACATTTCATGCGAATAGATGCTGTGGCCACGCTGTACGTTAACAAAAAAAATTTCAACTGCACTGCATTAAAAGGAAACCTAATCGGTGACGTTTCGGGCAATGACCCTCCTTATTTTTCCGAAGGCAGTGTTATCGACGCACGTGTTGAGTTGTTGTGTTTATTGTGTTTGTGCATCACTGCCAAACGCGGCATCACCGAACAATGTACATTTAACACCGCTTTGAACTAAAAACCCCGTCGTAATAGGGAAACACCGAGCGGAGCTGGAGTGACGGTCGTCTTTTCGATTTAAAGCTTTCGTGACTGCAGGGATTCACCTTCTTGGTTCTTTCGGTAAAGTCACGTAGAAGGGAAGTAATAAAATAAAAAATAAAAAAACATAGTAAAATAATTCTCACGACGTTTCGGCCACGCTTGTGTTGTGGCCGAAACGTCGTGAGAATTATTTTATCATGTTTTATTTTTATTACTTTATTATTTTCCTTCTACGTGACTTTACCGAAAGAACCAAGAAGATGAATCCCTGCAGTCACGAAAGCTTTAAATCGAAAGATGACGGTCGTCTGTCTGTCCTTATCACAACAAGGCAGACGTGGTCGTGGCACAGCCGCATGACTCGAGCAACGACGCGCCCTACACGGTGCAGTTCGGCCTGTGCGGAGAGAAGGGCCAGCACATCCGCCTCGCTCCCAGCTACCTACTGCAAGACACTGCCATCTCCTTGTATGGACCACGAGGTACGACACGGAGGCCATGGCGTGCCACGTTACCGAAACCGCGTCTTGCTCTTTCACATTGGCAATTGTTTCTATGACTTTGTTTTTTTATATATATATGTAAAATCCCCTGGAAATGTTATCGGGCTTTGAGTTGATTTAAATATGTAATTTCATTTCATATGCAATTGGTATCTACCTTACACGCCTCAAAGCCATTGGTCATTTGTATGTGATTTATATTACTCCAGTAAATTTGGCATTTGAATGTATTTTTCCCATCTGCGCAATTGTATGTTATGTTTCCACCGAATAATGTTGCTTATTTACCCAAGAAGCCACATTGAGCTCAAGGACCATTTCAGAAATATCCTGCTACATGGGGCTCTTTATATTCAGATATTTTCAGCCAATTAATGCGTGTTCATGCAAGTGGGAGGAACCAGGAGAACCCAGAGGTTACCCACACACGTGCGAAGGGGCAACATTCTATCCCACACAGATGGGTCAGACGATATCAGTCCACACTTGCTGTACCGTGTGCGTCTGACTGGCAAGCCAGGGTATGGCACCTCGACACCCAACGCAGTATTTGTACGGTCCAGCAAACCCTCGCCTCCACAGTTCTGGATTACAAGCGTTGCCCTACCACCGCCCGGCACATTCTGTCAGTCTATTTTTGCTCAAACTAGCCGATGGCATACTCTTTGGTTTTTTCGGTAAAGTCGCGTAGGTAAAAAATTTAAATAAATTAAATCACCGAAAAAACCAAAGAGTATGAATCCTTGCAGTCACGAAAACTTCAAATCTAAAATTAGCCGATGGCAGTGTCCATCGCTGTTCGTCGGGGGTGGAAATTCCACGTTCTCATGATGAGGGCAAGTTATTCTATAGGAAAACCACTGTTGATGAAACAATATCCCACTTTAAAACTTTAAGAAATTAAATATTCAGCTCCGTAATGGTTTGTTTACATAATATTTAACAAAGCCAGTAATAATACACAGATAACGATTTCTGGAAGGAAAGAGGAATAATATATTTTGACAAAAAACAAGAATGGCAAAAAAATAAGACGACTGCCACTACAACGAAAACAAGCAACACAATATAATCACCGTATGCCATTAAGTCATGAAAGATGACATTGATGTTTAAACATAAATAGAGACACAAACATATACCTTTTTTTTAAACAAACATAACTTTAAAAGCACACACGAACTGCACACATATTTAGAACTGCCTGTTGTGCTTCGTTTGTTGTCCTCCCCCCGCACCACCGATTGCCACGGTTGGCTACGTACGGAGCGAAAGAAGTTCCACACACGTGAACACTGACAACTCTAACGTAGTACCCCCCCACCTCGCCCGTGCTTTGCCGTGCAGAGAAGTCGTTTCTGCACGAGTGGGGCCACCTACGATGGGGTCTGTTCGACGAGTACGGAAGCCCGCAGCCCTTCTACGTCTCAGCGGCTGGAAACATCGAGAACACTCGGTAGGTAATGAGAGAGCCGGCGGGAGCTGGTCGCTCGACACAGCATTCAGAGCATTTACACATTTGGGGGCCGTCCATAAATGACGTCACGCACCTAGGGGGGGGGGGGGGTCAGACATTTGTGACGATGTGTGACGAGCGGAGGGGGGGGTTGAGAAATGTGACGTCACATCAAAATGCGCAACTTTAAATACATATAGACAACACGTTCTACTTAATTGAATAGACTTTTTAATAAATGTTTTCTCCTACAACATCAGAGTGCAGCGCCACATTAAATACGCACTACAATGACAATAGTTTAAAGTGATTTGAAGCATGTTTTTTTTGTGTGGGGGGGGCAGAGCTTTGTGACGTCATATTTGAGGGGGGGGTCTGACGTTTTGTGACGTCGTGTGACGAGGGGGGGGGTAAAAAATCGTCTAAAATCGCGTGACCTCATTTATGGACGGGCACTTGATTCATGGGGTGGGGGGGGCTGGAGGACGAAAATGTTGGCACAGTAGTTATCGCAAAACGTATTCTTTGGGGCTTTCGGTAAAGTCACGTAGATAGGTTCCAAGAAAATAACAAAAAAACATTTTTTTTAAACTGCAACTCCCATGGCTGCTAACACGGTTTTATCGCAGAACGCTTTGAATCCAGCCACCTGAGTTTGATTCTCGACTCTGGTCCAGTCCATTTTTGTCACTGCCACCACCCCTTCACCAACACACCCTGACCGGCGTGGTGAAGTATGGTCAAAATCCCACAGCACCCACAAGGCACGGGGAGGCGCTCATCCAGCAGTGGATTTAAAAAACTTTGTAAACTAAATATTTTTATAATCCATTAAGACACCATACACTGCGCTCCCGATCATGACCAGCGTCGTGAAATATGGTGGACACAACTCCCATGGCTGCTAACACGGTGTGTGTGGGGAGGCCTTCATCCAGCAGTAGATTTCCTTTATTTCTGCATGACAAAACCCAATGTTCACGACTGTTGGAGACATGCCCCCCCCCACTCCCAGCTCTGCGTTTGGTCACCGTGTGTTTGAGTTTCGTTTGAAATTTGACATCGAGTTCCGAGTGTGGAGGAGCATTGCCCCCTGCAGACAGACGCTGCAATCTGCACAGACCAAGTCTGCTCTGGGGCCAGAGGTCGCAATCGGGTACCCGATACCCGTACACTACCCGATACCCGGCTACCCGGCCGGGTACGGGTAGCTGGGTATCGGGTAGGGTACGGATACCTGTTTGCGACCCTGGTGCGGCCGGGTACGGGTAGGCCGTGAGTCACTGGTGAGTCACCGTTTGTCACTCATTTCCCAACGTCTTGTCTCTTCTCACAATTCAAGTTCCCAAAATCAACCCACCCGCGCCTGCAACATGGCTTCATCCCAGAGGTCGCAATCGGGTACCCGATACCCGTACCCTACCCGATACCCGGCCGGGTACGGGTAGCCGGGTATCGGGTAGGGTACGGGTACGGGTACCCGTTTGCAACCCTGGTGCGGCCGGGTACGGGTACGGGTAAGGAATCAAAACCCGTTTGCGACCTGTGCTCTGGGCTCTCTGCCCGTGTGCTTCTCCAGGTGCAGCAAGGACATCCAGGGCTCCATCAGCGTGGTGACGTGCACGGACGTCATGTGCACGTCCAAAGACTGCAGCATCGACGAAGCCACCAACTTGCCAGAGCAGGGATGCACCTTCTACCCGAACTCCATTCAGAAGACGAACGTGTCCTACATGAGTCTGCAGTGGCTGGACAATGTGAGGAGGCCGGCTCTGAGCCGTGCGGTCATTAATCATCAACATCACCATCATGGATCGTTGTCACTCGTCTTCATCAGCAGCATCATCATCTAAGCAGCAATAACAACAGCGTCACATCTTCTTGGTCCTTTCGGTAAAGTCACGTAGAAGGGAGATAATAAAATGATAAAAATAAAACATAATACAATAATACAATTTTCACGACGTTTCGGCCACAACGCAAGCAGCCGTCCTCAGGTGAAGAACAGGTCTGTCGGAAAGACAGCGTCTGAATGAACACCACCAAGCTTGGCAGCGTATAATTTGTATTACGTGTCATATTCCATTGGTTTAAAGGAAGAAGTAGGATAAATAATTATTATAATTATTATTGTTATCATTATTATCATTATCAGAGTTGCTTCTTTTTGTTTGCTTTTTTGACTACTTGTGTTGCGGTTATTGCAAACATGATGCCTTGAATAAAGATGTCAGTTTTGTACCAGTTTAAAAGGGTAAAACCCTACGACTAGGATAAATAAGTCAACTTATTGAAATCAGGTGCCATGTGTTTATTTGAAAAAGTAACAATATATTCCCAAATGAAATTTCTACAACACAATTCGTGTAGTTGTTTACGCATTGTTTTTACGGCAGCCTCCCAATTGGAACTGTGATTGGATGGAAATCGTGTGGCTATTGTCAACTTAACGCGTGTCCACTGAGTCGTAAAGTATTTTACGATAGGAACGTATACGTAAGAGTACTTATATATTTATATATCCTGTTAACAAGTAGGGTGAATTTCGATTTAAAGCTTTCGTGACTGCAGGGATTCATCTTCTTGGTTCTTTCGGTAAAGTCACGTAGAAGGGAAGTAATCAAATAATAAAAATAAAACATAATAAAATAATTCTCACGACGTTTCGGCCACAACGCAAGCAGCCGTCCTCAGGTGGAGAACAGGTCCGTCAAGTAGACAGTGTCTGAATGTAGGGTGAATTAATGTGCGTGCAGTGACTCCAGTTTCAGACGAGCAGTGATCTCCCCGTTGGTTGTTGGAATTACAGTTGACACGGAAAGGCGATGAATTCATTAGAGAACGAGAGGAAAGTGAAGGTGATTTTGAATGCGCCAGTGGGTGCTGCTGAGCTGCCACCAAACTGCTCTCCTGGGAGGCGGTGCGAAGCTCGTGGTTGGAAAACCTGAGATGGAGATGACTAGAAACTGGACCTGGATCCACGGTACTCACCCGGATAAATTTAAACAATTTTTTTTTCTAGATTTGAAGCTTTCGTGACTGCAAGGATTCATATTCTTGGGTTTTTTTTCGGTAAAGTCACGTAGGTAAAAAATTAATAAAAGTTAAATAAAAATAAAATAAAAATCACGACGTTTCGGAGGCAACACAAGCTTCCGTCTTCAGGTGGAACCGTAATTTTAATTTTTTACCTACGTGACTTTACCGAATAAACCTAAGAATATGAATATTTTTTATTTTACCAGGTAAAGCTCACTGAGCTCTTTTTCAGCAGCGACCTGGCCACAAATAATATCTCAACCAAGTGGCTTATCGCGCAGAAATGTATAGCTGCCAAATACTCTAAACGCGGGGGGGGGGGAACCAGTGGACCCAGAGAAAAATCCACGCGACCACGAGAAGGACATGCAAACTCTAAATATACAGCTGAGTCGGGATTGAATCCACGACCTCCTGCATACCAGGCGAGGGAGATAACTTCTTGCCACCATGGCGCCCCATATAATCTTTGGAAGAACGTATTCATTGTAACCCTTGCTATTGAGTTCCCAAATAATTTAAAATTTAGTAGACGACACTTATTAGAAACCCAGTAACTGTTAAAAATGCGTCCCGAAGCTCAAACATGATAAAATAACCGGATGAGTGAAGCAATGCAGTGTTCACGAAGCTATATTTTTACAGAGATAAACACAAAACACTTTAACCAATAGACAAAGGCACTTTGTTGGTGGACAAGCAACAATAATGCTAACTTCAACAATGTTATTGCAGCCGCGGCACAGTGGTTAGCGTTCTGTGTATGCAATGAAATCCGGCAAACTGAGTGTGATTCCTGGCCATGGCTAACATAAGTAGTGAGCGATATCCTGGTTCCCACCATTATTTCCATCAACCCACATTGACAGCTGTGGTGAAGTATGATCAAGTGACCCCTATGACCGGCACAGCGCGGGGAGGGGCTGTAAATTAACAAAACTATTTACAACAATGGCAAGTGTCTCTCGAGACACGAATTTATTAATGTATTCATTCATTCATTGGTCGACCAACGATCCAATCCAACGAGCTGATGGAAATATTGATGAAATTTTCGAATCAATTCAATTAAATTTGGATTTATGGAGCGTCTAAATGTGAAGGGCGGTTGGGTGGGGGCATGCCCACGTTGAGAGCGAGGGAGGGGGGAAGAGGGATAATTTTTATTTGGTTATTTCTGGAGGTGATATGTGGGAGGTGAGAATGAAAATGCTTTATACGAAATGTGAACAATGCCGCCACTTGCTTAAATTAACTAAAACATAAAATATGTATCCTCATTCTCATTAACTACATCGCAAAATGTGAGACGTGCAAATGTACAGCTCGTGCGTGGGTTTTATAAAGGACTTCCAAGTGCAAATGTCCCTTAATTTGATTTAGATAGGACAACTAAAACAAATATGATGAAGCCGTTTTATGCACCAAGCCACTGGCTTTGAGTGTAACATATATATTCTTTAAGATTGTGGCTCTGAATAGAATGAAAATTTGGTGATAATGGCTACGACTGTTACTCATAAATAGAATTTAAGGTGGATGAAGATATCACCAGCCTTTGTGGTAAATACTGAATGAGATATTTAAATGCTATTATATATATGAAGTATTGACATTTTCACATATAAAGCTTCTTTGTGATTTTTCAATGAAAGGCGCTATATAAAAATAAGTTGTTATTATTCTTATTAGCCGTGGGTGGAAATTTAAACCAGGTCACTAGGTTCATGGTGCTGTGCGCTAACTGCTGCACCACCACTCCACCCTCCCCCCATTATAATTATGACTGTGTTCTTTAATTTAAAGTGAAAAATATGATTTTAAAAATGTTCTACATGGAAACTGCCTTGTGATAATATGGCAACACATACACAGTTTCCCTGGACAAGTTATTATTATTATTATCTGATTGAGTAGAAAGTTTCCCACTTGTGGACTGTGATTGGCCCCTTCATGACAGTATATCAATGTGACTACGTGACTTTACCGAAAGAACCAAGAAAAGTATATCAATAATTACGCTCTAACAACTGAGACAGTGGAAAAACTGTCGATCTACCCACATGAAGTGGCCGTGCTCACACAGCACGTGTCTCTCTCGGAGGCTTCGCTGGCCTTTCACAGTGGCGCCACGGTGGTGAGATGTTTACTACCTCGCATGGTATACAGGAGGTCGTGGTGGGTTCGATCCAGACCCTGGCGTCTGTATATTTGGAGTGCGCGTGTCTCTCTCCCCGTGGTCGAGTGGATTTTTCTCCGGGACCTCCGGTTTTCCCCTCTACATTTATAAACGTGCGTATCGGCTATTTGGCTGCAATAAATTCCCACGCGATAAGCCACTTCGTTGAGCTATCATTTGTGGCCAGGTGGCTTCTGAAAAAGAGCTGTATAGCTCTGTGGACCTTACCCGGTAAGATAAAAATGGTTAAGTTTTTAGTTTAGTGTCCGCTCCGTGTGTTAGCCTGGAACTGGCTTCATCATCTCACACAGCTGTGTGCTCTCCGCCCATCACTCTTCTTTCTTTCCTCTTCTCCCTCTCTCTCTTCTCTCTCCTCTGCTTCTCTTCCCAACCCTAGATCACAACGAGGTTTTTTTTTTCTAGATCCATTGGTCTGCACCGAATGCGACAATCCCTTGTACCCTAATTCCATTTTTCTGCGCTTACATTGCTGAATGTATAAATAAAATAAAAGAGAAAAATGCCCTCCCTTTCATATTTAAACATAAACCATTGGTGTTCAAGATGTTAAATGAACAACAGCAAAAACAAACTGAACACCTTTGTCAATCTTCTTGGTTCTTTCGTTAAAGTCACGTAGAGGGGAAATAATAAAATTAAAAAATAAAACATAATAAAATAAAAAATGTTATTATGTTTTATTTTATTTATTTTATTATATTTTATTACTTTATTATTTCCCTTCTACGTGACTTTACCGAAAGAACCAAGAAGATGAATCCCTGCAGTCACGAAAGCTTTAAATCGAAATTTAACCTCCGTCAATGTATGTATATTGAACTTCTTTCCACTGTATGTAGCCAACCGTGATAATTCTGCAACAGCACTGCATTGCAAAGGAAAAGTGTATGAATAGGCAACGTTTCAGGCAATGTGCTAAGAAGGGGCATTGCCTGAAATGTCACCTATTAGGTTTCTTTCCATTTAAGGCCACAATGTTATTGACGAATGTCCCGAATTGTATTTTGTTCTTTGTACTTGTGCACCACTGCCAACGCAGAACCACCAAATAATGTGTTACTCGCCAACGTTAGGCCTTTTCAAACACAACCTAGCCACTTGTTGCACTTGAGAACCGTCAAAAGACACGTGGAGATAGCTCGCGTGTGCTTCACCTTTACAGGCGATGCACAATCACCGTATAACCGTGGGATGGTTTTTTTTCTCTCTCTCTCTCTGTCTCTCTTCCCCCGGGGCGTTCAGGTGACCGAGTTTTGCGATGATAAATCTCACAACGTGGACGCGCCCAGCATGCAGAACCGCGTGTGCGGTTTCAGGAGCAGCTGGGAGGTCATGCTCACATCCGAGGACTTTGCCGGCAAAGAAAATGCGATTGGCAACGTGCCATCCACGCAGCCCACCTTCAAACTCGTCCAGGTGACGCGAAGGGTGGTGACGCTAGTCCTGGACATCTCGGGAAGCATGGAATATGTACGTGAGTTGTGCGTTACGTAAGTTTAACACGTAGGCTTTGCGCGACCGATATTGCGTACGCGCCGTATGCTGAGCTTCTTTCGCACCGTACTCCCCCCCCCCCGCTCTCAAGTCGGACGTGCGAGTTAAAAAGCAATCTCGTAAATATCGCACGGTTTTGGGGTTCTATCTTTTATAGTTGGGTGTCCATGTGAACTGAGAAGGAAGCATAGACCAGGGGTCGGCAACCAAAATAACAAGAAGAGCCATTTCTTTCCAATTCGGTACAAAATTCAGTATTTCAAGAGCCGCAATGCATCTGAGTACATACTGTACATACGTACATATCGTCAAGAAGCAGCCCGTAAAGAGCCGCATGCGGCTCCGGAGCCGTAGGTTGCCGACCCCTGGCATAGATAATAGTTTTACCATTAATGAGAGTTGGGGGGAGGGGCGGATGGGTAGAATTGTTAGCGCACTGCACTTTAGACCCGGCTAGTATCATTACCGTTTACATTACAATGTGGAATTATATGATGTCTTGTTATTTTATAATTTTATTAAAATATGTAAATGCGGCTGCATCTCGAGAAGCTATGCCAAATGTTTTACGGCGATGATTATGCTGGGTTCAGATTGCGTCGTCATTCATGAAGTGTGATTTCACAATCGCCGAGAGCCACACACAGACAAGCTGCAAGGCAGCGGCAGCAGCAGCCAGGCGGTGAGCAAACGTTGCCCACGCTCTGTAGTCCTCTATACATTAAGGTGTTTCCGGCCAATTAATGAGTGTTTATGCGTACATCATGTGATGTGCATCATGGGGAACCACCAAAAAACAGGGGACGGTGGGGCAATGGTTAGCGCACGGCACAATGGATCTGGCGACTCGAGTTCAATCCCTGGACACAACTAACATCAGTCGTGAGTGATGTCTGAACCGGTCCTACTAGATGCCCCTGCTATTCAACAATCACGCTCATCAGCTTGGCGAAGTCCCTTGGGGTGCGGCGAATCGGGGGGAACCACCCCCCAGGCCCCGCACTTTGGGGAGATTAGCACTTCAACTTCACGATGTCAGATGTAAGGCGTTGGGGGGGGGGGCACGGAGTGGAATTTGTCCCCCCCCCCCAATCCCCCTATGGACGGCCCTGATGACTGGCGTAGTGAAGAATGGTTAAATAACCCTCACGACTCATACGGCGTGGGGAAACCCTCATACAGCTGTGAATTGACAAAGGGCTGCACGCATACCGATGCACTATTGCATGTCAGGCTAATTCTAATTGTGGTGGTAGATAAGGGGGTTTGTTAAATGTCATTGAATTGTAGTCACCAAAAAAATAACAGGGCATCCCCAAGCAAAATGCTCGCACCACTTCCGGCCCCCCTCCAGAGAAACCTCCATGCCAGAAAGGTGCATCCGCAATTGCCGAATGTCAACCTGGAAGGCCGTTTGGTAGTTAGACGAGAATGAATCAGTGGAACACTACTGACCATACAGAGCTCTGCAGCAGCACAATCTTAACAAGTTATAGCTTGCAATTTCCACCATCTGCAGTCAAAGGGGAATTCATTGCTAGCATTTTGATTGAACGCTCATACAATTTAAGCACGTTATGTTCTTAGATATTGCACATACAGTAATCCTGTTATATTGATTCACATCTCGAAAAAGGTTTCAGCTCCATTATTAAACTGGTTTCCTTGGACAAGCGCTTAGGAAGATGACTCAATTCTCCAATACCGCACGTTTTTTGGAGATTATATTTCTATGCTCGTTAAGGAAGAACCACAATCATGAAGTGGGACATGCCATCGGGCTCACGGTCCACGGTGACATTAAATGAGTTCGTGAGGACAGTTACTGAAATTAAGTTGGGTTTATGGTGTAAAGGAGTAAGCTACGGTGGATCTTCAACCCGCAACCACTTGATCTACGGCTCCGTCTATGAGCAGCATATCATGAGCAGCGAACGATGGCTTGTAAATTTCCACTTTTTATTGGACCACAGACTCTCGGTTTGTCCTTCACAGATACAGTTAATAACGGGCGCATTTTAAAAGACATTTTTACTGCAAGGGGCAATTTGTATAAGTGTTGCAAGCGCCATGTGTGTGGGTGGCGGATGAGATCCGCGTCGCTTTTGCCATAACCATTAATATAGTCACCGTCATCAGGTTCGTTTTACTACAATCAGGATAAGTAGTATGAACACCACTGCGGTCTACACAGAGAGTATGTGGTTAAAGTTCCTAAGATAGTCTGCCCTGAGAAAGCGTACATGCACGTTATAAAATCTGAGTGCGTTTTTTTATTTATTTTGCCTATGCATCATATATCAATCGATCACCCAGACACGTCACCCAAAACTCGCAATTGAGGAGGAGAGTGTTCCTTTCTCCACCCTAACATTTTAAAATGTTCCTATAAAGTCTATCCTCTGTCCTTTTGACAAAAAAACCTTCACCTTTTCCTGCACAGCTACAGTCCCAGTGGCGTAGCTTTCTAGTGTACAGGCGGTGCAACTGCACCGGGCCCCACGGCCCGCAGAGGCACCGGCACCAGGGGTACACAGAGTGGGGGAATCGGGACACGGGAACTGGGTCACACTTCGTTTCCTGCGCCAGGGCCCAAAACCAACGCTCGGCGACCCGTTGAAAAACTCGTGACCGTGAGAAACACAACGTCTTTGTTTCAGAATTCGCGAATGATGAGGATGAGACAGGCGGCCGAGATCCTCATAATGCAGGTGCTGGAGCACGGCACTTACCTCGGAATTGTGTCGTTCAGCAACACAGTCGTCGTCAACTCGCCCCTCGTGCTGCTGAGCGATGAGGCCAGCCGCAGGCAACTCGTGGAGCTGCTCCCGCAGACAGCCTATGGGGCCACGAAGATGTGCGACGGACTGAAGCAAGGGATCCAGGTCTGATGCGCAGCCTCGTCTCCTCGACGCAAAATTCTGAGATGGTTTGGTGGCTTAAGGGTCACATCGCTGAGGTGGCATTGCTGAGAAGCCTGGGTGGGAATCTGGGCTACCGCCTGTGATCAAACTGAGTTCTCGAGCGTGGTGAGTTCATGGTCGTTATTATTGACTACACGCGGAAAAAAAATATCCATCACGTTAAAGTTGGAGTTCAGCTAAGTTTAGAAAATGTCATGCTCCTGAGAATTGAGACACATTGGTTTGACTGCCATGCAACAAACATTTCTCTTCTGCTAGATATTTGAGAAGAGTGCAAAAGCTGGCAAAATGTCAACGTAGTATTTTAATTGTATATGAAATAATAATGCTTGCCCATTACTAGGTTTATATGAGTGGACGTGTAATCGATATACCTGGGAATTTGATGGACAGCGGAGGACAGTGAAACAAAATAGATTCTTGTACCACATATTCTACCCTCCCACATCGACATTCCCCCATCACCAACTCACACTGACCAGCGTAATGAAGTACTGTATGGTCAAATAACTCCCACAATCCTCACGACATGGAAAGGCCATCATCCAGCGGTAGAATGACCATGAGCTGCATGTGTACATGATATACTTGGGCATGCAGTTATGATTGGACTTGTAATTGGTAAGTGGCAATATTTTATTAATGGGAAAGCAATTGATTATAATCCAGCTACGTGGCCCTGTGGTGGGAGTGACAAACTCAAAATTGGAAAATTATAAGTTAAAAAATTACGTTCGGGGATTTGACTCTGCCTATCACCCTCCATGGTTGATACGTTTGAGTACTATTGTTTGAAAAGTCAACAATGATTTTCCTAATGGAAAGATGTACGAAAGTGAGAGTTTCACTATAATTAAGAGTCGCCAATGAAGATACACGCCAACCCATTGCTTGTTTTATCAGGGAAACAATTTGTCTGAAATTTTGTTGGTATTTTCCCCCAAATTGCAACTGTACTATTGGCCTCATATCATGAGACAAAAAATCTGTTTGGAACTCTCATCGGGCTGTAGAGCAGATTTTCTTCTGAAACATTCTCAAAGTGATTTGTTTATCCTCTGCAAAGTAGGTCCTTTACACGGCCACGCATTCCCACAAACTGCTCTAAGAGCATTTGTCGTGTGACAGTCAAACTGATGTATATAATGGTTGGAGCTGTAATTTTTGCTCATTTAAGCGTAAACGCAAATTTGATATTGTATGAACTTTTTTTGTGCAGTGACCAGGCTGAGACCATCAACCCACTACGCTTTGCGAACCAGCTCAATCAAGGGAAGAGTAAGGGAGGGTGGTCGCCCATATTTTGAACTAAAGACCCCAGCGGTGCTGAGCTCACTGCTCTGTCCTCTGAGCCATCCAGCCACCTCAGCACTTTAACTTTGACTGGCACATCATTATACACGATGTCAACACGTATGTGAATATAATCACTCCGATAACTGTAAGTGAAGTTGAAGGCGACGAATGAGCAGCCCGGCGGTCGCTTGCTTACGCCACTGCTGACGAAAGAGCCGACGTGAGAGAGAGAGAGAGCTTAAAAGAACCCCTCTCTGGAGAGAATTTTCCCGACCCTTTACCCCACCATGTGACCTGCCGAGTGACTAACTGTGGTGTACTCATTTTTACTGCTGGGTGGACAAGGGTTGGGGGATTTAAACTAAAGCTAAACTATTTATTTTTTATTTTACCAGGTAAGGCCTACTGAGACATACAGCTCTTTTTCGGAAGCGACCTGACCACAAATGATAGCTCAATGAAGTGGCTTATCACGTGGACATTTATAGCAGCCAAATACTGTAAACGCACGTTTCTAAATAGGGAGGGAAAAACCAGAGGACCCGGAGAAAAATCCACGCGACCATTGGGAGAGAGAGAGAGACACATGCAAACTCCAAATATACAGCAGGCATCAGGTCGGGATTGAACTCACGACCTCCTGTATACCAGGCGAGGTAGTTAACATCTCGCCACCGTGGCAGATTTAGGAAACAATGCCCCTTGCTTCAACTGCGGCGACGGGAGGTCGAACCGGCAAATCTTTGGGTTGCGTTCCCAGCGCTAACCATTACGCTCGCGGCTGGTTGCATCGCAACCCTAAAACATTACAGCTTCGTTTTGACGGGAACGCAGGTGCTGTCGCAGGACAACGGGGACGCCCTTGGGGACGAGATAATTCTGCTGTCGGACGCCGGGGACACGACGAACGAGAACTGCCTGGAGACCGTGCAGCAGTGCCAGTGTGTGGTGCACACCATCGCGCTGGGAAACACCCCCACCCAGGAGTTTGAACAGCTGTCTGCTATCACAGGTGAAGCGATGCAATGCACAACGACCGTGGAACGGCCAAACAGCTAAAAATAATTTGCATGATTTAAAGCTTTCGTGACTGCAGGGATTCATCTTCTTGGTTCTTTCGGTAAAGTCACGTAGAATGTAAATAATAAATTATTAAAATAATAAAAATAAAACATAATTAAATAATTCTCACGACGTTTCGGCCACAACACAAGCAGCCGTCCTCAGGTGAAGAACAAGTCTGTCAGAAAGACAGCGTCTGAATGAACACCACCAGGCTTGGCAGCGTATATTTAAGCTGGGAAGGGCCTCAACCATACGGAGCTCAAGACAGCCCCAGCTAGACGGTACTTGGCCTTCTCTTCCACGCTAGCCAGACCTGGAAGAGGTGGGAGTAGCTGCACTCTATTGGACCGCACGCGACCTACCGATTGATTAAAAGCTATACTGCTGAGTTGACAGAGGCGGGGAGGAATGCAAGAAACTTGCACCATTGCTTATAAGGTCGCACTCAACGTGCTTGCCACAAATGAACCACGATACCTTGCCGATCTCGTCAAGGAGCATACAACATCATGCAAACTCCGATTCGCCTCTCAGCGGCGTTTGGCTAACCATTGAACAAAGACGGTCACTGCATCGCGCGCTTTCAGATGCGCTTCTGCGGACGTCTGGAACGCTCTTCCTTCCGATATTAGGAAGCCACTGGAGCTATGCACTTTTAAATTTAGATTAAATACGAATTTCTTTAGATTCGATTTTTGTGTTTAGTTTGTTGTTATTCCCCCGCACCTCTGATTCGCACAGTTGGTTATGTACGGTGCGATACAAGTTCAACATGCAAACATACAACTGGAACATCAAATCTAACCGCCCGACCACCGGACTGCAAGTCCAGTTTGCTAACCATCACAGCACGGCAGCATCCCAGTGTCGCACGGAGTCATCGGCTCCCATTTCGCGTCCTCTCTTCCCGTGATTGGGTGCATCTCGACCATCTTGTGGCCACTTAAACAAAAAAAATTCTAACCGTGTTAGAAATTTCTGCCTTGTGGAAATTGGACAAGGGAAGGATGTGGAAACGTTGGTCAGTGCAGAGGCGTGTGGCTCTGTACACTTGCAATTGGCATGCAGCAGAATTCAAATTCGGCTCCTCCTGGTTACAAAGCAGGTGCTAATCTGCCGAGCCATCACACCGCCAGCGTGTGGGCATTTGAGCGAGAATTATCTAAATTAAAAATCAACCCCATTGCAAGGAAAATGGTAATGTTATTGGTCTTCTCAATATATTCAGAGCAGGTGATTTAAAATAACGCCCAAATCGCCACACTATTTTACATTACTGGAAGTTTCATATATGGTTATTTTATATAGGTTATTAAATAGCTTGGTTATTTATGTGTAACGGTAAAATAGGGTTGTCTGCTTTTTACACCTTTCAATATATTTCCTATCATAGACTTTGGTCAACGGTTTATTCATTCGTTACATCATTTTGATTCGATTGTTGTTGTGTGTGTGTTATTCCATATCAAGTTTTTTGTTCCTTAATTTGTTTTTACATCTTTACTTTAAATGATTAGCTCTCGCGAATTTCTCCACCGCGATGAAAATGCGCATTCAGGTGGACTGCAGCTCTTTGCGACAGACAACGTGGACAGCAATGGACTGGTGGACGCCTTTACTATGACCGGCAATCGAGACGGAAACTGGGAGAGCATGGTCATCCAGGTGACGGCCTTCAGTGCGAGCACGCGAAGGCCCACAATCGGTGGCGGCCGCAGTGCTGCCCGTCGAATGAATAAATCATCCCAGACGATAATGATGACCTTCAAATGCTCTTTCGTTAAAATGCACTTGACAAGCTGTACATGAAATATTAACGTCAACATGTACTGTGCGTGCGTGAGTGTGCGTGCGTGCAAGTACGTAATCGAGGGTGATCGTCAAATGAATCCCAATAGTTACGTGTTCTATTAATACGCAATGTTTCATATATTGAAACGTTAATGTTTTTAATTTATTGAGCTATTATTTGGTGACATGCCAAGATGGCAATTTGTTTTCTTTCCGAAAGTATTTTGTGAAACACGCGACAAGATGGTATCTTCAAACCAGACATTTTATGACCACCCTGTGTAGTGCTGTGCGTGCATTTACAAGTACAAATAAATGTGTCTGGAGCTCACCAAAGCTCGCAATTAAGTACGATTAACACAACGACAGCTCTTTTCCATTTATTGTATGTTTAGCTGGAGAGCAAGGCCTTCATGATGGATGTTGAGGAACACGTACAAGGAACAGTGTACCTCGACAGCACGATTGGAAACGACACCAAGTTTGTTGTGACAGAGGTCACACACGGAAGTCTGAGGATTCTCATCACCAGCCCAAACGGCAGGGTCTATAACACTTCCGACTTCAATATCGATGCTAATTTCAACACATCACGCCTTACAATCCCAGGCATCGCCAAGGTGAGTGAAACCATATTTTGCCTGCGCTCAGACCTTGCCAAAGCACATTATTATTATTATACCCCACTGAATATATCAACATGCACAAATCAGTCTGAAATGCTGACGCCCTCTGCATGGCTACAATCTCCAGGTTAAACAAAACTGTTCAAATAGCCCTCAGTTTTGCCTATACATTAACCTTTAAAACGCACCAAAAATCACAAATACAAACGTGGTAAAAACGGATAGAGTGTACAATGCACGAATATAGATGCAATACAAAAAAAACAAGCCTCATGTCAATTTGTAATGTGAGGACATATCCGGGTTGCTGTTGGATTACACCTCGTACGATGATTGGCTCTGCCGGTCCTGGCCCATAGCCAATGGGGAAAAGTCTAGGGGCGTGGCCCTGACGTAATGGGAAGGTGACATCTGTAAGTAGAGGATTGGTTCTGCTGGCTTTAGCCACAGCCAATGGGGGGACGAGTCAGGGGCGTGGTCCTGGGAGCGTGCCATGGAGTCTAGAAGATTCCATAGAGGCTAACCAGGATTGGTGGAAAGGTACCACGTGACCCAGGTATTAAAAGGGGAGGAGACGAACAACACGTGGTCAGATCTGGAACGAACGGAGGGTGAGGCCACGCTGGAGCGGGGTCCAGGCTGCCACGTGGCCGCGCGTGTCTCTCCCTCTCACGCTGTCTGTCAGCAGCGTGAAGGAGTAAGATGGGAATGTTGTAAACGAAAGACAAATAAAGACCGGATTCTAGAAGTTGCTTCCACGACCTTTATTACAAATGCATGACAGCTTGAGGGCAACTGTGCATGGCGTGGCTCGCACACTGTGTCATGAGCCTGGCAACCCGAGTTCGAATCCCAGTCACGGCTGTCATCAGCGGCGAGTAATAACTGAACCGGTCCTGGGCCCCCCTCTACACCAGCCTGATTAGAGTGGCGTCGTTGGTCAAACATCCCCCACGACTGACACAGTGTGTTTGAAGCCTTCATTCAGGGTTGAAAATGATAAATTGCTACATGGCAGCTAAATACAGATGTACAACTCAAGTTTTCACTCATTAATCCAGACCCAGCCTAAGGAACTGTGTTGGCAGTGATGTACAACCACAGGCAAATAAAGACCTCACCACTTCCATCACTAACGATGCCTTTAAATAGATTATACGAGCAACTAACATTTCTGGCAATAAACTTTCTTCTTTAACATTTGGCAGAAGAGCCGTTTGGTCAAAGTGTTAGCCCACCATGATTTTTTTTCTGTTTAAAGACAGAGCTAATAATGACGAGAGTGGCGATTAACATCAAAGGATCTGATTTGCAGAAATACAAACCAGGAAAATTATGTTAAAACCAGTGGTGTGGCCATTTTTCTGCCATTAAGTGCCCGACACTACCTTTGCACCAACACACGATTTGTGCCCCTAAATATTTAAACTGTGCTAACCTTATAACATCAAACGGAATACAGCCGATCTAATCAGATCTCAGAAGCTAACCAAACTTGAGCCTGGACAGTACTTGGATGGGCAACTCCCATGCGAAAAAAATAGGAGTTAAAGGCGGTTTAGGGGTCACTTTGGGGGCAGTGGAGCAAACTCCATTGTTGGACTATACTGTGCTCCCGTGTCTGCTCCCCACCTTCGCCGACCCGCAATGACCAGTGTGGTGAAGTACGGTCAAATTACGCTAATAACCTGCATGCTGTTTGAAGGCCCTCATCCGCCACTGGATTGACAAAAGGGCTACACTCATCACTCTAACACACCATTCACATAGAGACAAAAAATGAGTATAAATGTATTGTTAACCCCCCACCACCCGACACAGCCAATTAGTAAGGTTTGTCATGGAAAAAACGTGCCAATTTGTAACTAATTCAGCACACCGGTGTGTTGGAGAGTAAACCCACAACATTCACAATTTGAGTACGACGTTTCACTGGTGATTACAACCTGCCGTGAGAAACTTTATTATTGGCTGCGTCAGATGGAGGCGGGTTAACGACACATTTACCCCCCCCCCCCCCCCCCACAAAAAAACCTTTATCAAGAATACTATTTCTATTTAAAGCTTTCGTGACTGCAGGGATTCATCTTCTTGGTTCTTTTGGTAAAGTCACGTAGAAGGGAAATAATAAAATAATAAAACATAAAACATAAGACGCTGTCTTTCCGACAGACCTGTTCCTCACCTGAGGACGGCTGCTCGCGTTGTGGCCGAAACGTCGTGAGAATTATTTTATCATGTTTCATTTTTATTATTTTATTATTTCCCTTCTACGTCACTTTACCGAAAGAACCAAGAAGATGAATAATATTGCTCGCGAAAGGCCACGCGTCGAATTGTGCAGTGGCTAAATGAACACCTTCACGACGCCAGCTGTCGTTCTCCAGCCCGGCCCGTGGAGCTACTTCATCGTGAACGGCGGACAGGCGCGCACCCTGCTCACGCTGGCGGTCACGAGCCGCGTCGCGTCGCCCACCGTGCCGCCCATTGGCGTCACGGTGCGCGTGAGCGGCACGGAGAAGGCCGCGGCGCAGCGGCGGCCCGTGTCGCTGCACGCCTTGGTGGCGCAGGGCTTCAGGGCCATCAGCGGGGCCAACGTCACGGCGGTCGTCGAGGTGCCCGGCGTCGACGCCTTTCACCTGCAGATGCTCGACAACGGCGCAGGTGCGGTGGTGGGGTGGGCAGGTTGGAGTCGCGCAGTCCGTCCAAGGCGGGGTAACACGGCCGTGAGCGGGCCAGACGCGCGCAAACTTAACTCGCTCGTTTGCGTGTGGATTGGGCACCTCCTGCAACCAGTTGCGAGCGGTCATGCAACTGGTTGCTCACGGTAGAGCGAGGCTCGACGTTCGCGGGCAGTCGGTCTGCGGACTGTGATTGCTTGTTGCGATTCTTCGGTAACGCCATTTAAATATTCCTCATTGCGCAACGGCTCGCCGAGATGTGGCCAAAGCGGTCACGTGTGATTAAGTTGCACGGTTTTTGAGAGAGGTTAGGTTGCACAACCTCTCTCGCAATGAATGAGGATCCGGCTCTCGTCGGCTGTGTAAAGCCACAGGGAGCACCTGGATCTAAAGTGAGGCACCCGCCATGTGGCCATGTTGCACGGGTCGTGACGATGGCTGCCACCTTTGAGGCACAAAAAATCCATAACGTATCATGGGAAGAATATCCCTCAGAACTGGAGGGTCGAACTGCAATTAGATGCATTGTCTTTAATGACTAGCAAAAAAACTGTGACTTTTTCATGGTCCGGGGAGACTTACAGATGTTTCCAGGACAGCTACTTCAAAAATAAAAAGATCCTTGTAAAGCCAGCACAGGTGTCAAATCTACATGGGTCCCTTGCTTGCGTAGTAACATGGGGTCCCCTATCTCATTTCGTCCCTCTTCATAGCCCTGTGTTCTGAGCCCAACCATCCCATAGCTCCCATTGCAGTCACATCGCCTGCACACTTGATCGCCTGGCCAGTGGTTGCCACCCTGTCACTGGGCGATTCTAAAACTAACTAAAACTCAACTTTTTATTTTACCAGGAAAGGCCCACCGAGCTATAGAGCTCTTTTTCAGAAGCGACCTGGCCACAAATAATAGCTCATCGAAGTAGCTTATCATGTGGAAATTTATAGCAGCCAAATAGTCTAAACGCGTGTTGATTCTAAATGCTGAGGGACAATCCAGAGGACCCGGAGAAAAATCCACTCGACTACAGAGAGAACATACAAACTCCAAATATACAACAGGCATCAGGGTTGAGATGGAACCCACGACCTTCTGTACACCAGGCGAGGTAGTTAACATTTCGCCACCTCAATGGATTTAAGAAACAATACCCCTTGCTTCAACTGAAGTTTATGTAGCGTCACTCCTGTGGCATCGTGAGCTGCTGTTTTTCAAAAGACAGCACAGGTCAAAGCTTCAAATAAAAAAAACAAATCCAAGGCACGCTTCGTGACGTGCGCAATGAATACAAGAGAAGCCAGGGACAAACTAGTTTGAGTCGGGGTAGGCTACGGCTGAAGCCCAAGCTTCCTGTTGGGCCAGCTTACAACATGCGCCATGCAGCACGTCTATACACCATCCATTCGATACTATTTAATACCAAAGGGGCTCAGGCTGTTGTAATTACAGCTTGCAGCCTGTTCTCAGTAACCCAAACCCTGCTATGTTCACATACGACGTTGGCTTCAGGCCCATTTTGACTATACAATTATAAGCCCATTTAAAACCCCTTTTTTAATGCTTGTTTGTTCCTCCCGCCACCCCCCCCCCCCCCCCCCCCACTGTGACTCGTTAATCGGCTATGACCGTGAGGTCGGGAATGCGGGGTCGTTATGAGACAGGTTTTTTGGCCACGTGGGTAACCACTCTTCGAACTGCAGTGCGTGGCGCATAGAGGACATTTCCTTTCGGCTTGGCGTCCCAGGATATGATTCCACGCGTTTAAATGCTACATTGCAGAATATCCATCCAGCATTCATGTGAACTTAAAATGCAAGAATAAATTAAGATTGTTTTTTGTTTTTTTTACGTGCGTCGTGGAAAACGGCAAACTGGAATGACTGTGAACGCGTCTGCAATTACAACTTCCACCGAACACAGACCTGAGCGTAAAATTGTGCTTCTCCCAAACGATGCTCGGTGAAAAGTGATGGATTCAAGGTCTCGCGACGCGCTCAGAATTGTATTGTCACGCGTAAAATACGCGTTGAAAAAATAAAGCTGTAAATTCACGAGTTGTCTCATTTTCAGGGGCGGACGTGATAAAGGATGACGGGGTTTATTCCCGATATTTTACTCAAAACGGCGACGCTGACTCTGACCAATACAGCTTTAAAGTCATCGTGCAAGGATGGAGGAGCCAGACGCGATTTTCAAAGAGATTCAGTCTCAAAAGCAGTTTCATTCCTGGAATACAAAACGAGAATGGTAAGGCTGTACTATCGCTCCGCCCTTTCGTTTGACACGTCTAAACCAAGCGCGTTCGGCTGTGCCGTATTTTTCACAGCTGACCTTTTTAAACATTCATAACGCGTAGCTTTTTTTTTGTGTCAATGCCGCGCACTAATGATTCGTTTTAACCTTTAAAGAAGTGGCGACGAATGTAAGTTTTCAAAAAAAAATGCTCTTTTGTAATACAGCAGTCGCTCTTGGAAAATTGGCACACTTTTTTTATACAATGCATTTCTACGCACATCCTGAGTCTTTGAGAGCCTTGGAAGCGAAGTGGCGTGACAATATGACTGATTACAACTGATTCCATATATAAGTATAACCCGTTACAAGTATAACCCGTAAAAACAACGTTTTTCACTCTAAATCCTTTATATGCGTGGCGGCTAGAGTCCTCTCGTCCTCTGGCTTGAGATGGCTGCCACCTATGGGTCAGATGATTGTCTGGCAGTATTAAATAATTGGTAATTAAATATTTAATTTGTTTTCCCTAAACAGTGTAAAATTTTGGAAAAAAAATTTTCACGAACATGAATTGTCTCACACAACGAGTCTGTGTGCAAAATGTCAGCTCGATTGGATCACGGGAAGTGGGTTAAAAAACGACCGAAAGGTTTGCACGGTCGTAAGCAAGCAAGCAAGCACGCAAGCAAGCGAACTTAATATAAAGGATTTAAAAATGCGAGTTATACAACTGGTACAGGCTCAATTTAGGTGACACTTAGTCAGTGCTGATGTAGAGTATTCGTATTTACTGACCATATGCTGTCAACAATAGATAGCATTGGAATGTGCCATCTGTGAGAGCAAGGTCACTGGAGGTCAAAGACACTCTGAGGATAAGAAGATGCATTTGTTTTCTATTTGTGTGAGGTAATGACCTGGCCGCTAGGTGATTTACGATTGCAGATATGAGAAGTTGAATGTAATGGCCCACATATAGAGAGATGCATACACGAAGTCACTTCCAGTTGTGCCATACGTATAGTAATGTTACATCTGACACAAGAAGACAATTTTACACAAGACATTATTGTTGTTATTATTACCAAGGCTTATTTCGCCAGACCAATGCTCCCATATGATTACTGCCCGTGGTTCACACAGCCAGCTTAAGGCAGATTGATCAATATGAGGATTCAATGTTAATTCCTGAGGCTGATACAGCCAGACCAAGGCCTGATTAGGATATTTAGGGTTTACGGTCATTGCGTGAGGCTCAGAGCTAAAAGCGCCTTTAGGATACATAAGCGTTCCAGTGTTCTAAACAAACGCTGTGTACGCGTCAATGGGGATATTCCATCTCAGGTGTTTTGTCGAGGTAATATATTTTTAAAAATAAAATTAAATCAATTGCCCAGCCTCACAGAGACAATTTTTGAGAGCGGCACAGCCGTAGGCACTCACCTCGGTACACACACACACACACAGTGAGTCGGGTCGCGCCTACTCGTGCTAATCACCAAACGAGGCTCTTGCTGCCAGGAGAGACGGTGGTATCACAGGTGCTTCCACCGGAGGCGCGGCCTGTGTCACAGCCGACCGAGGACTTCAGCCGCTCCGCTCCAGGCGGGAACTTCAAGGTAGCGTGACTGCCGAGTTTTGCAGCGTGAGAACGGTGACCGCCCGTGTCTCCTCTGAGGGCCCTGCTTCTTGAGCTGCTGCATAGGCAGTGCCGAGTTCCTTTTAAACCCAGGGTTATATCGATCACCATTTAAGGCGCAATATAAGGCAATGTTTACTTTACCTATCGGCAAGGTCATGCATATTCTGTAATGAAAATGGAACTCGACAGTGACTCTATGTAGCCAGTTCGCTGGTGCAGTGGCTAGAAAGCGAGACTCGCAATTGTGTGTATGTTGATATTTTTTCGCACCGTATGTAGTCGACCATGCTAATCGCAGGTGCGTGGGGAATTGGAAGGTTGTGAAATCAATTCCAGTAGGGGGTTGACTCAGATTTTGATTCCTGTGGGGTTGACAGAATGAGTATCAATCTGTGTTAAATCGCCTTTGCCATGTGAATGTGGAATTTCTCCTGCTGCCTACGGGATATTCACAGTAGATTGGTGACTTACCACCCTCATTTAATTAATTGCCTCTTCTAGAAAATCTAACGTATTTACTGAATCTAAATGTCTTCTTGGTTCTTTCGGTATTTTACGTAGAAGGGAAATAATTTCCCTTCTACGTGATTTTACCGAAAGAACCAAGAAGATGAATCCCTGCAATCACGAAAGCTTTAAATCGAATTTTAATCTAAATACTTTCAGATTAGCTTAAAAGGACTGCACAGATTAATTATAAACACTATTTGCTGTACTGTCATCTTCTGGCCACCTCTTAGGGTTTGGGAATTACCAAAAGAAATCACACAACTGTTATCCACAAACTGTTGTCTGCTGCACAAACTGTGAGTGTGTGAATCACTGTTCAACCTTCCTCGGGTGGAGCGGTAGTGTAGTGATTAGAATGCTGTGCTATGAACCCAGCGACCCGAGTTCGATTCCCGCTCACGGCCAACACCAGTGACAGTTATCTGAACCGGTCCTGGTCCTCCCCTAGGTCGACACAGCCTCAAATGAGTACCTGGTGCGGTGTGTAAACATCGCCACTAGGGAGACAAAGGCGGCCGGGCCTGGTGCTGGCCACCCACCCCCCTCGTGTACCGTTCCGGCCTTTGCAGGTGCTGCTCGCTAACAGCACTTGCCCCAACAGCCTGTAAAGGCTATACGGGGGGAATCTTTGTCTTTGTTCACCCTACCAGAACTCGACCTTGGCATTTCCTTCCTGAACATGTTGCCACACACAAAAATAGAATGAAAACTGTTCACCGGATTCGCAAGAAGCCAGAATCGTGTCTTAAACTTGTAGCTTTATACATTTCTTGCTGTTGTTTATATTTTTAAAACCCAGGTCTCCCTTAAAAAAATGTTAGCCTTTGTCAATTCATTGCTAGATGACTCCCCACACACCATGTAGACTGCGGGGGTTATTATGACCATACCTCACCACGCTGGTCAGTGCGAGTTGGTGAAGGCGAGGACCAGAGACATTGGAGTACAACAATGGATGTTGCTGCACTGCCCCCTGCTGTTGTGTGCATTGTTACTGCTGCCCATAGCCCAATCCAGGTCCACACCCGCTTAGCTTTCAAGATCTGACAAGACCAGGCGCATTGCTTTGCGAGAGCGCCACAGTGGCGAGATGCTAACTCCCTCGCCCGGTATGCAGGAGGTCGTGGGTTCGGTTTTAACCTCCACATTTATAAACATGCGTTATAAAGTATTTGGCCGCTACATATTTCCACGCGATCAGTCACTTTGTTGAGCTGTCAATTTGTGGCCAGGTCGCTTTTGAAAAAATTGCGATGAAGTTCTAGATTTTAAGCTTTCGTGACTGCAAGGTTTCATCACTTGATACAGTAAATCTAGCTGTGACGGTCCCACCTACTGACGGAGACTTGTGTTGCCTCCGAAACGTCGTGATTTATTATTTTATTTATATTATTACTTCTATTAATTTTATTTTTATTTTTTACCCACGTGACTTTACCGAAAAAGCCTAAGAGCATTGCGATGTCGCTCAGTGGGCCTTAACCTGGTAAAAAAAAAACAATTGTTTCGTTTTATTTGAGAACAGCTGGTATTTTTGGGTCGGGTTACAGACGAAGATTGCCAGCGCGTGACCGGCCCGTCGTGAACGTGTTTCAGGTGTCGGCACAGTCGGGGTGGCCCCCGTGCCGTGTGACGGACCTGACGGCTGAGCTGCTCGAATCCGGCATCGTGAACCTGGTCTGGACAGCGCCCGGGGGCAACGCTGACAACGGCCGAGGTGTGAAACGATTGTTGGGGAAAAGCGTCCTGGGATGTGCGTGCGTGCGTGCTGGGGAACAAATAAGCAACGGTGGCGACGGCCGCTGGGGTAAATTTATTGGCAGAGGCATGGCAGCCCCACGGGTTGTTGCGGAAAGGGGGGGCTGGTGGACCGCGTGGAGTGAAAGAGCGAGGTGGAGAGTGGTAAGGGAGGTTCTACGGTCGTTAGAATAAACAGCTAGGTACAGGTAGTCCCCGAGTTACGATGGTCCGACTTAGGATATTTCGATCTAGGTTTGAAGCTTTCGTGACTGCAAGGATTCATACTCTTAGGTTTTTTCGGTAAAGTCACGTAGGGAAAAATAAATAATAAAACATACAAAATTACAATTTATTAGAAAAATTAAAGAAATAATAAAAGAAATAAAATAATTATTTTAAATAATAAAAACAATAGAAATACAATAATTATTTTATTTCTATTATAATTTGATTTCTATTATTATTTCTATAATTTGTATAATTTAGTTTATTATTTATTTATTTATTTCTACGTGACTTTACCGAAAAAACCTAAGAGTATAGATATTTCGATCTTAGGACGGCGATAGCGATACGACAAAATTGTAAAATATTTTACATTTCGCGCGGCAGGCAAACGCAGCAGCGTAGGAGGTACGATACGCTCAATGCATGTTATAAGTTTTTTTTAATACCAGATAGGATTGTTTCCTGAAAAAACTTTCTATTAAATTGCAGTTCATATAGGTAGGCTAAGAATTTACCTTGTTTTTTTACTTTATATTTTACTGTTCAATGCAGTATTGTAATTAATAAATACATAGTATATAGTTTATACAGTACGGTACTGTAAATTGCTCTGTTTTGCTAAATTATCACCATTCTTTAAGACTCCTGGGCAAGCTAGGCCATCTTCGACTTACGATATTTTTGACTTACGATGGGGGTCGTCGTAACGTATCTTCATCGTAAGTAGAGGACTGCCTGTATTGTTAACGTTTTTTTCCCCCATTTAATTTTTTTACAAGTTGGCCCGCCACCACCAGCCCGTCAGGATGAGCCACCACTGTAAATAAGAGTAATAATCGAGACAAAAGGTGTTGTTGTTTTACAACAATATGCCATAACATCGATTCTGTCACCGTACCCTGTGTAGTTTTATTGTTTACTAGCTTTACTACCCGGCTTCACCCGGGACTTGGATTCACCACGCCCGGCCGCATTTGTCGCCCCAGTGGTGATGTTCACACACCACACCAGTTACTCGTTTGAGGCTGAGTCGACTTAGGGGAGGCCCAGGACCGGTTCAAATAATCGTCACCGGTGGTGGCCGTGAGCACGAATCGAACTCGGGTCGCCGGGTTCGTAGCGCAGCGCGCTAACCACGACACTACAATGCGTTACGCTTCCACATGCGCGGGTCACATGACAGATTTGACGTCACAGCTCATTTGCCGTGCAACAAATATATACATTATTGAGCTCCCCCCCCTAAAAAAATGTGTATTTTTATAATGTTTGCATGGTGTACAGTCTGGAAAGTACCCACATGGCAAATTTCAAGTTTGTTGCATGTTGGGAAGTAGCTAAACATTTTGAACAGACACACATTCACAACTTTGCCCTTTATATACATGGAGATTGAGTTTTTAGAGCCAAGCTGGCCAGGCTTTGGAAAAGACACAACCCACTTTTCACCCAGGCAACCAGGGAGCACAAACTATAGATATATGTCTTGTCTGATTGCTATAACAACAAACAATTACCAATATTAAAGAACACACAATTAAAAAAGAATAACACATATATTCTTAAGAAGCAGAATTTAAGTAACGTAATTTTTAAAACTTTAAATCCTATCAAAGATTTTCAAACTGTCTGGGACACACATAATGTGACAACACCATATTGCATTTATAAATGAACTCAGCCTTGTTTTAGAAATCCCATTCGCATGCCGTGCAAGCCATGATGCGCGGACCAATTCTACAGATACGAGCGGGCATTTTGCTGTCTGGAAATCACCGTTAGTGTGCATTTTTTTTTTACCATTACACTTAAAAACCGTACAATTGCCAATTATCAAGCCCCTCGGCTAAAGTGTGCCAACCTGTTAGATAGGGAGCGACAATTAATTTTCCTGGCAATGCCAACCGTGGGTGCAGAGCCAAGGCGTGTTCAGATCAAAATCATCGCAGAAAATGTTGCCCAATGTTTAAAATGTATTTCACACACTTTTTTTTAAATGTCGTGGGAATATTATTCTCCGCCCCGTTGGCATTCAGAATATACTGCAGAAAAGAGCCGATTCTGCTTAATCATTCTGACAACAAGCAGCCGCTTGTGTTATAAACAGTGCTCATAAACCCATCTCGCAGCCTCAGGATGCAAATTATGAACACTTGCTTGGAATTTTAAATAAAGGGCACGCAGTCGGATAAGGCTCCATAAAAAGTGTTGGTCATTTTACAGTATATGTCCAGACACTGTTTTGGCCCAACTGTGAAATGTATCAAGACTGGCATCGTGCTCGTACGTCATCCTAGTGAAGTCATTTCTGTCCCATTTCCATAAAATCGTGTTTCTGCAGTGTCCACACATGACAACAAATATATACACAAACACCAACTTTTGACTGTTGACGACCTTTTAAAGCCGCATGCCATTGTACCGATCACCAGCAGGTGTGGTTATCACCGCACTATTTATAAATATCCCAATACATGCATTTGATGTCACCACTGTTTGATGCACACTCTCTATAAAGCCATCATTCTTGTATTTGACTAGGTGTGTAATTAATTATATACATGCATATTGTACAAGTTATACAAATTAAATGTTTGTATCTAGGTCATGTGTTTGCTATGTACATCAATGTGTTATTTATAGCAAACACAAAATGTGGGGAGCGGTGGTGCACTGTTTAGCACGCTGTACTACAAACCAGGGCACCTGATTTAATTCCCGCTCATGGCCAGGACCAGTGACCATGATCTTGCACCAGTTCTGGGCCTCCCCTAAGTGGCCTCAAATGAGTACCTGGTACAATGTGTAAAAATCGCTACATGGGAGACAAAGGCAGCAAGGGGTGGTGTTGGCCACACAGCCCCTCGTGTGCTCGCTAACAGGGCTTTCCCCAACAGTCTGTTAAGCCTATGTGGGCGATCTCTGGCTCTGGCTATGCATATGGCAATTGACACCCTGGACAACCTTGCAAACGTGATGTACCATCTCCAGATATTTTCAAGGTGAAATATTTAATAAATTTATATTTTTTTGGTTGCAACATCAGCAAAACAAAAAATAAATCCCTCTCATTGTCGAGCTCACATCTCCCATGGGCCTTAATCACTGGACAGACTGCCCCAGTTCCAGAAAAGTCGCCCTCATCTTAGCCGCCCCTGTTCACATTTACCCTAAAATAAATCTGCCGTCTCTTTATCGCCGCAGCATCATTCTACGAATTGCGGGTGAGCCCCATGCTGGGCAACCCGGGGACGTTTGCCCTCCGCGCCCGCGTGGTGAAACCGCACATGCTCCTCAATGGCTCACTTGTATCGCCGGCGCCGGCAGGCAGCCGTGAAGCCATCACACTTAACGTGACGGCTGCATGGCCCTGGACACTGGTGCCAGTGCTCTACTTTGCCCTCTGGGCCAACAACTCCCAGAACGTGAGGTCCGAGATGTCCAACGTGGCCCTGGTGGCCTTGGTAACTCCCAGGATCGTGCAAGTGCAGCGGTCACCCTCCTTCTACAAGAACTTGGCCGCCCTCATCAGCTCGGTGGTGGCGTCGCTCGCACTCTTGCTCTTCACGGCGGGAATGCTCATCGAAGCCGTGTGTAGCAAAAAGAGACGGGAGGACGACGATGACCAGCAGCTCAAAGCTTAGGTGATGGTTTTAGGCCAGTGGTGGCCAACTTGCTGCACACGGCCCGTGTAGCCCCACGTGGTAGCCTGTTTGAAGTGCGTCTATGGTGTCGCGTCGGGTTATGATGAGTGCACAAGCACGATTTCAAGATCGTGGCCCACTGCGTTTCAAGATGGTGGCCCACTGCGGTGAAGGAGGGCTGCTCATGTGGCCCAGCAACTCCTCTAGGTTGCCCATCACTGTTTTTAGGCCCTATCCTTTTGGGCAACGTGCTTTCCTCGTTCCTTCCTTCGCTAAGTGTAGCACCTGATAGCTCATTTGCTTTGGTGCCATTGGAATTTGATCTACAATGTAAAATTTAGTATATTTGTACGTGATTCCTGCAGGCAAATGTATATGTTACACCAAGACAGTATGGCCTGCTGTTGTCGAGTAGTATCTATATAAATACAATAACAAGCAACAGAGAAGTAATTTGTATCTGTAAAGTGACATGGTATGATTATTGTATAAGGCATGTTATGAATTGGATTTAATGCCATTGGAATTCTAATACGTGCACTGCACTTGCAATGAAAACACATCTATGGAAAATAGGAGTGAGGTATAAATGTGCATCGCAGATAAACGGAATTGCCATTGTTTTTCTTAATTTCTGCACAATAATTTCCCCACACGTGATGACTGTTGTGGTTTGTTCTTGGTTTGTGTTGCTGTGTGGCCTGCATGGCAAATCGTTTATTATCGAAGCCATCTCCTTGTTATCAGGAAATATGGCATCTTAGCACCATAAGTGTGTTACCTACAATTGCTTAAATGTCAAATATGTTCACTCAACATTGTGCATTAGGAGACACCAGAAATGTGATATTAAGAGAAACCTAACCATTGATTTGTGTGTATATTGGAATGTGAAAATGTAATATGACTGAAATAAAATGTCATGCAATTGCCATAACATTTAGCTTTTTATTCCAGCTGATAAGGACTATGTAGTAAAAGCATTTAACCTTTTCCCAAACCCAGCATAGCAAATGTTTCAGGGTGAATAGATGCCCGTGAATAGTGTATGATTGAGAGCAAAAGTGGTGTCACCCTGCAGAATGCCTCACTCAGTAGTCTACTGCCTGGTATTACACTGCACAAAATAATGGCATAGTTTCGTGTCAAACAAGGACCCATTTCTAACATGAAGGGAGCTTGCCTATAAACATTGAGCAGTCCTCCAGCATTGGTTCAAACTAACCGGAAGAAATGTTGTTTGCATTGGACCAATACTGCTGATAAGTTGTACTACGAGAACGTCGTGCAGCCAAATGGGTTGTTTAAAACCCACTCTTATTATCTGGAGAAATAAATATGGGAAGGAAGCACAATGTATCTTGGCATCATGCCACAGATCGGATTTATTCACGCAGAATAAGTATAACCAGTAAAAACCAAGTTTTTCACTATAAATCCTTTATATGCGTGGCGGCTAGAGTCCTCTCGTCCTCTGGCTTGAGATGGCTGCCACCTATGGGTCAGATGAATGGCTGCCACCATAAGCAATTGGTAATTAAATATAAAATAATTTTTCCTAAAAAGTGTAACATTTTGTTAAAAATTTTCACGAAAATGCATTGTCACGCACAACGAGTCTGTGTGGAAAATGTCAGCTCGATTGGATCACGGGAAGTGTGTTAAAAAACGACAGAAAGATTTGCACGGTCGTAAGCAAGCAAGCAAGCGAACTTAATATAAAGGATTTAAAAAGCACATGACTGCACAATATGCAGGTTCCCTGGTGATAAATTTTTTTATAATATACATTGCTTTGTTAGTCCACGGCTGAATGAAATCCTTCCCATGCCATGTCGGTCATATGGGTTGATTGACCATTTCTCATCAAGGTGGTCAATGTGGTTTGGTGAAAGCGTGGGGGCCCAGGACCAGTTCAGATATCACTCATCAATGATGTTAACCGTGGTAGGGATCGAACTTGGGTTTCTGGGTTCATAGCACAGTGCACTGGTTACACTGGTCAACACACTTTTTCTGGCATAAGGTATTCCAACGGTTTTAAGGTAATTTTGGGGTGCTGATTCCAAATCTGGCATCAGTTTTTGTCTATCACATCAGGTTTTTGAGATATCAAATATTACATTTTCAATAAAAACTGCAGAAGAAAAATATTAAATAAATGTGGATATCTACATAAAATTTATTATAAACACACTATCCTAAAAATACAGCACCACATTTTAACACTAAAGCAGTCACTGACTCGCAACAACTTGCAATCATAAGTGTACAGAGTTAATTTCGGGTAAAATCAATGAAAATGGGGTATGCCGATAGCATAAAAATGAGATGTGATAGAGCAAATCTGAGATCAGATTTGGAATCAGCACCCTGAAATTAGTCTAAAATAGCTGCAAAAGTCCATGGCCATATTTTTGTTGTTGTTGAACAGTGTTATAGGAGACTATAAAAAAAACAAGTTGATGTCACTCAATTAAGAGCTAAAAAACTGTAGGATGGTCAATTGCCCGCTCAAGTTTATATATATATACTGCCACTTCCAAAATCACTCTCGCTTTGAAATCCCAAGCTAATCTGATACTTTGGTTCACTCCGCCACCTCTTGTGCATTGCACAATGTCTCTGTGTGCATTGCACAATGTCTTTGTGTGCATACAAAACGTATTCTAAAATGTTTCACTGGAAATTAAAACAACTTTTGGATAGTTTGTCCATTAATTCAACAAAACCATTCATGGTATAGAGATCATACGTTGTATTTATATAAATAATTATCTGTTCTTCACAAACATTCAGTGGCATGCAATTTATTTGGGCACTCCAATACGCGTGGGGGCAAAGTATGTAGTGTGGATAGAGTAACACGCCAAAAAGTGGGAGCACACGCTGGGAAAAAAAATCAACGTCTCAAATGGCAACAACTCTCTCTTCGTAATCCTTTTCCCAACCTTTCTGATGAAAATGCGCCTCGCATGTCACTGTATGAAGCAAGCTCGAGGCCAGTTGTGCCCTGTCGGGCATCTGGTTAAACATTGTCACCAGAGAAATAAAAACGTCGGTCCGCTCCACGTTGATCCTGCTAGACCAGTCATGCAGCCTTCTTTTGTCGGCAAGTGTAATTGCCAGGGCAGATTCCAGCAAGAGGCAGAAAAAGCTAAACATAGGCGGGGCCACACCTACAGACGAGGTGGCACCTGCAGCCGAAGGACCAGGCAAGGGCAAGCGACCACAACACAAAAGTTCTCGCCAGAGACTCTTCGCAAGACGACATGGAGCAAGCCCAGCAAGGTGTCAAGTCGATGGCCAACGACGCCATGAACTTCTTCAACCGTGTCTTTCAGGTGAGCCGGAATAAGTAGGGGTTTTTTTATTACCTATCGCAAATATTATAGTTTTCACTTTACGCTGCTCGTTCTCATCATCCTGCTGCGGTCAGAGTGCTTGAGCGACCGCCACGTTTCACGTCACAAGTCCCTGCGTGCGCTAAAAACCGTGCGAGCCAACGCCCGTGACTGGCCAGAAATTGATGGTCATTTCGGACCGATTGGTAAAAAAAAAAAATTAGTCGTAACTTTTTGACTGGCTTGTTTGGGAAGTTGGGATTGTGTGGTCTGGGATGTGTAGATCTAATGGGCGCATTTGTTTGTTGTGATAACGTTTTGTTGATGTTTGTGCTTTTTGTTTTGGTACCATTTCGGAAATTGTTTATTGATTTTGCTTGGTAGTCGGGTTTTAATTTACTTGGTAGTGGCTGTATATGGGATTTGGACCTTAATTATAATTAATGTACAGCATTAGTGAGATGATATTAGCATGAATGACGCTATATAAAATGCAAGTATTATTATTTCTCTCTCGCTCGCAATTCAAGCGTTTTTAAGGTCTGCAGATTGCATAATTGGGTCTGATACTGGATACAAAATATTTACACGTGTCAACTCGATGTATTGATAATACCAGACGGTACTGAGTATTTTGAAATACTATCGTAGTTATATGAAAGGGTATCTCCATTTTCTGAGATGTTCAATATGCAATTAAGGCAGAGTTATTTTAGTATTTTTTTTAACAATAAAAGCATGACGTAGACACAATTGAAGCGCTGAAATGTTACATTCACAAATGTTGGGCTGTGTGCTACATGCAGCTAAAGTTCACCAGACAATGAAATAAATAAACCTCGCATAATCTGGAAATGCAGTTGCAACCTTTGAAGTTAACTAAGCGTGAGAGTACTGCCCGTCAGTGTCATATATCCTGGCCCGAGGAGTCACATCACATCACACAAGCTATTTAAAGAGTCATATTAGTAATGCTGAGGAAAGCCATATGAATTATATGTATGTACTATCAATTCTAATTAATGGAAAATGTCAATTGACATTTCGATATACATTTTATGCAAAGGAAAAATTCGTTCCTTCTGCTTCATTAGATGCGTGCTAAAATGTCACCAATGAGGGCTTTGGTCTTTCTTTATTTGATGAATATTGAGCCATAGATAATACGGGTATTGTCTTGGTACTGTTCAACATTTGGCGTCCTCTGGTCTGACACTGGTGAGACGAGGCCATAAAGAAAACTATCTCTGGTGTAGACCAATCAGTTTCAAAGGCAATGCAGAGATAATCAAGGCGTGTTTATTTGCATGTTGACCACAAGTGCATGTGGTTAATGCAGACTTGATTTATTGCAAAAGGTTTCTATTTGGTGTTTGAACATCTTAACACCTAAATTTTGATGTAAAGCTTTCGTGACTGCAGGGATTCATATTCTTGGTTCTTTCGGTAAAGTCACGTAGAAGGGAAATAATAAAATAATAAAAATATAAAACAAAAATTCTGATGATGATTGCTTGTGTTGCAGTCGAAACGTCGTGATAATTGTTGTTGTTTTATTTTTTGTATTATTTTTTTATTTCCCTTCTACGTGACTTTACCGAAAGAACCAAGAATATCTTAACACCTGTTTGATTGCCCAAAAAAATGTCAAACCTATTCTTATTTTTCATAACTCAAGCTAAATGAGTATTTTTATTTAACCCACAATACCGCAAAACTCAAGAGTAGAACATGCTTCTTGGTTCTTTCATCGACAAAAAAATGACAATATAATTTCTACAAATGTTTGCAGAACCGAAAAATCGGAACTGAAGTCGGCAGATAAACGTTTGAAAATGAGAACAAAATGAAAGACATACTCTTAGGTTTTTTTCAGTAAGTCACGTAGGTAAAAAATAATATAAATAAAATAATAAAAAATGAAAAGAAATAAATTAAATCACGACGTTTCGGAGGCAACACAAGTCTCCGTCTTCAGGTGGGACCGTCAAAGCCAAATTTACAAATTTACTGTACGTGCGGTGTTGTGGCTGTGACGGTCCCACCTGAAGACGGAGACTTGTGTTGCCTCCGAAACGTCGTGATTTAATTGATATATTTTCATTTATTATTATTTTATTTCGATTATTTTTAACCTACGTGACTTTACCGAAAAAAAACAGAGTATGATTCCTTGCAGTCACGAAAGCTTCAAATCTAAAATGAAAGACCCTTGAACATAAAACTTTCCTCGCTGCGTATTGATACCACACCCAGGAATGCTACTACACTGCAGCGTATGGTACTGTACAGTCTCAGGTGAAAATACAATAAATCTGCAGCAGCGACGACTTCCTCAAGCAGTGCAGAGTTGACGTTCACAGGCAAATGGAACATTCCCTTCTCAGTGCATTGGACCATGATCTAGGCACGTATTTATTTATTTTTTGACACTGCCACACATCTCTGACATTTGCACGCTGTCAAAAAAATAAAAAGGATGGCGTTTTGTTAAACGAATATGGTGTACGGCGCTTTCTTGCGGATATCTAACAGTGTTATGACCGACCCATAAATGGGCTTCAGGTCCGAGCAGGGAAATTTATTTGATTTATGTCTCCTGCGGGGCAATTGAACTTTATTGCACAATTCCCAGATGACGTTGGCTTAAAACCCATGCACCATCAAAAACATAATTTTTTTTATACAAGCAATCACACTAGAACCCATAAAAAAAGCATTTAAGTAGAGTTCTGTTATTTAGCACAATGTAAACATATTGCTGTTCCTTTACGTGTGGTGGACCTAGAAAAGCGTACTGCTTGTGCATTGTCACATTTTTAGATTGTACCGGGTGAGTGCAGGCGGGCATTTAATTGAGAATGGTGCCTTACATAATAAATTAATCATAATTGGTATCAGTATTTCGTATGAAATGAATGAAAAAATACCCACAATTATCCTTGTTTTAAAAATCGATGGATCTCTTCCAAAGAACTGCACTGCAGTACTGTACATTTTATTGAGGGTCTTAATAGATGGTAAAGTGAGGACACAAGGGAGAGATGTGTACCAATTTCACCAGAAAAGAGTGATTCAACTAGATTATTTAAATAAACAGCAATGACAAAACAGGAGATTTGTGGTCTCCTGTCATCCAGTTCAAGCAGCAGTGTGAATTTTCCCTCAAGGTTGCCATTTCCCACAATAAAAATGGTGACCATAATCATGACCATGTAACTATTGCACGCTGGGTTATTTTTTTCCACTTTAACATAAAAAATAAATGAATGTCATGTGCAAGTGATATGACTGTGCGGTAGCATGTTTGACATTTGGTGCAGAGGTTTGTGGTTCAAGCCCCACGGCTGTCCTGGTTAATACTGCGGGTGTATTAGCCGAAAAGCACCGTGCGCCGCCTGCGTCACAGGGAACATGAACATCCCCTGACATTTTTGAGGAACAGAGGAGGTCACGTGTGCCGGCGTAATGGTCCAAATAAATAAAAACTATCATTAAATTACTCGATTAGCAAAATTACGAAACTACTGCAGATTATAATCGTCTGTGCAACAGTGCGCTTGTTACAGCTTTGCACGATAAGAATACCAAATGTACTCATGATTTGAATTCACGATACCGAAACGTATGTATTCTCGCTTTTGTGAGGATAGTGCCAAGTTTAAGTTTTACAATGTGAGTAGTTAAAAAATCTAGTGATTTTTTTTTTACACCAGCATGCAATGAAACTTTACAAAAACATAGCATTGTAAAAGGCCCTCAAGTTAATAATATATCAATGGATCTTTTACACTGAAATGTGCCAATTTTGTACAGGCAGTAGTTATAGACATTACAGTAGTATAGCGCTACAACCTATAGTTTTGTACACCTACTTACATTTTTATCAGTTATTCCTTTCACTTCAAACGCACACACAGGTTGAATGCTTCCCTGCAGCCGGATACCCCTTCCTCCAAAGACAGATTCACACGAGTGCCGGCTGTACCTGCCTCCTAAGAGACATTCGCGTGCGTGCCCTCGGCAGATGGCGGGAGAGACGGTGGGCCAAGCCGAGAAGACAGAACTGGACGCCAGCTTCCTCAAGCTCTTTGGCGATGTGGACATCACCAAGAACTGGACAGATAAGCTCATCAAGCAAGTTGAAGTGGTCATACAGCCCAATCCCAGTAAGTCCCATTTCTCTGGTGTGAGGTCAAGGGTTTAAGGTGCAGCCCTGCAATTGCTTGCTCATTTTCATTGCTGGCGTAAGGTCCTCCAACTAGAGAGAGGAGCTCTAGAGGGTATTTTTGGCCTACTCTTCAATGCTGGCCTGATGTCTTGAAAGAGGTGGGTATTACCCACAATTCACCCTACCATACGCGACCTTCCAGTAGACTGCAGTGTACATATTCACACAGCTGGGTGGACAGAGGTGGGCAGATTGAAGAAACCTGCGCATTGCTTCAACTGCTGTGCCGCAGAGTTCAAACCGGAGACTTCTCAATTTTAATGATTAGCAAGTTGTGTTGGAGAGCCAAGCCACAACATTTACAATCTGAGTAGTGTGGCTTGGCTCTCCAACACACCGGTGTGCTGTACTAGTGACGAATTGGCACGTTCTGTTTACGTGACAAACCTTACAATTAATTGGCTGTGTCGGGTGGTGGCGGATTTTAACGGGACATTTTAATATTTATTTACGCGATCTAACCCAAAAACCTCTATTATGGATGATATTGATCGCGAAAGCCTACGTGTCAAACTAAGCGGTAACTCAGTTTGGCGAAATAAAGAGAGATTTTTTCTCATACTACATACAATTTATTATAAAGTCTTTGTCATGTTCTACAAACGTTTTAAAGGGCTGCAAAAAAGATTGCATATGTGCACCCGTGCACCACATTATTTATCTTGCCACTATAACATCTGCGACATCACAAATCAGTATTGGGTTGCCATCTGTTGTGCATTTCGTGTGACTTTACTTTATTTTTCTTGTCAATTTAATTGATTTGCTGACTACATACTAGAGCAGGATGTCCTAAACCATCGCAAACAACAACAACAATAAAACCGAACAAGTAAGATTTAAATTTAGATTTGAAGCTTTCGTGACTGCAGGAATCCATACTCTTTGGTTTTTTCAGTAAAGTTACGTAGGTATAGAATAAAATAAATCACGTTTCGGGCACAACACAAGCATCCATCATTAGGTGGGAAGGCATGTGTCGTGCCCAAAACGTCATGATTTATTTTATTTTATACCCAAAAAAACTGAGTAAAGCTTTTAATTGCTTAAATGCTGTACTCGTAATTAATAACACATTTTACCCCATTGCATCTTCTGGTGTCGTTCACTCCAGGTGCCCGGGTGCAGGAGTTTTTCACCGGTTTTCTGGACATGCCACCAAGCCCACGGCAGACAGACACCGAGATCCTGGGTCAGAGCTTCGTGGATGCCGGCCAAGAGCTGGGACCCGGCACTAACTATGGTGAGCAGATTGAGTGCGTTTCTCAACGCGGAACATGGGCAGCCCATTACCGCCCCATTAATGTGATCAATCCATTTATATGCTGCATTCAATGGCCAATTTTACTATTGATTTGTAGGCTCCATGGGCAATCTTAAGTCATTTTCATAGTACATTGCACGTGTCTAAATCAGCTTTTTGTATTACATACAAGTCTTTACCTTGGTCAGCCTTTGAACAAATCACCTGGAACGTGCCCCCAAACATTAGGATCGAACCCGAATAATGCTTGTATTGACGTCCATCATGCACAACAGATATTGTAGACTGCGTGGCTAAGTGACAGGCAGCAGAGGGCATTGCAGTAAAATCCATTGTTTGACTGTACTTCTACGCTCCCATGTCAATATGCCTTCACCAACCCACACTGACAAACATGGTGAAGGACGGTCAAATAACCCCCATGACCCATGCAGAATGAGGTCCTCATCCAGCAGTGGATTGAAAAAGGGCTGCACATAAACGTGTACCACTTGGTCAAGATAGTTCAACAGTTACCTGCAGAAACTACAATAATCTACAGTCAGCTTTGGTAAATTTCACTGAAGTAGTCACTTCAAAAGTCCCGATATATTACAGAACTGTACTGGAATTCTCTACTGACGTCGGGACGACATATCTTGGCAGGCAACAACAAAAGAACTCATCATTAATTCATAGTCATATCTCCCAGGCATTTCACGCTTGAATGGCACAAAGTTCTCCTTAACTTTGTAGATGTGCTTAAACCCTATCTGATGCCATTTTGCAGAGGTGTGGACTCTAGTCATGTGACTTGGACTCGAGTCAGACTCGAGTCATGAATTTGATGACTTGAGACTCGACTTGGACTTGCATAACAATGACTTTGTCCCACCTCTGAGGTGTGGACTCGAGTCATGTGACTTGGACTCGAGTCAGACTCGAGTCATGAATTTGATGACTTGAGACTCGACTTGGACTTGCATAACAATGACTTTGTCCCACCTCTGCCATTTTGTACCCTCAGAGCTCGGTCGTTGCTATTCCAGAGTGCAAATACAGTACCGATTTGCAATGGGCTTGTCAGTTTAACACGTAGGCTTTTGCGTAAATATAAATGTGTCGTTAAACCTGCCACCACCCGACACAGCCAACTAGTAAGGTTTGTCACGTGAACAAAACATGCCAATGCGTTACTAGTTGTGTTGTACTCGATTTGTAAATGTTGTGGTTTTACTATCCAACACACCGGTGTGCTGAACTAGTAACGAATTGGCATGTTTTATTTACGTGACAATCTTTACTAATTGGCTGTGTCGGGTGGTGGCGGATTTAACGACGCATTTATATTTACACTATCTAACCCAAAAAAACCTCATGGATAATGGGGATGTTATACATTCATCAGTGAATGAAATTAAACCATCAATGTACTGTGCACATGAGCACAATGATCACACCAGGATTCCCTCCACTGCTTTTGTATGACAAATCATCCATATCCCAATGTAGGGCCACAGAGCTTGGGCAACTGTTGGTGTTGTATACTGGCTGCCGTCCCACCGCCTGTGGTTTCCTGCACCTCTCGCGTCATTCTCTTGCTCTCTGAGAGTGAATGAAGACCGCGCCTAATATTTTTTTTGCAATATGTATCTTTGTGCAAGATTACATCTAGAGTGTTCCATTGTGGATTCAGGTGCTGCGCTGACAAAGGCAGGCGAAACCCACAAGCAGCTTGGGACCAGCGAGAAGGAATACATCCATGTCGTCTCCAAGGATTTCCTGGGCCCTCTGCACAAGTTCCTTGACAACGATGTTGCCATCATTGCTGTGAGTCTCAGTTTGGCACTCAGTGGCGAAGAGGTTTCATCTTCTGAGTCATACCGGTGTCTAAAATTACAACCAAAAATTCACTACAATACAGTGATATTTTCCTAATTGATTAATCGATAAACACAGTGTGATGGTAACTATTACTACGTACGTGTAGCTTTGCATTACCCTGCTAAGAATTACACAAAGGACTGAGTATAATCTGTAGGTGTTTGAAATGCCGTAACTTAAATAAATCAGTTGATGATCTTTGACCTCCGTTGTATTCATGAAGTCCATCCACAGTTTAAACAGGCTAGCGTGATACGCTTTAAAAATGTTCGTGTATATATAGGCTACGGCAGGTTCAATAAAATAAAGCACAAGCTAGGAAAGTGCTTCCTTTATAGTGGACAATACAGCACAGTATATTGTACATCTTGAAAAAAATTACACGGTTGATTGGGTGCCTGTGTTAATGCAGTATCTGTTCCTCCTCTAACCTCAATGCTTTGTATACCGTAATGTGTTTTCAGAGAGAGAGGAAGGCTCTGGAAGCCAAACGCTTGGACTTGGACACACTCAGGTCCAAGCTGAAAAGGTGCACTGATGAGGAAGAAAGACAAAAGGTACTGTATGGCTAGGCCGATTCTGAACACCACCAGCTGCAACACCAAAATACATGAACACTGGAAATATCACATTGTAAAAAGTAAAAAAACGTAAAGATTTGAGTGATCCAATTACAAAACTTTAATGAACATGTAATAGGAAATGGCCTAAGAAGGTCATGATTTCGTTATTATTTCGTCAGTTGCACAGTCGGCGTTCAAACACGAGGTACGCTGACATGTCACAAAGCAACAAACCTTCATTTGGTTGCTGCCCTGCCTGACATCTTTTGTACTGCATTCACAGCTGGAGGCTGAAACCCGCCAGGCCCAGGCCCAGTTTGATCACCAGGCCGAGACCACCAAGATCCTCCTAGAAGGTCTCAAGTCCACTCACGTGAGCAACACAACGTCAGACACTTTGACATCTCATCTCATAGCACTCGGCCGCAGCACCTATATCTATACTCTATATCTATCTATATCTAAATCAGCTCGTGCTTCCTGTAAATCGCATAACTTCTGTGTGGCCACCTCGCACTGAATCCCTTCCCTCTCTCTGCCCTCTGTGAAGACAGAAGCTGCTCCATGCAGCTTATGTAGTCCTCCCTATACTCATCTCTCCTGACCCTCTTCCTCCCTATCCCTATTCATTGCTTTTCCATAAATTTCCTCTTATTTCCCATTCTTCCTCTTCTCTCTTTCCCATTCCTTTATCCAAACAATATCTTATCTTATATTTAAAGAGCACCTTCACTCGATATTCCCCTTTCCGTGGTGTGCTACGATTATGCTGAAGATGGGCTTTCATACTTTTATTTTCGCTCGGGACAATCGAGTTAATTTAAAAAACGATGCTTTCCATTGGAGCGAAGTGGGTTCTAACTCACTTAATTTACATTATCAATGAATATATGACGTCATTTTCTTTCATTTCAAATTGAGAATATTGATAAACCTGAATAGATGCACTTTGGAAAGGCAAGAGCATTAGAGTTTTGTAAACCCTGAATGTGCACATGCTTTTTTTCATTGACTTAAATGTACTTAATGCATTTAATATTTATTGTAAAATATCATATTTAGCAGTAGGCTCATTGTGTTGAGTGGTGAATAAAAAGCATGTGTGGTAGGGCACTGCTTCTATTCCACCGTCTACAAAGTGGGTTCTCAATTATGTTCGGGAACACATCAAGACCCATCCCCCCCTCCAAACTCTGAAATCTTGAAGTGTTTTGGACAATTGCTTGGCAACATGTGTGACTGCCATCTGCCACCTGACACCAGTGTGAAAAATATGGCCTCCAGTGGGTTTGTGTGTTTTTTTTGGTTGGGATCCACACATATACACTGCCCAATTTTGTTTGACATGGTACTGCCATTTCCCACACCCAGGTGAGTCACCTGGCATGCTTGCATCACTACGTTGATGCTAAAGCCAAATACCACGAAGACTGTCTGAATAAGCTGAAAACTCTGCAGCAAGACTTGGGAAAGTAAGACACTTGATACAATTTGTTTTTTTGCCAAGAAACAGCTGATTTGCGACGTAACATTGTGATGATTTTCTGTACTAGATTTATCAGGGTTGAGTGGTGGTGCACGGTAAGTTTCTTGAATCCCTCCATCCTGCATTATAAATGGATACACATGTTAGTCGATCAGCAGGCTGCGTGTGATGAGATCAAATATGGTTACTCCCACCTCTTCCAAGACGTAAGGCCAGCATGGAAAAGTAGGCCAAATACATGCTTTAGAGAAGCTCTGTAGAGCTCCATCTAGTGGAGGCCTTTCCATCAGCGGTCGCGCAAGTTTAACTTGCAGACCTGCACCTTTGCCTTGTAACACATACACAAACTCTATGAGATGCGTGGGAAAGGGTTGCTGAAGTTTGCTTTGGTCCCACCCCACTGCATGTCTCCACTAAGTGGTCATTATGCTATCTTGGCATGCATTGGTTAAAGTTTGGTGTGCATGTGGGCTTCAACAGCTGCTTACATAAATTTCATGTAAAAATACACTCGTTTGAGCTTTTCATTGTAGAGGTGTTGCAAGTAAAAAAAATGTCGTTTCACTGTGACTGCTATTCGTGATATTGTTATACTGCTCAGGACAGCTATTTGGGATAATTTAAGCGTGACTTTTATTAGGATTGCAAATTGACAAAAAAAATTTGAACTTAAGTATATAACAGAATTGAAATTGTCTGCATTAACGTAACATTAGGTTTATTTTAAGTCCAATATTCATACATGTGCCAATGACATATTATTGCAAAGGTTCATAGGGTTAACTATACTAAAATATACTGCTAAAGTATGATCTTGATTTGAAGCTTTCGTGACTGCAGGAATCCATACTCTTTGCTTCTTTCGGTAAAGTCACGTAGGTATAAAAATAAAATAAATCACGACGTTTCGGGCGCAACACAAGCGTCCGTCATCATGCGTTAAAACGTGCTCTCTCTTATACATTGTTTGAGCTTTAACAAAAATGGACAGTACTCTATTTAATACCCTGAAGAACAATAACATCTGTGACATTATCTCTAAAGTTGGACCCTTGCCAAGTAACAGTGATATTTTATAAGGCTCATTTCTTCAAATTTAACTTCTCTAAAGATGAACACAGTATTTCTTTGCATTAACTACCGACGCAGAAGCGAATCTATGAATTCTAATCTATAAATTGCAGCGTTCCTGCATAGTTTATTAGTGCAAAAGTGATCGGGCAGGAAGTCACGTTCAGTACTGCAATAACCATATTTTACATTTGTGATTAGGAAACCTGAACCGCCAAAAGTGGCCAATCCTCCAAAAGTGGGCGATCCTCCAAAAGTGGGCGATCCTCCGAAGAACACATACGCCCCAAAGAACGTGGATCCTCCGAAGAGCACAGTCTCCCCAAAGGTCGTGGTTCCTCCAAAGGCTGAAGACGATGCTGAACTCTCCCTGATCGATGGCCTGTAAAGTCTGGTGGTGAGATGAACATTCGCGGCTTTAAGAAATGCGAAATGTAATTCCACGGTGGGAAATATTTGACTTGCTGTATATATTTTTACGTCAGAATAAACATGTAAAAAATTGAACGATAACAATAAACAGCAAAGAGCTGTGATCCAGCTGTTTACTGGATATCTGTAACAATGACCTTCATAGCTCACTGGATTCCTTCAGTATAAATGAAGATTTCGGTTTTGATTCACTCACTGTGCTATGAACCTGGATACCAGAGATTGATTCCCGGTCAAGGCTAACAGTCGAGCGTGATATCTAAACCAGTCCGTACTCTCCCCTCCTTCACCAACCCACACTGACCAATATCGTCAAACAATCCCTATGATGACACAGTGCACGGAGGCCTTCATCCAGCAGTGGAATTACAGATATGTAAATGATTATAATTGTTCGTAACATTACTGTAATTTTCCTAATTCATTGCAACATATGCTGCTGGATTTTTTTTTCTTCAACCCCCACCCCCCAGTGTTTCAAATCCAGAGGATGCAGACTGGGAGGGACCAGACGTGCCTGAACAGCATAACGTCATCGCAATAAACGGTTCCAGCGAAACTCGCTAAAAGTCCCACCACAGTAAGCCAAGGGCACGAGGTTGGGTTCGATGTTTAAGCATGGTCAAGAGAGTAAATTGGACTACAGTACTGCAAAGAAGTAGGCAATTACCACTGTACTGTGTACTTTCATTCAAAGAGGCCACAATTCGCATGTCGTCTCTTATGAATTATGGCTGGCATGATGGGCTTTGTGGAAATGGTGGTTTTTTTTAAACTGCTTGGTTTGGGGTGACGGCGGTTCACTTATAGGATAGCACTTACAACCACGCAGAACTATGTAGTACAAATCACTTGTTTTACATGATTTCAATACGCATTTATATAACGTAATGTATGCAGAGAATTCAACGGTGCCTACGTTTTCCTATCTCGGTGTCAATTGTGTATTTTAATAACAATGTTAAAAAGCTTCGGGCTGGGTATGCAAATCTGATAAATAAAGTGTTGTTTTTTTACTGGAAATTGGAGATAATGCAACATTAAATAAAAGGATTTTTTCTTGAAAATAAGTTTGTTACGGTGCTGAAATTTGTTTAATGAGAGTAGTGTATATTTCAATGTAGCAATGTAAATATGCATAACAGATGAAATTATTTATGCAAAAGGGTTAATTTTTGAAAAACTATATTAACACCACAGCAGCTGCAGATGTTTTAATTACTGTAATCCCAAAAACTTGGGAAATAAATAAAATTGGCTTCGAGTCAATCGCACAAGCCGCATACAAAGAAAAGTTATGGCGGTCTATAATGTTTCAATGCACGACTAATTACAATTTTATTCTATCATCAATACTGCATACAGTGACTTAAATCTGGCCACAAATTTAAGCCGAGACAAGAGATAAAAAATACAAAGTATAATACGGGACTGCATTATTTGAAGAGCCGTGTATAAAACAGTGTCCCTTGTTCAATACAATGCTGCCTTTGAAAGCCATTATGCCATTCATTGCTGCAGCTCAATACTTGGCTTGCTCCTTTATGAGTTATTCAGCCCATAATGCCTTGCATTATGTACGATTGTTTGTATTCAAGCCACGTGCCTGGAATCACTCACAGGCAGATGCGTATCTCTGTCTATGCAGCTAGTGGAAGTGCCTATTGCATGCAGATTACTGGTGATAACATCACAACACACCGTTGAGTGCTTTGGGATCATTAGAAAACAAATAAGCGAGTAAAGCTGACAGCATTTGAGGACACATCTTTTATGTAAAATAACATCTTTGTATTTGAAAGAGATGATACCGTATTTATGATAGTGAAAAGTGTCCTTATTATATTCACAAGTGTGTCCGTGGGAGGAAATGGCTTAACCGAAAAAACCTAAGAATAGGAAATGGGAATTTGCATCACATGATCACGCACCAATATGTTTTTGGGAGGACAGATTACCAAATAATTTGAATCCCATCTTGGCAAATGGGATTTTTGCCCGTATTTTAAGTGAAAGTCGCAATGTATTTTTTATGGAAAAATACTGAAATGGTATTTTTTTTCACGAGGGAAATCATGCCCAGTGTGTCCCTGAATATACCCCACTGAGCCCCAGCATCACCCTTTCTCATCACAAATCAGGAATCCCCACCATTAGAGCAGTAAGCCTGCACGTGTAGCGTAATAATTTCTTCATTTCCCCAAGTGCTGGCAACAATAACATCATTTCCATTAAACAACAGACAGTAACATTCTGCGCCAGTTTCGCATCCTGCCTAAACAACAGTAACGCATCGCCTAGGTGATTTCCAGCGTTGCTGGTAAATAAAGACATTGTCACATTTTTGTCAAATATGAAACAGACATTTTTGCCAAATATCATTTGGGTCAAACATGTTAAAGATAGCATTTTTATTACACGGCACAATACTTTGAAGCCAATAGGCAATGGAAGCATCTTAATTCTATATGGCATGCTCGAAACAGCATTGGGGTGGTGCTCGTCCCTGTTGTAGATCCTGAATCAATGGTGAAAAAGCCACATTTGTATGGTTTGGACCAGTCTCCCCATAGGACAATCATTAACTGGGTTACCATTAACAAGCAAAATAACTTCCCATTATCCAAAACGGAATTCTTTCTCCTTAACAACCCACTGGAGTCGGTGTACTGTGATGTATGCATTGTTTTCACATTACGGTTCCTTGTTAGTGGTGTAATTAGATGGCATTTGTCACCCAAAGCTTATTTTGCCTTCTTTCTCAATCACGATATCCTGAAGGCATCTGCAGAGAAAAACAGCCATTTTTTTTATCAAGGTCATTAGGATTAGTTTTTTTTTGCAAGGATGTGTATATTTTATAACCATCCAATTGATGTTTTCAATGTGTTATAGAATAAAAGACGCTCTAAGCCAGGCTGTAACTGTTGACCATTACATGTAGGCCCTGACCAATTAACTGTCCACACCCAGCGAAGTATCTGTGCGTGGTGTCACTATTTCTATTGATGTTTACATATCTGACCTGTTCACTTATCCATCTCTATACCTCAGTCCCCAGCAAGTTACGCATGCGATCTTGTACTCTGCTCAACTTTGCAAATCCCCAGTTTATGGATGATGGGCTGAGTGACCTCCGTGGCCAGAAGTTCAACCTTGCCATCCTACAAGCGGGAGACTTTTGCAGTGTTAGGGCTTTTTGTTGCCCCTATGCAACCCCTACAAACCTGCCCCAAACACCTTCGGAATTTGATTAATTATTCGATGTAATTGCCTTATAGCGTCTTGTCTGTGTTTTCTGTACAGTCTCATCTACTCTCACATGTACGATCTCGTCTGTTTCACGTAAGTCACGTGTCGTATGAAATGTGTTACAGTCATATCTGTTTCGTAGAAGTCTGCCTTATTTTAGCTGTCAGCACTGCTGTGCTCTCAACGTCCAAACCGCCCCCCGTCTGGTCTGCATTGTGTGGCCCCAATCTTGTGTTTCAACTTATTGCGTTCAAAGAAGATGAGAACACAAGTGACCAGGATATCCACATGTGCAAGGTGTAACCTAGGTCAGCAAAACGGCAAGTCAATGACACGAAACAAAAATACGTTGAATAACGAAGCAAGTAGAAATATTAAAATAGCAAACACAACCAAACATAATTCAGAGCATGAATAAAAAAAAAACTCGGATAACTTAAGCTTTCTAAAAGCACCCGCTCTCTCGTGGCATTTATATGTCAAAATGTTTTATAAATAACTGGACATCTGTAGGAAAAAAGCGCTTTGCAGCTCACCGGATTAACCCCACTCTATGGAGATAAATATTCGGGGATCTGAAAATAACATGCCCCCAACCATATAAAACAACAAAAATTATCACAACATTTCGACTGCAATATAAGCAATCATCATCAGAATTTTTGTTTTATATTTTTATTGTTTTATTATTTCCCTTCTACGTGACTTTACCGAAAGAACCAAGAAGATGAATCCCTGCAGTCACGAAAGCTTTAAATCGAAATTTAACCGCCTCTACGGGGAGGGATTCCACACAACTTTGAGATCCTTCAACAAAATCCCAGATAAGAAGGCTCAGCTAATCGAGTAAGAAAAAAGTAATAAAAAAAGTGAGAATTTTATTTTATTATTTGTATTATTTTATTATTTTCCTTCTACGTGACTTTACCGAAAGAACCAAAAAGATTAATCCCTGCAGTCACGAAAGCTTTAAATCGAAATTTAAACACAATGCATTGTTTGAAAACAGAGGCTGTGGATGGCACAACAGCTGGGGGGCGTGGGGGGAGGAAAGGCTTCTGTCTGCCCACCCCGGATGTCCTGTGCGTGTTGAGGGGAGGGGGAAGGCCTCGCGCCCATTGGACTCGGAAATACTTCAAGGCGATTAAAAAGAAAAAAACATCACACATACACCGGCACCGCGTTTACATTTTGAACTGCTATCGCCTGCGGTCGGTGGGATCTTACATGCACGTCTGCGGCGCTTAACCCGTGAGCCACCTCGCCATGGACTTCAACATGAAGAAGTTAGCGTCTGACGCTGGCACGTTCTTCACCCGCGCCGTTCAGGTGATGACCGCCGCGCCTCCCCCCTCCCCCTTCCCCCCCGGCATTGCCCCCGAAATTATGGGACGCTTTTAGGAAAACCGTAAGGCCCCGAAGGCGTCCAGGCCTCACCACAAAAACGTCGCGGAAACCTGAAAATGTTTGACGTGCGCGTGACCGAGTGGCGTTTTAAAGTGAATGTTGGGAATAAAGACGATTTTGCGCGGTGTTGAACTTGTAGTTTTAAGTCGCTGCTGCTGATGTGGCCGTTTGGTGACATGCAATCGGGGCGCTGTATTTGCTAGATCGCATAAGTGGGAGGGCTTTGTTTTGCTTGATGTGATTGGTGCGATCTTGGCACGCGCGCGCTGTGGCCAATCGCAGGCGAGTAAATTGATCGATGCGCCTATGTGACGTGGGAAATTAAATGTAGGTGAAGGTGTAATTTTTAGGACCTCGATTGTGTGTGGCTTTTGAAGTTAAATGTCCAAACTTTGAATCTGACGTTTGTCATGAGCTTTGGACGGAAACCCATGACGAATTTAACAGCCACATGATCAGAGTAGACAGCCACAACGAATTGCAAGATAAAAGTCACCAGCGTGAATTTGTGTGATTTTTACCAACATTTTGAGAATGTATATAATAAAGATGTGATCTGAATTTATGTTCATTATTATGTCTTCAAAAGTAGTTGGAATGGAAACGCAGTATTGTAATTTGTTTACTTTGTCGATTTAAATGTTATGAAATGCAAATTAACAAATAACCCCACCTCTGACCAAAAAATCTCACTGAAATTGTATTTTAAAATGGGATAAAATATAACCTTATGCAAACCAGCTGACCACTGTACATTCCTTACATTTTTAATGTGGTTTTGTCCTATGTATTTTATTCAAGTAGATTTTGGTTATTTCCTGATAAAGAGTGTTATGTGCACTGTATATGTAATAATATATATATAGATAATGAAACACATTAATTTAAAAGATGGCATCTAGTCGTGTTTAAATGTTGTGCCTAGGAGAATCTGCGTAATGTGGTTTTGTAATTAGACGCATTAACATTTGATTCTTACTAATATACATTTTACTGTATATCAACATTCAGTTCCCCTGAAAATTGTATGCAATAAATTAATGTATCAATATGCAAGTCATAGGAGTAGAGTTATTTTGTAATTTTCACAACTGGAGCACAGTATTCTGGAATGCATATTGATTCATAGCACTGCTCCATCATCCATGATCTATCTGTCCATCCATTGCCCCCTCCCCTCCCCCCCAAAGTCATCACCATCTCTCATAGTCTGGCAATGAAACAATTCATCTAGCTCCTGCATATAAGCTGATTTCATCACTCCATCTCTCGAGTGTTCTTGAACGTGTTCCCTTCCTTGGCCATCGTTATTCTCAACCACTAGCGACATATCCTGCCCAAGCCGACTTTTCCTAACAGTCAGCATAATATATCTTACTTGCTTTTGTTCTCTAACCCAAGTGTGTCTCTTGTCAGTGTAATTCCACGCATGGCCCTATACTTGCTTATTTGAGCAATTTTTTGTTGTAAATTGTATTTGATTGTCTATAAGTAATATTCCCTGATTTGATATATATACCTAAGACAGTTATTGTGGGCAGAAATAAAGAGGTGCACAAGAGGATATTGTAGTGCTTTTGGAAATGTGTGATTAATAACACTGTAACAAACAAAAAATGAGGTTCCTGGGTAGTAAGTGTTATTTCCTAATATGCCTCAAAAGTACAGAAAATGGCTATTATTCCTCACAAACTTTGCTTTTGTGACCAGGACACAAAAGCAAAGTTAATCATCCACTCCATTAATAACACTCTGTAACACATTTTTTTTTGTTCCTGGGTAGTAAGTGTTATTTCCAAATTGCTTATGCCTCAAAAGTATAGAAAATGGCTATTATTCCCGACAAACTTTGCTTTTGTGACCAGGACAGTGATATTTTGAAATTTACCTATTTTCAATGAGAAAACGTGTGCATTTATGTCTTTCATTTTCATAAAGTCCTGGTCACAAAAGCAAAGTTTGTGGGGAATAATAGCCATTTTCGATACTTTTTAGGTATAGGCAATAAAAAAATAACACTTAGTACCCAGGAACGAAAATTGTGTTACGTAGTGTAATATAAAACAACGTGCATAAAGAAGCATTGTCCCATCAGGATTTATTTACGGCTGCAGTGCAGTAAATATTTCAGTAACCTAAGTATTTATTACTGCCTGTTTTGTGTGGCAAAGGATAGTGAAAACTTAGTAGTCTGCCCAGTGAAGGCATATAAATGATATTTCGGTTTGTGAAACTTCACAGACGTGTTCTTACATTTACCCACTTTTAATCGACTTAACACCTTGTAGCATATGTAACGTACACATTCATGCGTGTATGTGATGGATGGTAGTCAACATTGCGCATTCATAAATTCACGTTTAGCAATATATTTTGTTTATATATTGCATATACATGCCAGATTGAAATAGAATTTCTTTATCACTGCTATTTGTGTTTAGTTTGTTGTCGTTCCCCCAAACCTCCGCCTTGCACGGTTAGTTATGGACTGTGCGAAAGAAGTTCAACAAACATACATACTATGTGTAGTTACTGTGCTCTGTGTGGAAAATACACACAAGGGATCTTCTCTGAGCCCGCAGGGAAACTCTACACCCCTTGGTTAGCATGGTATTATTGTGTCTGTTTAGCCCATGGCACACATTTTTGCCCTTTTGCCTTCGGTGCCAATTTCATGGAGGTGAATTCTACTTCCATTATGCTTGTATTGACATTGGTTTTCAAACAATCCTATTATTTGTAAAGCCTCTGTTTTTTATTTTCCAATTTTTGACAAATACATTAAGTGAACACACTATTCCATATTTACAAGATCAGAATATAGTGCACCTTTGCATAACCCATATCCCAGTTTTCAAAATACAATTATTGTAAATAATTATTTTTTGTATCGCTACGTGAATGTGGTTCATAACTCTGTTACTTAAATAAATGTGTCGATATTGACGTACAGTATACATATATTCCACAAATTACCCAGTGTTGTTGACATGCTGTGCGGTGCATAGTAAACACACGAGAATGTAAATTGATTATTTCATAGCCATTTGGAATGAAATTGGCAGATAGTGGTGTGCAGGTTTGTCACTTATAAGCATCCTAAACTGGGGTTTTGCATTCTTTGCTTATAAGTGTATTAATAAAACCACATTGTGAAAGTGTGAACATTGAAGTCATTGTTGCAATAATATGGTTTGATCTTGACTTAAAGCTTTCATGACTGCAGGAATTCATATTCTTTGGGTCTTACGGTAAAGCCACGTAGATAGAAAAAATAATCAAAATAATAACTATATCACGACGTTTCGATCGCAACACAAGCAATCATCTTCAGGTGAAAAAAGAGGGGGAAATCAGCCGAGACAGGCTGTTTATAAAGGTTTAGCAACAGACCATGCTTTCCCACCTGATGACGGATGCTTGTGTTGCGCCTGAAACGTCGTGATTTATTTTATTTTATACCTACGTGACTTTACCGAAAGAACCAAAGAATATGGATTCCTGCAGTCATGAAAGCTTCAAATCAAGATTGTTTACAAATTGTTTAGAGATGGGCTGGGCAGCTAATGCAAATGTGGGGGGGAGGGGTACTACAGAGCTGTGGGGGTGGCCATTGTATTGTGAGAGATTAGCATGTCAATGTAAGAAATTTGAAGCTTGGCGAGAGCTCGAACAGCGCAATGGCCACATGGAGGTGGAAAAGAATGTCAAGCCGCCATTTACTAACACAGCTAACGGTGGCTGTGTTAGTGGAGTTGGCTGTGGGGGGTGGCCATTGTATTTCCGACCATCACCACCTAGCCAGTGAACTGGAGCACGTACACCAATCCCTCAAGAGGAATGGATATTCGGACGACACAATCCATAAAGCTATCAACCCAACCCTGGGGAGAGAACCATCTGAGGACCAAATCAAAACCATCACCTTGCCATACATAGCAGGGGTCACCAAAAATATTTCCAAAATCATGAGCAAACACAAGATCCAGGTACGATTCAACACAGTACATAAAAATCGTGATTTGATCCCTTCTGTGAAGGGTGCGATCCCCGACATGCAATACCCCGGTGTCTACAAACTAAGCTGTGTCCGCGGCAGCAGTTACATTGGGGAAACTAAGCGACATGTCTCGGACCGGGTCCGTGAACATAAGGCAGATCTGAAACACGGTAGGACCAATACCTCAGCCGTGGCTGATCATTATTTTAACGCTGTGGGCACACGCGAAATTGATTTTGCCAAGACGAAGGTACTCTACAAACCCACTGGCTATCAACAAAGATTCGTTCATGAACCCATCCAGATATTTCAACACAGACACAATTTCAACTGAGAAGATGGGTACAAATTGAACAATCATTGGAAGGACGTTATTAAACAGTTTAGGTCATAACTGGCTGTGATGTTCCTATCGTACCTAGCAGTTATTTTCGACTCTCTGAGTTACATTCACTAACACAGCTACCGTTAGCTGTGTTAGTAAATGGCGGCTTGCCATTCTTTTCCACCTCCATGTGGCCATTGCGTTGTTCGAGCTCTCCCCGAGCTTAAAATTTCTTACATTGACATGCTAATCTCTCACAATACAATGGCCACCCCCCACAGCTCCGTAGTACCTCCCCCCGCATTGGCATTAGCTGCCTGCCCATCTCTAAACCATTTATAAACAGCTCTTTGATTGGTGTAGACCAGGGGTCGGCAACCTACGGCTCCGGAGCCGCATGCGGCTCTTTACAGGCTGCTTCTTGACGATATGTACAGTATGTACTCAGATGCATTGCGGCTCTTGAAATACTGAATTTTGTACCGAATTGGAAAGAAATGGCTCTTCTTGTTATTTTGGTTGCCGACACCTGGTGTAGACCTACTGCAGGTTACGGAGACCTCGCCTACATTAACATTAGCTGCCCCGCCCATTTCTAAACCTTTATAAACAGCCTGTCTCGGCAGATTTCCCACTCTTTTTTCACCTGAAGACGATTGCTTGTTTTGCGATTGAAACGTCGTGATATTGTTATTATTTTGATTATTTTTTCTATCTGCCTGGCTTTCGGAAGACCCAAAGAATATTAATATGGTTTGATTTTCATAAGTGCAAACGTCGTGAGAATTATTTTATTATGTTTAATTTTGATTATTTTATTACTTCCCTTCTACGTGACTTTACCGAAAGAACCAAGAAGATGAATCCCTGCAGTCACGAAAGCTTTAAATCGAAATTTAAGTGCATATTTGTTTAATAACCATCACCAAGGTTACCCGTTTTATTGTTTTTACTTTGCAGTTAAAGTTTGTGAGATAGTTTGTAGTGAAAATTTGTGCATATCTCTCACAAATTTCTATGAGCATAGTGGCTGAGGAACATATTTGCTCATTGTAGCTCTGAATGGGGCCCTGAAGGGGACTTTCATTGTAGGCTGGCGACACTAATAATGATTCACCTTGCGATGTTTTTAATAACTATATAATGAACTGTGTGCGCATTAAAAAAAATAACTGCTGGCTGTTGATGGTAAAATATTGATTATGAAATGGGGTGTTAATATTTCAGAGCCTGCCTCTCAGCCCATATTACATCACTTGGCGTTAAAAGCAATGTTATGAGATAGCTGGGTGGACTGGGTGTAATGCACCGTGTCGGAGCGCTGAGAAAACACCTCTTCGGAGAGCATGCACTCAGGCTCCCAGTTGTGCTCAGCGAAAATTGAATGCATCTCAGCGCAGATGCACAGCATGTTTAATAGACCTGAGCTCCAAGCCCATTCACAGTTGACTGCACCAAAGGAACGAATGCTACTGTGAGTAATATCCCAAGCAATGTGTTTCATATATAGCAGTATCTGCAGGCATCAACTATTTCATCATATTCCTTCTTTAACCCGCTGCTGGATGCATGTTATAGTAATGATAATAGCTTTTTACCCAGGTTGGTTGGCCTGTACATGTTCTGTTATTCTGTTCCCAATGTATGTACTTATGCCTTGGGCAATTACTGTACAGAAAGTGGGCCAGGACCAAAATGCTGAAATAAAATAGGTGGGCGAGGGCAGGCTGGGGTGCTTATGGAAAATTGAACTTAATCATGAAAATCAACATACCAATATGCCGAAATAACTTTTTTTAAATCAGTGTATATTACCTGCTATGATACGTGGATTGGAAACATTGATAATTAAGTGCAAGCTGAAAAGTGTGTAATAAAGGATTGAAAATTGCCCGCTTGGAATTATACTGAGAGACAGAAAATGGATCTGAGAGCGAATGAAAATTACGCATAATTGACTTGAGAAAAATTAAGTAGGCTAGCTGGAAGGGGGATGATAGCTAGTGGTCAAGACTGACAATGGACTGGCAGCCAAAGAAGGGAACATGCCAGAGAGGATAACCACCACCTGAATCGAAGAATGAGATAAGCTCATGTGCCGGAGCAAGATGGGTTGTTGCATTGCAAGAGTGAGGATTGGAATGGCTTGGAGAAGCCTTCATACAGCAGTGGATAGATCATGGCTGATGACTTTGACTTTCGCAAGGAAGGACTCAACCCATTTGCAAAACTATTTTGGAAGTGTCTTGATCAGGCTGTTTTTTCAGTAAATATTTATGTTTGTGGGAACCTTGATCACCTACAAATTCCATAGACTCTATGTCAGAAATTTACATGCCGTAGTGTCACGTACTGCCACCTTGCTGCCATGGCAGATGAATGTTTCACACACAATGAACTCTGCATGATCCATTAACCCTACTTCCAAAGAATTTGATCACAGGCGTGCACTACCATGCATGCATAACTATAGGCATGTGCTGCTGTCATCCTGTATCCTTCAGTTCTGTACAGCTGCCATGGAGTTTATTTTATCCTGTGCCTCTATTTCCCTGCTCTGTACTCATTTTGTTTGGTCCTTGTATATGCCATTAAGGGTGTCCTAACCATCTCAACAGATACAGACTATTGACTTTATTTTAGCAGGTAAAGCTCCCGGAGACAACAAGTGTATTTTGCAAAGTTGAGAGATACAAATATGCACTTTAGACACCAAAACAGAGATTTGTGATCTGCAATCGAAGTTGATTTTCACTTCAGCAGTAGATAGATGCATGCCATACTGAGTACAGTCTGTTCTCCTATAACGCGTGTTTTTATAACACAGATTGGATATAACACGATGAATGTATTAGGGAACCATTTTTAATAACCCGGATGCGAATTCAAATATAAGGCGTGAACAGAACTATGTCGGGCGAGTAGGAATAAGCGGTTGTACGGCTGCCTCTGTGTAGCATTACACAAGGCGAGATGCTGCTGAATGTTTCTAGATGCTACCCACGCACCTCAGTCTTTGTTCGGCCTGCATACGGAACTCATCGCAGATCCTACCCTGTATTATATAGAATTTATTTTAACGCGATTTTTCAATAATGTGGTGTTCTTTAGGAATGCAATTACCACGTTATAGGAGAACAGTCTGTTTAAAGCTGCAAATTTGGCCTCAACATTGCAGTGCATTGGGGTATCTCCACGCACACTGGCATATGATGACACGTTAAATCAAACAAGTGCATTAAAACATGCCACCACCACATATTGACTCCACCGTATACGCGCGGCCACAATAGTGAAGGCGATTAAACGGTTTCACCCGTGTGGTTTCGCTGCCATTAGTTTACAGAGGAGAAGCTCGGTGGGGCGGAGCGCACCGAGCTCGACGCGCACTTTGAGAACCTGATGACGCGAGCGGACAGCACCAAGAACTGGACGGAGAAGATCATGCGGCAGACGGAGGTGGTGCTGCAGCCCAACCCAAGTAAGGGACTCGCGGTGTCCATGCATGTTGGCTATTCATGATCCTCTGCTTCGCCATGGATGTTTTCTGTGGTGTAATGGTTAGCAGCACGCTGGACCTGCAATCCAGAGGTCACCAGTTCGATTATATATCTTGGCTCGGCAGTTGAAACAACGGAACAAGTGTCTTAAATCGCCCGCCTCTGTCCACCCAGCAGTATAAATGAATACAGGACATATTCTTTGGGTCTTTCGGTAAAGTCACGTAGGATAGGTTCAAAGAAAATAACAAAAAACTTTGACGTTTCGATCGCAACACAAGCGTTCGTCATCAGGAAAAGGGGGGTTAGCTTCTAAAGACAAACTGTTTATAAAGGTTTGAAATGGGCGTGGCCCAAATGTCAGCAGCCAATGTTAATGTAAGTGGTGGGCAGCGACTGCGGCGGTGGTGGTTTTTCCACCAATCAAAGGGCTGCCAGGTAAAAATTAGCATGTCAATGTAAGATCGCCGAGCGCCTGGGTTTTGCATGTCGGGGACCACATCCTTCACAGATGGGATCAGATTACGAATTTTATGCACTGTGTTAAATCGAACCTGGATCTTGTGTTTGCTCATGATTTTGGAAGTTTTTTGGTAACCCCTGCTATGTATGGCAAGGTGATGGTTTTGATTGGGTCCTCAGATGGTTCTTTCCCAACGGTTGGGTTGATAGCTTTATGGAGTGTGTAGTCTGAATATCCATTCATCTTGAGAGCTTGGTGTACGTGTTCCAGTTCGCTGGCTAAGTGATGTCGGAAATACATCGGGCTCTATAGCGTAGAGGTTTTGATGAGGGAATTCTTCTGGGAAGGATGGTGGTGGGAGTCGGGTTTTAGAGATGCATCCGTTTGGGTGGCTTTCCTGTAGACAGAGTGTACCATTGAGCCATCTGGTCTCTTTTCGATTAAAACATCCAAGAATGGTAGCTTGCTATCCTTTTCCACCTCCATGGTGAATTTGATGGCTGGGTGTATGGAATTGATGTGGTTGAGGAATTGGTTCAGAGCTGGTCGGCCATGTGGCCAAATGACAAACGTGTCATCTACGTATCTCTTCCACAAGAACAGACGTAGAGTGGATGCCTGGATGGCATCTGTCTCAATTTTTTCCATTAAAACATTGGCTACAACTGGAGATAAGGGAGAAACCCATTGGGGTACCTTCAACTTGTTTGTAGAATGTTCCATTCCAGGTGAAATAAGTGTTGGTGAGGCAGTGTCTCACCAGGGCTGGTACATCAGCATTCAGTCCTTGTTGGACCAAATCTTCAATTATTGCAATGGTGTCAGGCACAGGAACTTTGGTAAACAAAGAGACTACATCGAAACTAACGAGCAAATCACCTGGAGATAGTGAGATGTCCTTAATTAACGATGCCAAGTGAGCTGAGTTACGTACAGCTGAGGTGGTCTTACCAGTGAATGGTTGTAAGGTCTCGGACAGAAATCGGGCCAGTTTGTCGGTGGGTGAGTCAATGGTATTTTTGGTAAGCCATGAGTCAATGGTATTTTTGGTAAGCCATACAATCTGGGTGGTCTAGCAGCAGAGGGTTTTAAGGAAAACCCGCTTGGTTATGAACAGTTTGCCTTTAGAAGCTAACCCCCCTTTTCCTGATGACGACCGCTTGTGTTGCGATCGAAACGTCGTAGGTTTTTGTTATTTTCTTTGAACCTATCTCCGTGACTTTACCGAAAGACCAAAATAATATGAACTCCTGCAGTCACGAAAGCTTTAAGTCAATAATACAGGACAGTTATTCGGATGGTCGATCGCGTGTGGGTGGAATAAAGTGTAGGTACTGACACTTCTTCCAAGAAGTCTTGCCGGCATGGAAGAGGAGACCAAATACCATCTGGAGACGTTCTCTTGGGCTCCTCGTGGTTGACCCTTCTGCCAAGAGTAGCTTGAGCAAACAATTGCGGGTCTACACCTTGACTTATTTGACTCACCATGAGCAATTTATATTATGTCAGCATTGCTGTTGAAACATGTGTACGGATATATTTAATTTTCTGTTTTTTCACGAGTGCAATTTCTGTGAGTGCGCAATCCTAGGAATGTGTCGGACAGTACCAGCTGTTGGCCACTCAGGAATTGTTAATGTTGTGGAGCATAATGGTTGTGCATCTGGGTTTAGTGTTCCCAGTTGGTCAATTGGTAAGAGCGGCTGTTTATATGAATCTTTGCAAACATGCACAGCTACAAACTAGAGCGAGTAGAAGTGTTAACTTATAATAGTGTTGTTTATTGTTTGCTGATATTTCCTCGTCGGGAAATCCCCACGTTGCCAATGAAAGAATTCTCCTCATTTACTTCCTGCACTCCGTCCTCTGCTTCACGGCTAATTCCCATGCCCATTCCCTCCACACAGCACACCACTCGCAACACAAAACCTCAATTACTCTGCCTTAGCAACATCACTAGGACTGTATTTCCCAAAAAGTATGCCCAGAACCATGAATTGTTGTTAACAGATGTGAGCGTGGTGTTTCTTTTAATTATTCTCTCTTTGGATGGCTGTGGTTGTTAACATGATTATACCCTCCCTTTATAGATGTTATATTGTTTTGCAAGAATTTTAGTTGCACTTTAATTGCACTTTAATTGGAAATAGACCTGCCCTCATTTATGAACACTGTGACTCATTCTGGGTTAATGTATCTGTGTGCATTTTGGTTCATGTCGGCTCAACATCAACATTTCTAGGCAGGCATTTACCTTCACACTTCGGCTTATCGTGTATGGCCAGTTGTTTTAAACACAAAACCCACAAACCATTCACACTGGTGAGATATGTGGCTTGGAACACCAGAGGCCAGTCACGCAACTGCCAATAAAACGGTTGCCCAAGCCATCCTAACCAGTTTAATGTAATTTTTCAATCAATTGTAAGGAAAATTGGACTTGGCTGATAAACTAATATGTTTGGCCAACAAGCCAACGTGCAGTGTGATAGCTCGCCAACTCAAATGATCCGTAAGTATCCGTAAACACAACCAGGGTACTCCTGTGAATGTCTAGCGAATAAAAGCCAAGGCAGCATTCGTGCTGACGGAAGGTTGGAAAGAACGAGCAGAGTGGGGCACACGCCCTTTCGTGGGTTGCGTAAATATGAGCTTGCATAGTTTGTGGTGGGTGAGGAAGCATTCCGCAATAGATTTAATCAGAGGGTTGAACAGGTCTCAAGCTTATATGATGATGAGAGTCCAGTGTTGCAATACGTCAAAAACACGCAACAAGACTCGCATGTTTGTGACAATTCGCTTTTTAACTTTAAAGAGTTCCTTCATGGAGACGAGACTTTAACTAGCATTCAAAAATTTGGTTGATAAAACATTTTTAAGTTTCTAAATATATGTATTTGTCTAATTTCATTTGTTTTTCTCGGTCATGTGAAACTGAAGTCTAACATTTTAAATGAACCATTTGGCGGAAAACAATTCATCATCGTTCAATTGTAATATGACGGCACCAAGAAATGTAATTCCAGGTGAGCGCATTTTTAAATCCTTTATATTAAGTTCACTTGCTTGCTTTCTTAGGACCGTGCAAATCTTTCGGTCGTTTTTTAACCCACTTCCCGTGATCCAATCGAGCTGACATTTTTCACACAGACTCGTTGTGCGTGACAATTAATTTTCGTGAAAAAAATGTCCACAATTTTACACTGTTTAGGGAAAAAAAATTAAATATTTAATTACCAATTGCTTAATGGTGGCAGACAATCATCTGACCCATAGGTGGCAGCCATCTCAAGCCAGAGGACGAGAGGACTCTTGCCGCCCCGATGCCACGCATATAAAGGATTTATAGTGAAAAATTTTGTTTTTACGGGTTAATTTTTAGAGTATGGGAAGCAAATGCCCCACTTGTGAGGTGCAACGATTCAGTGGGCCTTTTCCCATTTCATTATCGTCACTCACTGCTCTAAAAATTAGGTTTGTAATTTTCACATTAGAGAAATTTAGCAGCTCGTGAAATTTGACACGCCCTTTATTTTATTCGCATTCATCCTCTCCAATGGACTTGACGTTTTATTGATCGATGGCTTAATGGTTGCACTGAGCTCAGGTGTGAGTCACAGATTACTTTTTTTTTCTTACAAGGCGCTTCAGGTCTATGCTGGAGGTGGGGCACAGCAGAGCAGAGTTTAGGGCAGGCTGTGTGGTGGATGACAAAGTGCGCTCTTGATATGGAGAGAATGGATCGGGCAGAGCCCTTATAGTCCTGCAGCTGTATGTAGATAGATCTGGCAGGTCTGCAGAGGGCTATAAATGCCACCCATTCATGAATGCCTCATGTGTGATACATCAGTGTAATATACATAGCTACTCCTTCGAGCTGTTTTGGAGCTCACTTGTCTTTGCCTGGCTGTTTGCTTGCAACAGGTCTACAAACTGTAAAGGGAGGGGGTCATCTTATGTACATTCTTGCTTAAAGCTGGAGGAAGCTCTCTTTTCATACTGGATTGACCGGGTTTTTGTGGAGATTGCTCACGGCAGGTTATGCCCAGGACAGTTCAAAATGTGAATTGCTTGGAAGACTATCAATCATGCATTTAAGTGTATGGGTCACACCCATATTTGAGAAGCCACAAAGGCAATAGCAGAAAATTGTGTTGCACTTTTCTTGAAAGACAGGGGTTACTGACAATGCTGCTTATAAAATAGGGTGAACCGATTTATGAAGAGATAGATTGACTAGATAGCATGTTGCAAGAATTACAAGAGACTCAAACAACACCAAGGCACTTGAATATTCTAACATGTGACATACCATTAATGCTTTATTCCTTTCTCTTGTTTGGTGTAGTGGCAGTATATGCTGTTGCTTGCCACTGACCTTCCCCTGGGTGGGATTGTGGTCTGTAGGCTTTCTCAGGCTAAATCCCATCTTTCTCTAATACCATTGCCTACCCCTTGTTGGGTATTCTCCCTGGAATTTTCTTTTCGCTTTGCTGAGCAGTGGAGCCTCTGCGATCCTTTCATTTGGCATTCTGCTGACATGCTCAGACCATTTAAAATAGGTAGGTCATCCCGAGTGCTCTGGTGATGGCTTTTTAATATTGCCAATTGTTCAACATCTGACTGAATTGTCACCTTACTTTTTCAGTACAATTTAATGGTGGCTGGCAGGCCTGGAGGTCAACACACTCACCATTGGGCCATTTTGCCTGTAGTCATTACGTTCAGCTTCTGCAAGTGGCCTGCTCAATAGCACAAGGCTTTGTCAAAGTACACTGTGTCCTTTACATTGAATGTAAACAAATTGAGTGATATGATTCTCAGGAGAAATCTCAGAACTTAAAATGACCCACAATTTGACACGATATTTCTGCGTGTATTTTTCTAGATATAAAAGTGTCCCTGTAAAAAATATTCATTTATCTCATTAGGTTGTCAATTAGTTAATTGATAAGGTTCAGCAGAAGCAGTCACTAACTGTTTGCTAATCATAGGTGTGATAAAGTGCCACTGCATGCAGGCACAAATTGGTTGTCAAAAGCCACCATAGCTTAGGTAGACCAACCTTCAAACAATCCATTCATGAATCAATTTTCCTTACAGCGGCTCACTAAAGTACAACTATCGCTTGCGTTACTGGCTGGTTCTGTCGTTTGAGCTCGCAGCCTCCGTTTGAGGCATGTGCCTGGCGTTTGGAAGGGACGCACACAAGAGTCTGGAGTAACCGCCGTACCGGCGAGAGGTTAACTTGTGTGTGTGCGTGCGTGCTTGTGCGGCAGCGGCACGGGTGGAGGAGTTCGTGTACGAGAAGCTGGAGAAGAAGGGACCTGCCCGACAACGCACGGTGGAGCTGCTGGGCCAGTACATGACCGATGCTGGCAATGACTTTGGTGCAGGAACCCCCTATGGTGAGGCCAACATACACAGCCACTTGCTCATGCATGCCTAAATAAGCAGTGTATGTAGCAGCCAGAAAGCCTAGCGGTCACTGCCGATTCCGCACAGTCCACACCTAAATTCTTACAACCGCTGAAATGGTTATACTGTAACGTCAAGTATTCCTGCAGGATAGACTCACGAAGCCTCGAGACTTTATCTTTTTTCATAAGTCAGTAAAAAATATGATTAAATCCTTGAATTTGTTTTAACGCTGAATGGATATGTATGTTTTCTCACCACAATGAAACAAAACCTGTTATGCTGTCCCATTTGTAAGGTGGCAGCTTGTGTAAGCTGATTGTGACCATGTCAAAGTCAGCTTTCAGCCCAGGCACACTGCACATTGTTCACTAGGCCAGCAAAAAAATATAGGAACCAAAATAGTTATGAAATTAAACTACGAAAAGTAAAGTGTAAGGAAGCTCACATATGGACAAGAGGCCTTCACACGCAAATAAAATCCGCATATACCCTCAGTAATTTAAATGATCGTACTTTGGAACAAATATCATCACATCTCAAAAGGTACTTTGGGTTTAAGCAGAGTAAATATTTGAATGTGAAATCACACGGGAATACATTGGGCTGCTTTTGTATCTGTAGAGTGTTCACTGCTGAGTGTGAGTGCACTTCTTCCTCTGGCATAGGGCCCAACCGACACCCCAGTGTGATGCTGTGGGGACACGTTTTGCTGCATGAGGTAGCGTGTTTACGATGTTAATATGCCGTCCTGTCTCCTCGGTGGATATGAAATAGCCCGTGGCACACATCCATAAAGAACAAGAATGTTGGTTGACCCTAGTGTCTGGGCTAACATCCCACAATAGGGCAATAAGATGTCTAATGTGGCCAAATTGCCAATACCTTTTGAGTTTCTAAAAGCAGGTCTTCGCCCTGAAGATTGTAGGCCCCCATGCATTGAGACACATCCATGACCAGTTGTAGGAATAACATTTTCAAAATGTGGCAAATAGACAAGTGAGTAGACAGGAGTGGAGTATTAAAATACAACCTACAGTACTACAGTAGAGGATGTTTTTCTTGTTTGTGTGAATATAAACCTGTTATCACATGATTTTGTTTGGAAATCTGAACTGTGCTGTCACATTAAGGTACCGCAAGCTGTAGGAATTTACAAAGGGAAAGGTATGCAGATGTAGACACGAATAATTTATATTTCATTTTTTTTTCTCAAATAACGAGTGCAATGATTTTTTAGGGAATACGCCAGCTGTGAGGCGAGGGACTTTTAAGAATCCTAGCAAGCCTCCAATTAACCCATATTCACAGAATCAGAACAAGGGGCGGCAACAAGGTGAACCTTGCGTACGACTTGACTGTCAGGGTGGGAGCTGGGTAAATAATACGGTGCTCAGAGACCATTTATGGACCAGTCACGCTGCCTGCGCGTGCAACATTTGCAATTTTAGGTTGTCAGCACGGCACGCATGAAACGGTAAACATCGAAGTGGGTTGAGATCTATAGTGGGCTGTAACACACTGCCAGCTCACCGCTTTTCACGTATTTCTGTAATATTGTTTTGTCCCCCATTTGGGGGATATAGTTATTACTGATATTGATGTTTTTTTTCCATGATATTTTATGAGATATTGGAACAGAGGCAGTGGCAGATTACAAGCATATCACTTTGACATGTCATTCTTGTTTAAATTTATTTGGCATTCAATAAAACTAGATAGTTGACATTTATGTATTTTTTGCTTTTGATTTGGACTGGTGAATGTCTTGGTTTCACTTTATCCAGTGTGTGAGCAAGGCTTATGTGATGAATAAGGTTCTACCATTTCCCTCCGTCCAGATAGTCTAGTTTCTAGAATACCCAAGGCTAGTACATTTACCAGCCAGCCATCCATCTCGACGAAACATAGCATTTTATCATGGGCAGTCTATAGAACTTGCTCTGAGCAGCATTTCATCACAGGGGCCCCATCGGCCAAAACTGAGCAACGTTTTATCTTTTGAGACCCATAGGCTAACATTTCACAGCTTTTTATCACTGAAGGCCCATAGGCCAGCATTGAACAGCATTTTATTATTGAAGCCCCATAGGCTCACATTGAGCAGAATTATATCATTGCAGCCCGATAGGGCAGCAGTGAGTAGCATTTGTTTTTGCATTATATAAATATTGTTAGATTCAAGAACTTTGATGGGTTTTTTTTTTGTCGAATACCATTTTTTTACCTAATGATTGGATTGTGAGATCTTATTTATAAATAGAGACTGATAATAGGTGTTTCCCCTTATTTCTGGCAACAAAACAGCTGTGTTAAGATGTTGAAACACCAAACTGAATCCTTTTACGAGCAATCATGTCACTGCATTAAACCTATTATATTTTGGTACTGGCAAAGGAGGTCCCATAAATAGAGACTGACTAACAAATACAATAAATAATGATATGCGCACAATATATTCACGTGTGGTGAAGCATTCACACAGGTTTGAATATTCTGCTGTAAGCCCAGCGACCTAAATTCATACAGCGGCGGATTGACAAATGGCCGTATATTAGTTCAATTAAATACAAATATATACAGCCCGTGTTTGTATTCTACACACACATACACACTTAATAATTTACATTCCTTTCTTAGTTCAGTGTTTGATGAGGGCCTGCCCAAACCATGTCAGTCGTGACTATTGTTTAACCATAATTCACCATGATTGTCAGTGCTCGTTGGTTACTGGTTGGGGGCAGCCAGGACTGGCTCAGATATCACTTGGCACTGATGTTAGCCATAGCCAGGAATCAAACTCAGGTCACCGGGTTGATAGTGCAACGCACGAATCACTATGCCACTGCAAGTACAACCCGTTTGCTATTCCACTGCTAGATGAGGGGGGTGAGGGGACTCTCCACGCCTTGTATAACTTGAGGGATACTTGACCCCAGTTTACTCACTGGGTCAGTGTGGAGCAGTGAAGGTGGCGGCGGGGGGGCGAGTGTAGAACAACAATAGACTTTGCTGCACTGCCCTCCACTACCCACAATGCCTACTGCGCCTGTCTTGTGTGAACGGCGTTCGTCCTTCTAAGCACACCGTGCACGTTCTGCCCTGCTCGGTGTCTGAGGTATGATGGATATCCGGCACATTTCAGGTGCTTTGGTCACAGGCCATAACTATAGAGAGCGGTGTAATTCTTCGCGCCATTTGCACAAACACGAACCCAGTGCTTGGTGTTACCGATCTGCCCATTGGGTATGGCCTGGAAGTGGAAGTCCTCGGTGTGTCTCCCCTGTGCTCGCAGGCGGAGCCCTCATCAAGGTCGGCGAGTCGCAGAAGCTGTTGGGCCTGGCCGAGAAGGAGTTTGTCCAGGCGTCCACCATCAACTTCCTCACCCCTCTGCGCAACTTCCTGGAGGGTGACTACAAGGCAATGGCGGTGAGTGTCACTCATGATTGTTGCTCGTCCCTTGAACGTTCATATTATTTAGATTATTTGGCTGCTATAAATTCCCACATGATTGGCTATCTAGTTGAGTGATCATTTGTGGCCAGGTCGCTTCTGAAAAATAAGCTAATAGCTCAGTGGCCTTTACCTGGTAAAATAAAATTGTTTTTTTTAGCGATTTGTTTATTCTTCCTATACTTTGCACTCCTATCTTGTTTTTGTATTTTTGTTGTAACGTTCTGATCGGATTCCTTCACTGGGCCATACCCATGGCTGGGGAGGCCAACCAAAGCCTCCTGGTGTGGCTCAGTATGGCTTAACCTAGACCAGAGGTCGCAAACGGGTTTTGATTCCTTACCCGTACCCGTACCCGGCCGCACCAGGGTCGCAAACGGGTACCCATACCCGGCTGTACCCATACCCTACCCGTACGCGGCCGGGTACGGGTAGGGTACAGGTATCGGGTACCCGATTGCGACCTCTGGGATGAAGCCATGTTGCAGGCGCGGGTGGGTTGATTCTAGGAACTTGAATTGTGAGAAGAGACAAGACGTTGGGAAATTAATGACAAACGGTTACTCACCAGTGACTCACGGTCTACCCGTACCCGTACCCGGCCGTACCAGGGTTGCAAACGGGTACCCGTACCCGGCTGGGTACGGTTAGCCGTGTATTGGGTAGGGTACGGGTATCGGGTACCCGGTTGCGACCTCTGACCTAGACCCTATACCCCAACTATTGTCTGGATTCAAGTTCCAATTTCTTAATCCAACTTTCGTTTGTGCTGTACTGTTTCCAGCTGTGCATCATTTATATCCAACAAAATCTCAATGTAGGTCATCGATCTGGCAGTGGTTAGAGTGTGTGTTGTTTTCGCAGGACATAATTCTTAACACCACATTACCAAAATCTTTTTTTTTTTGTTCTAAAATATCACACTTTAGAGCTTACATTGTTTGTCTGGGGAAAAAAAAGTATATGCCATTTTGAGATTTTGGAATTAAAGTAAACTTAATCACATGCTGTGGGTGCTGTGAATTGAGCGACATATGTGCCGTTACTTAATGAGAAACCAGGGGATGGTGGGGGAGGTGTGAACTTGTGAGAAAACATTTCTGCGTGTACTTGCGTGCCATGCGCGTGACAGAAAGAGCGCAAGTTACTCCAGAACAAACGCTTGGATCTGGACGCATCGAAAACAAGGCTGAGGAAAGCCAAGGCTGCCGAGGCGAGAGCCAGCGTAAGTAATTTGCTAACAACGCACCACCAGCAGCATGCCTCGTGATGCACGCCGCATCGTGTTCCAAACACATTCTCTCCGTGTCTGGAATCTGCTCAACTATAAACATGTGCCCCATGTTTACCAGTTTTTGCTGTTTGATTGTGTGGATTCCGTCTGCCTGCTGGAGTTTTTTTGTTTTTTGTTGACCTTTTACATTCTTCCTGGAACCATCCAGCAAATTGCACAACATCCTGCACTTTGTACAGCTGTCACTTTATCCAGTTGTGTGTCCATACCAGTTGTGGCACTGTGGGTTATTCGTTATTAATGACTCGTATACAATTCCACTATACATACGTACATTGTATATATAAAGGGGACGTATAATATATTTTGAGAACACAGTCACTAGTTCACAAATTAAGTATATTAGCAGCTGGATATAAGCATATATGTCGTGGGAGCAAGTTCAGCTGTGCTTAGATTAGAAGTAGTGTGGTTGTATCAGAATTTCCCCCTTTACCTGCTCCCTACCAAAGTAATGTGTTGCGTATACTATAACTGTGCTTATAGAAGGTGTGCTTATATACCAGCTTCTTTGGTACTAAGTTTGGATATTATGTTTCGACTGTTAGTTTTTTTTAGATGTGTTTTCGAGGAGCAAAGCTCATATTTAAGTAATAAAAAAAATTAAGTATCGGCTCAAAGGTTTGGAAATTTATTTGAAGGGCATAGAGCGAGGGTCAGAGGAAAGCACCCTTGTTGAATGATTGCACATCTTGTATAGAGTAGGCATAGAGCCGGTCAAGCTCCAGTGTTTTATCATCAAGTGAATAACAGAATTGTACTGGTGACAAAGGTATTCTTTTCCAGCATATTTGAATTGTTTACAAAAACCCATGTGATCGTAAAATAATTATGTGTCGTAGGCTACAAGCCTATCCCCATTTCGCCGTTCGATTTTAACTGCAAATGCACTGGGCCAATGGCATTTGCCAAGTCTATTAAATTAGAAATTAAATTGATGTGCATTCATCACCACGGGTCTTGCCATATACGTATGGCAAATCGCCCGACGATGCTAGATGTAATTTCCAGCGAAACGTCGTACTCAAATTCTAAATGTTGTGGATTCGCTCTTCAAGAAGTAACTAATTGGCGTTTTGTTAACGTGACACATTTTTTACTGATTGGCCGTGTCAGGTGGTGGAGGGTTGCGACACTATGGACGTATGCTACTCACATGCTTAATTCATCCCTGGGCTGCAGGATGAGCCAGACATTCGAGAGACTAGGCCTCGCAATGTTGTGTTCTGGGCCAGTATGGCAGGGGTAAGAATCTTATCAAACATTACATTCGCTCTATGTTGTTTCTGCTTGCTAACAAAATATCATTAATTGTGGCTTTTTGGGACAGGTCACTAAAAATTCTGTAACGCTCTGCAAATGAGTTGTGCCAATCCCATCCATTCTTTGATTTCTTGGAAAATTATTGGCAGCAATCTGGCTGTCGACTCCGTTACACATTAAAAAAAAAATGTTTTACAAAATGTGCAGATGGTGCATTTAATTAGAATCAATGTAGAAATTGAGCTGGGCATATGCCTGCAATTCGGCGCCATAGGGCAAAAGGTTTATGCATCCTGCAGATTTGTGTCTTAACGCCACTGGGTTGCAAAATGGGCAGGAGATGGAATTACCAAAAGTGGGTGAATGAAACCCATGTGTGGATCTTTAAGTGTTATCACCTCGAATGCACAAGCTTTCTCCAGTTACTCCGGTTTATTTTCCACATCCAAAACACACCTCTAAAAGGAACTCTGCCAAACATTCCAATGTAATAGCTTCCTGAAACACGTCTTGACACTGGGTGAGGTTTGGCTGGGATGTAAAAAATATATACTTTATTATGAATCTGTGGTCAATAATTAACTATTGGCAATGGAATGGAAAATGTTTCATCAGAGCCCACTTCACCAGGTAGTTGCTTTAAAATCAGTAAACTCTCGTTGGAGTGCTGAACCAATGCACTATAGGATGCTTTGCATACTAATCAGCCAATAAACGTTTTCCATGCAGTGATACGCCACTTGAAAAGCACAACATGGCCTCCCCTAAATAGTCACAAGATGATAAATTATCAGCTCAGATTTCAGAAAATACCATTACAAACGTTGGAAAATTGTATAACCTTTCTTAAATTCTTTCATTAGTGTGAATTACTGTATATGGCTTAAAGGTTTTTAACTGCAGTTGTAAAGTTGACAGTCAAAATTGTGAGAAATGTGGTCAGGATACTACCTCAAATATTCATGAGTTGAAAGTTAAACACTGGTCTACCACACAAACTTTGTTCATTTTCTTAGAAGTCCAATACTTTGGCTATGGAACCGCCAATGTGCATGTCGCTTATTAAGTAAAGTTATGTCCCATGCAGCCACACTCAATGATTTTCGTTCCAGCCTTCCTTTATCGCCATTGATTGGGTGCTGTTTTCACATGTCTTGACGCTCAAAATTTGAGAAGGAAAATTAACCTCTTGTGTGGGAAATGAAAACTGGTGCAGACATAAAATCAAAACTTTATTTAAGGCCCGCTCTTCTTTTTTTGTTAAATTAGGTGAAGAGCATGTTTTTTTTTATTGATGAATCTCTGACATAAAATTCGGAATTGAGTTTGACTTTAATGGCATGGCCAAAGTAAACGTAGCAATTTAAAATGTACAGGGTTTTTTTCCCCTTGGTGTTTTTATTCTTATGTCTCCATCACTAATCGCAACCGGGACATGGTGTTTTTTTCGTGTACGTTCTATATTGTACTTGGTTTCACTAACCTGGCAGCGAGAACCTGTGCATTGTCTTCACGTGAACATCTCTGTGATGGACATCACATCACGTTTGGCGTGTAAACTAAGACAAATGGCCTTAGCTGCGAATATCAAAATTCCTGCATACTGATTTATGAATCATGATTATATGCATACGTTTTCATGTTCAGAGGGAATATTCTTTTTTGACGATTGACCACATTGGGGTGATGCCTTTGGGTGGTCCCAGCAGAAAAGCAATGTCGTATTTTAATGTTGGACCTCTAACACAGCTTTAGACACAGACTTGCATAGCTGTAATAGCAGAAAGTACTCATCACTGACTCAATTCCATTTTCCCATTATAATTACTAATATTTATACACACAAGCAGAGTTCACTCAAATACACACTTACGTGCATAGCACGATGGGTGAGTACAGCGCATGCAATTGAACAAGCCAAATACTTTTACATTACATAAGCTATACTCGAAAGAAATGCATAAGGTAGTTAGTTTCAGTACTAAGAGTATGGCCAGACACTGTAAAATAGTAATGATGTGACAGAATAAATGAATTATCTTTAATAGGGGAAAAAAATATATGAAATGTACCCTTGTAACCATATACATCATAATTACACTTTGCAACCCAGGGATCGATGAAACTCCCATACAGTCGTTAGGTTCTGCCAGGCGAGGTATTTCATCGACTGCTCGTCAGGATTGGCCAATAAATTGAACATACATTGCCTTAAAAAAAATTCCCTGCACGTCTTTCATTGAACTCCACGGATTGGCACTAAAATTGGCATTGTGAGCAATGTGCTCTTTTTGATGACCCTTTTGGATTAGAGAATATCAGCTCCAGCTCGCTCTCTCTTTTGAGTGAATAATGTTAATACCCAACCTTTCGGAAGGCGTGCTTAATTAACAGTATTTAGAGTTGTGTTTTAGTTCTTTATTTATGGGGGGGGGTAGACGTGAGCATTTTCTTTTTATGTTATATTAAGTTTACCCTGCAAGGAAAACTGTGGTATTTTTATCTCGACGGAAGGTATTTATGTTTTTTCCTCCTGTAGAGGGTGCCACATTCTAGATTCTTCTGCACACTTGGGTACCTTGATGAAAGCGCAATTTATGCCATCACGGCGCTATTCTATCAAAGGTAAAAACCTTTGAAGAAATATATTTTATGTCCGGGTTGACATTCGTCTGACTCGTAAAAAGGGTTTGCTTTAAGAAATTTGAAATATCACTTCTCGCGTCTACGAACTAATAAAATATTGCAACTCTTCGCTGCATCGGGACTTTTGGAAAGACCTTTATTATATTTTTGCGGTGTTTCTCCGTTTACTTTTCATTCGAGGATCAAAAACTGCTTTAATAGTGTCAGCTTATCATGAAAATGTGACCATGATATAATGCCACTGTGTAACCTCTCAGAAAGTTACATTCAACGCATATGAAAATTAAATTAGCATAGTTTCGATAAGTTGCTTAAATATATGTTAATGACCTAAGCAATCTTGTATACCAGATTTTATTTTCAAAAATCATTCAAAGTATTTTCAAAGGCAGCATTCTGCATGGCTTCATAAAGCACTCAATCAGTTTTGCTCCTGAAAAATATGTTATGAAAACATTGCATGGAGAGAAAACAAAACCAGCATTGGGAACCATTTAATTTTAATATCTTTGTCAGATAGTTTTTTTGCCAATCGACAGAACATTTCAGTACGCACAACATTCCTGCAGGCAAGACTGCATTGCCATAGTTGGTTCACTTAGTGGGTGCCCTCAAAAGGGCCAGGGAAGACACTGTTTGCTTGGTTCGCACCCACCACTTCTGCTTCTCTGGGAGGGTGGGGCGGGTTCTGCCGCAGTGTGGCTTTGCGGATGCACAGAACGGTCTCTGCCAGGTTATGTGGCTCCTTGCGTGTTACCCAACTGCCACCGCCGCCCTCGTACTCTGTCTGCGTTCCCCTGTGCCGCCCCCTGCTTTCGGGAGCAGCTCGCAACGGGCACAGAGGAAGGAGATAAAGCCCTGGCGGTAAATGTTGCTCACGCGTGCACTTATAGCATAACAGCAGCAGCAGCTGTGCCCCAACGGAGTGCAGAATGCAGCAGCGGCAGGAAACATGAATCGGAACATCATTAAAAGCATTATATTCAAACGCAGCGTTCTGAATTTTAATATTTGAGTTAAAAATGTATCTCCAAATTTAAAGCTGTTGGCTGTGATACCCTATTTTTAATAGCAATTAATAACATTGAACATATTATCCAGGTGTGAAATCCGTGACACGGCTTGGTTAGCTGTGTGTGTTTCACACTCTGAAAACACTTGTAATGCCACTGGTTTTCACACTTGTACGACAATATCTGGACAATAGGTGAAATGTCACGATTGCTGCCGCCCGCTGCCTCCCCCATGCTGTGCTGTTGGGCTGTAGCCACTGCATTGCACTTCTTTCTGGCTCGCTGTCATGCTCCATCCACCACAGTAACCTTGTGCTGTTTAGAAGCTCGATAATTCATCAATTAACTACTCTACACTGTATTTGCGGATGTTCTAAACGCAAAGCAATAATTTACAGGTACAATTAGATGTTAAAATCCTTTATTGGTTTCATAGACTCATAATAATAATACAGTCATAATAATCTTAACCCCTTTTGATTTGATTCAGTTCTGTACGAAAGACCTCCCCATGCCGTGTTGGTCATGAGCATACATTACCATGCTGATCAATGTGGATTAGTTAAGGAGAAGGGGACCCAGGGCTGCTCCAGACATCGTTCACTGCTGATGTTATCCGTGGCTTGAAATCGTACGCAGAGCGAAGTGGGCGAACCACTGCACTAGCACTGCCCCATATACAGTTACACAGAATAATCCTTATACCTCTTCTTGGTTTTTTCGGTAAAGTCACGTAGAATGGAAATAATAAAATAATAAAAATAAAACATAATAAAATAATTCTCACGACGTTTCGGCCACGACGCAAGCAGCCATCCTCAGGTGGAGAACAGGTCTGTCGAGAAGACAGAATCTGGTCATGAGCATACTTTACCATTATTTTATTATTTCCATTCTACGTGATTTTACCGAAAGAACCAAGAAGATGAATCCCTGCAAGTCACGGAAGCTTTAAATCGAAATCCTTATACCGTTATTTATTTATTATACATTGCTTGAATCCATTTTCAATGTAACTGCGGGAGTACACTGCACCTTTGTGATGGAGGTCGTGAGATGCTAAACAACAGTGGTGAGGAATGTCGCGTCGTGAACGAGCAGACTGTGTGTACAGCCCTTAGCAACGCTTCTTCAGTCGAAGCCTTAAGGAGAAGTCCGAAATCCCTTTTGCTCTGTACTTGTTGTTCTTTATCCTTTTCAACCCTGTTCTTTCCTCTGTGCCCCGCTCAAGATGTGGACAAAGGAGGTCTCCAAAGTAAGTGGGAATGTATTTCGTGAAAAGTTTAAATTTGAGGTGTAACGATTCACCCCCCCCCCCCCCCCCCCCAATGCCGACCCCCCGATGATGCAGTGTTGAAATTGATGTAACGATTCGATTCAAGGAGAAATTATTGTATTTGATGTTAATTTTAACAGTCACTAGTGGTTCCAGAAGTCATATGAAACCATTAAATGTGACATTTGTGGATTGATATTTACAATTTGCTCGCATACATGCTTCGATGCCTGTATTGTGATGTAAGAGAATTATCTTTAATCGATTAATCATTGCATCATTACACCCATACCGTCACGACAGCAATATTAAATGGCACATTCGCACCCAGCTTGTCTCTAATAAATATTCATGACCCGTGCCTAACAATGTATTTTTCTTCTCGTAATTATTGTTGCTTATTATACAATTTGTGATTCACAGTTTTTTTTGTCTGTGCTAACAATAACTACATGATTCATGGGCATGATTACATTTTTCTGATAATTCAATTTTTTTTTTAGAAATTACTGAGTTTCAGACAGTTGTATTCAGTGATATTTCAGTTATACAAAAATACGATGTTCATAATCACATTTTTAAAACACAATATAATCCTTTAAAGCCCAGGAATCATCAGTACTGTCAGAATTACAAAAATGTGTTTGTGCGTATTTATTCTGTATTCTTCCTGACATTCAGATAACACCAACACAACATATGCATTGCAGTGCATGTAATGTAACATTGGCTAACATTTAACATGTAATGTAACGTTGGCTAACATTTAACCCATGAGGTGTGACGCTTCAGCAGCATGCGATGCCTTTGCAATGTGTAGTGGATAGGTGTTCCCCAGAACTCATCTGCCACCATTGCAGATCCCATGGTTCAGTTAGTGGGCCAGTCTTAGGGAGTCACCCATAATCCCACAATGCACTGCTTCACATTAATGCCCCTAATCACCAGTGCAGCGTTGGCTGTGTGAGAGGTGCTAATATTATTTGGGTCATATGCTAAAGTCACGTAGATAGGTTCAAAGAACTTTACCAAAAGCGCCAAAGAATGTGAATTCCTGCAATCACGAAAGCTTTAATTCGAGAGGTGCTAAGTTTTATTTTCCTGGCATCACTTCAACCCCGTTGTGCTGGTCCTACCTAGTACGATACATTGGCAGCCCACAGGCTAGGTATTGACTGAGCAATCGCACCAGATGTAAACGAGACCCAATCTGTATTGCCACACGCATTACGAAGTGGCCGACATGAGAACGGCGGCCGTGTAACACTCCCGTGTGTGATTGGAATCTGCGCATGTCGACGACGACGCGCTGGATTCGGAGAATGCATCTGCCACTCGCGTAGTACAATGCCAGCACTTGGCCAATTGGCAGGTTTAAACCTGACGTTGGAAATGGATCTCTTTTTTCTTGTTGAGATTTGCTGTTGGTGTGTTTAAGGGGGACTCACATTTGAGAGCCTTGCCCGTCACTGCCTATCACTCGGAAGTGGAGGCTAACTCCCAAATTGCTGCTGGAACACTTTTCCTATTTAGTGTCACCTTACATGCTAAGTAAGACCTTGTCCGTGCATATGACTGATTGCTCACAACCTCCTCTGCCAGGCGTCAGACAGGTATATAAGTTTAGAAGACAAGTAGCCATGGGGCCTCTGTTGAGTAGCCAGAGGGTCATACGGACATTATTAATTGAACAGTTACAACATGTAATGTACATGTCCTCCTGTATAAAAGTTGACGGTGGGGGAGGGGGGGTTGCCCCCCCCCCCCTCTTGTCACCTCTGTGCCTATGCCCACTGTGGAGAATTCTAAGTTTCCAGAAAGGCTAGTCTTGAGTTATACTGCGTGCCCACTTAGAATTTTGTAGAAACATTCAGCAGTGCAGCCAAGTGTTTATAACTTGCAGGGCTTGCATGCAAATCTGCTGGCCAGACAAAGTGTCCCCTAGATTTTCCCAGATTGTGCATTTTTTTTTATCTGCAAAATCTCTTGAGATGGAACATCTCATTTGCAAGGGCGGCCAGAAAATGCAGTTTAGATGAGCTGTTCAGTATTTTTTTTTGTTCAAAAAAGGTCTCCAATGTAAACTTTGGCCATCGCTCACACTGCCACAAAAAATCGATTTCAAAATGGAAAAGGCCCGGTTTCATCAGTTACACTGCAGGGCCTGCACACCGTCACGCTGGCTTGTTGCGTTGTCTCGATTTGTTCGTCCAAATCACTGGCTCTTCGCTGAACCATAATCACTCTAAGAGGTAGAAAAAAAACAACTGAGGTTTCTTAGAGTCTCTCCATAAGTCTTCCTTTTGCCAGTTGCATCCTTTGGTGAATCACACCTGCTGTGCATTGCACAACCGCACTTTTGAGATCTTGCTGTAATAGATGCTCCCTGGTGACGTGCTGCATCAGAGGTGAACTGAGACGCAGGACCAGGTGCATGGAATTGGCAGCAAGTGCAGGATTCACGCGGCGTGTGCCTGAGAATTGAGCTTAGCACTTACGACCATTTCCCAGAGCAGTGAGTGGTGTTTACTTTAATTAAAGTTTCAGAGTATCCCTGTGTGCAGAGACCGTGCACTATTATAATTTTCTAAGCGGGACTGCATACATTGCATCTGCAGTGCTGCCTCCTCCATTCTCTCGGCCACATTGACCCAGGCGGCAGGGGAAGGCACAGTCATCAAGCTTGCGCACCGAGGATGAGACCCCGTCTGCCTTATAAAGCCCAATTAATTGCATGAGCCTTAATAGGACATTGTGCTTTGCTAGACCACAGCAGTTAATCCCAGTTTTGTTCAACCCATTAACAATCGCACATTCATGCTTGGATGTGCTTATGAGGTTAAAACCTTACTGTTCTGATTATGACATTCACATGACCTCCATAGTTCCCAGACTTACAAATACCACAACATAGGTATTACAGTGCAATAAAACATATATTTTAGGGATGAATGCCAGCAATATAAAAAAAACATCTTAATTTTAAAAACTATTTTGGATATCGTTTCAGATTTCTAGATTATTTTCGTCTTATAATAATTAAACATCTTCATGCTTCCAAAAGTGATGTCACCCAATGAAACCAAATTTTTTAACAAACTTTAGATTTTTCCAGGTAAATTTTGGCAGGGAAACAAGGAAGTGTCCTGTAAAAGTGACGTCGTTTCCTGTGACGCCATACATTTGTATCAATCTGAAACAACGTGATCTTATGTATAGGCATGGCTTTTAGACTTTTCAGTTTAATCCAAAAATCAGGCATACATCCCTTCTGTAATGATATTTTAACTCGTGCAAAGAGACCGTTTCCCGTGCAAAAGCGTGGCTGCTTGTCGTCCTAACAGGGTGAGCAGGAGGTGCGTGTGGCTCAGGCGGAGTTTGACAGGCAGGCCGAGATCACACGGCTTCTCCTGGAGGGGATCAGCACCACACACGTAAGTGCGAGATCGTTTATTCCAAGTCGCATAACTCTTACGGCTTTCTTTCCTCGAGCGTTGCTTGCCATCAGTGTATTAGATCGTCACTGTGGCATCATCACCATCAGCAATGAATAATCTCCACTCCTGGATTAAGACCTCCCCAAGGTGACACCACGTCTCTGACGGTTGGGGGGCGATACAACCAACCAGCACCTGCACGCAAACTGATTTCATAGCTCCATCTGTGCGGCGAACGTTACCTTGGGGCACGATTCCCTCCCTTGACTGCCTCTCCGTCGTTATTCTCAACCTTAGGCAATCTTGGATTAGCACCGTTGGCTACGTTCTACACACATTCATCTTCCCTTCTAGCGATGTATCCTACCCAAGCCTACTTTAACCTGCCGATGTTCTGTAATACATGTGGTACTGTTTGTGCCTCAAGTGTATTTCCAGCATGCACCTGCTCATGCTTCTCTGTGCACTTTTCAGCTTTTGTTCCAACTCCTCCATTGATGTCCTTGTTTCCATCTCATTTGTCATTGCAGATAATACGCGCTGATTAAGTCATTCTCCTTTTTCACATTGGTATGTTGCACCGCATTGTCGGTGGCACCAGGCTGACCTTACCTGTACAGTGTCTGATTATTATTCTTGGTTCTTTCGGTAAAGTCACGTAGAATGGAAATAATAAAATAATACAAATAAAACATTATAAAATAATTCTCACGACGTTTCGGCCACAACACAAGCAGCCTTCCTCAGGTGAAGAACAGGTCTGTCGGGGAGACAGCGTCTGAATGAACACCACCAGGCTTGGCAGCTGGGTTGGAGGGGGAAGAGCGCCTTGACAAAGGAAGGCGCTCTTCCCCCTCCAACCCAGCTTAAATATACGCTGCCAAGCCTGGTGGTGTTCATTCAGACGCTATCTTTCTGACAGACCTGTTCTTCACCTGAGGACGGCTGCTTGCGTTGTGGCCGAAACGTCGTGATACTTATTTTATTATATTTTATTTTTATTATTTTATTATTTCCATTCTACGTGACTTTACCGAAAGAACCAAGAAGATGAATCCCTGCAGTCACGAAAGCTTTAAATCGAAATGTCTGATTATTGTTTTTCTCACATATGCGTGGGTTTTCTAACGACACACAATGATTCTCAAAAAGTAATTGGACAAACACCCCAAGCAGCATCCTCCAGAAAAGTTTTGAGACTGTGACTCCTTTCTGGGAAAACCAAATTGAATCTTCTCTTGAAATACAAACAAATCACGAGACGCCATTGCAGAGCCATAACAGGGAACTGCACTATTAGAGTGAGGTCAGGAATAATACACAGGTGTGTCTACAAACTTTATACAGTTCCAAACTATAAATTATGAACATCCAAGTAGGTCAGCATGAAGAACATCGTACGTAAAAAGTAATATATAATATAGAACTAAGACTCAAATCAAACAGAGAGGGTCCTTTCCTATAGCATCTGGCAGTTCAGCATTGATGCAACCAGGCCTGAATCTGCTGATGAGAGACTCTGTGTCAAAACCAGTCCAGAGTTTTTTGTTGTTGTTGTGCCGAGTCAATTCTGCGGAAATATGCACTCCCAGAAGGCCATTGGGTAAGGGGATATTTATATTTGATATTTTTACATGGAAAAAACTATATATGAAGGAGATATTTTGTCAGCTTATCTATTTTTTTGTATTCTCCACAGAGACGCTACATATTTTTGTGAAATGTAATATAGATAAATCCTGAGTGTGAATTTAAGCAGTGAATATGAAATGGGAGATACATGGGTAGGATTCCTCCAACCAGTGGGCCCATCTTAGAGAGGGAATGATCCCTCACGCGGAGATTACAGCTTACATCTCATCAAGGGGATGCGATGAACACCGAGGCTTTATTGCTAAGCTAAACTTAACCGTCTCTAATTGTTATTGTTCTAGGTCAGAAGGCAGCCAATTTTAGACTAACTCTTAAGCATCAAATTCAGAGGAGCAAAATTATTCAATGGATATTCACCACTCTGAAAAAATATATATGTGCATATTTTAGGAAATGCAATAAACCCAGATATTTACGTAACATGGCCGCTCATTTGTCAGTTAAGTTAGGAACCTGGCAACCCAAGTTTGATTCCATCTCCATGGCGAACATCAGTCGCAAGCTTTATCTGAACAGCCCCCCCCCCCCTGGCCCTGCCCCCCCCCTTCGCCCTTTAACGATTCCGCACTGAAACGTGTGGTGCAATAGGGTCAAATAATCCCTGTGGCTGCCACGGCGTGAGAAGGCCTTTATTCAGCAAGTGATGATAATGTGCTGTAAAGAGATATAGTACAGTAATATAAATCAAATATTAACAGTATTTCACTGTGTAATAACATTTATATGAATCTTGACTTAAAGCTTTCATGACTGCAGGAAGTCATATTCTTGGATCTTTCGGTAAAGTCACGTAGATAGGTTCAAAGAAAATTATAAAATAACAGAAAACTACGACGTTTCAATCGCAACACAAGCAATCGTCATCAGGATGAAAAAAAATTATCCTGATGACGATTGTTTGTGTTGCGATCGAAACGTCGTAGTTTTTTTTTATTTAGTTTTCTTTGAACCTATCTACGTGACTTTACCGAAAGACCCAAGAATATAATATTTATATATTCTGGATGAACGTTTTAAATTGACGAGGAATAGGATTGTGCAATACAAATGTATTTTTTGTCTGAGATAAATCATCGAATGTGCATAGTTAAAATTATTTAAACTTATTAATATAATCAGCTGCCTGCTTATCGGGTACTGTGCGGATGGACATCGGCTGGAATGTACAATCAGGATAAATTCCTCTTTTTAACAATATTACACGACTAAGATAAACGATATCTGCGCTCCTAAACCTGGTCTCGAGGGATAGTGTCTGGAAGGACATCTTGTCAGTGAGCTCTCTGAATTAAGCAGCTGTTCATATGAATGATTATTCCTGATCATATGCACCGGGTGTGCACTGGGTATGGTGGATGGTAATGGTCCCTGCGTAGCTTGTAGAATTACCATAAAGTAATGACTTGGGGCGACTTGGTGGCTCACGGGTCTAATGCGGCATTGCCAGGGTCTTTCACATCTTGGGTTCATGCCCTGTGGTGCAGAAGCTAAACATTTATATTGTCTTTTCCAGCCTGCATGAGCCCTTACTCATTCACACAGACACAGGGCCTTTGATGGTATCGGCCACGTCAACAATGGAGACACAAAAGAATATATCTGTGTCTAAAATAGAACCTGATTTGGTTGCACGTATCTATGAACAGACCTTGGTATAGAAGCAGAAACTCCCCTGGGTACGTGTGTGAGGCCTATCGACCAGGTAATCGGGGAAGGCATTCATTCCTTTGCGATTGTGATGTGATGTTGTACTGCTCGTGGGAGGTCCACCTTTGATATTTCTTTCTGCCTTGCCAAGCACACGTGACTTGCAATTGATGATGGACCGGCAAAAGGCCAAATGATTTGAAATTGTTTAAAAACACAAATACAAAACTTTTCGGGGAAACAGCAATAAAACTCTGTATACATTTGTAATAAAATGATGGCTTTTATTGTCCTGTCGGACACTGCTCATGGCAGGCAAAATTGCAGCTGCTGACATTGCTGTTAGCGTGATTGATGATGACTGAGATGAATTGCCCGTGTAATGCGATGTCTGAGCGTGTGTTATTTCCTCTACTTGTCGAAGTGGTGCCACACACTTTTGCCAACGAAGTCAAATCATTCAGGTGACAAGAGGAACATTAAAGGCGTTATATTGCACCACGTGTTTATGTTCAAACTATAATTTATTATAAAAAAACATTTGAACTTTAAAATCCCTTGCGATGGAACATCTCATTTGCAAGTTGTCCGGAGTGCCAGTCGACACATAGAAAGAACGTAACGGCGTATGTACAAAACAAAATTGTGAGGGTGTTCTAGTATGTTGTTTTTTTTACGAACAATTGTGGATGTGACTTAAAACAAAACATGCTGCGTGTTAATCCTGTACATTTTCTAGCGAGCACTCTCTTGCCTTGGCAAATGCAGCCCTATAAAATAATGATAGAATTCAGCCACAGAATCTTGTAAAGTTGTTCACTTCAGTCTGCTCAATCTGCTGGTTGGACCGAGTATGGAGGCACTCTCCACCACCCTTCGCATTTGAGTCTGGCCCAGGGAATTGGCGTGAAATTTCCCCGTTTCCATCTGATGACGTTCTGAGCAGAATTTGGGCTGCAGCTCCCCACTACCATGGCAAAATTAATCACCCGCAGTAAATGCCATTTCCCCAAATAGGCCTCTTTGTAAGACACATTTTCAGCCTAATGGAGCTGTCTTACAATTTATATATTAAATATATTATTAAGTATTAATCATTAATTGTTGATTGGTTAGATGTTTGGCTGTGCGAATAATTTATTAATGCATTGATCAGTTTATGAGTTTGTGATTTGTATGCATGCAGGGCCTGGTAGAACAATAGCAGGATTCATATTCTTGGTTCTTTCGGTAAAGTTACGTAGAAGGGAAATAATAAAATAATAAAAATTCACCGTAATAAAATTCTCACGACGTTTCGGCCACAACGCAAGCAGCCGTCCTCAGGTGAAGAACAGCTGTCCGAAAGACAGCCCTGTTTTGAATCCTACAGTCACGAAAGCTTTAAATCGAAGCATCTGTAATGTGCACTAATTAATTAGCTTTAGTTAATGTTACACAATTATATTACTAGTCTGTTAACAATGTACTAAGAGCACAATTACATTGCATCAACAAGTCAGTTGTACGTGTGTTTTGGGACGTTGAGCTGTGTTCCCAAGTGTAACATACAGCGAAAGCCGCAGGAAAACATTGGCCCAATAAGGCTGAAAGACCGCAGTCTTGTTTTACTTGTTTACAAAGTGCAATAGATACACTTTGTATCGGGTTTTTTTTCCGCTCACCCACAGTGTACTGTGACAGCACATTGCATTTTTGTACAAAATCGTGTTGCCTGCTTGATGGGTTTGATTAGATTACCATGACATTAAAATTCAGGTTGATACAGCAGATGTGGAATCTCGTTTGAATTTAAAAGGCAATTATTTTCTTCTTTATTTGTAGAGCATTTGTGTCTCTTAATTCACCTGTAAAATTGTAAGACTTATTAATTATACACTATGGGCTGCTTTTCTTATGAGGGAATCGGAAATCAAAATTACAAGAATTTCCATTTACATGAAAGAAATGTATAAATCCTGCCCCGTGATCTAAACCTTTTATAGCATTCCACTGTGGGATGAAATCCTTATCACACATGAAATAGATTGATATTGGTACTTTTAAATGTATTTTAATACACTTTCCTTTTTAAGAAAACAATTCAAATCTTTATATAGTCTGCCATTGTTGTAATATTAAAATTGTAAGGACATCAATTACACTGGTCAAAAAAAAAATTCTGGCCTGGACTTTTGCAGCTGTTTTAGACTAATTTCAGGGTACTGATTCCAAATCTGATCTCAGATTTGCTCTATCACATCTCATTTAATGCTATCGGCATACCCCGTTTTTATTGATTTTACCAGAAATTAACTCTGTCACTTATGATTGCAAGTTGTTGCGAGTCAGTGACTGCTTTAGTGTTAAAATGTGGTGCTGTATTTTTTAGGAATGTGTGTTTACAATATAATTTAATGTAGATATCCACATTTATTTAAAAATTTTCTTCTGCAGTTTTTATTGAAAATGCAATATTTGATATCTCAAAAACCTGATGTGATAGACAAAAACTGATGCCAGATTTGGAATCCGCACCCCAAAATTACATTAAAACCGTTGGAATACCTTATGCCAGAAAAAGTGTGTTGACCAGTGTTATGCACACCATTAAGAGGAGCCTGGTGCTGGCCATGGTGCACATCTTTGTAGGCTCAGCTGACAATCATCGGGAGTGGGGTTCGTTCATTTTCCTCTGCTGCCTGGGAACAGGGGGCGCTGCGGTGGCGAGATGTTATCTCCCTCACCGAGTATGCAGGAGGTTGTGGGTTCCATCCCGACGCTGACGACGCCTGTGTATTTGGAGTTTGCTTGTTTCTCTCCCCGTGGTCGCATGGATTTTTCTCAGTGTCCTCTTTTTTTCGCTCTAAATTTGGAAACATACGTTTAGGTGATTTGGCTGCTATAAACTTCCACATGATAAGCCACTTCGTTGAGATATAATTTTTGACCAGGTCGCTTCTAAAACAAAGTGGGCTTTACCTGGGAAATCAAATAGTTTAGTTTTCCTCTCTCTCGCTAAACTACTCAGCCTCTATACATATGCAAAAATCATCAGCAGTTCTCGAAGAGGTACATTGTGGTCCTATTGTCTTAGGTCACCAACAAAATAAGTTTGAGCAAATGTGACCCACATTTGACTGAATGAATAATTTATAATTGTTTTACCTGGATTGTTTCCACATAACAAACCCACCTTGAAGATCTACATTACATTAAACTGCCGCGATGCATTATCACTTAACAGACGGTGAAACAAACACATGAATACATAATATGTTGTGAAAACCTATTTTTTAAATCCTTTATATTAAGTTCACTTGCTTGCTTGCTTGCGCGCTTACGACCGTGCAAATCTTTCGGTCGTTTTTTAACCCACTTCCCGTGATCCAATCGAGCTGACATTTTGCACACAGACTCGTTGTGCGTGACAATTTATTTTAGTGAAAAAAAATTTCCAAAATTTTCCACTTTTTAGGAAAAAAAAAAGTCATATTTAATTTAAAATACCAATGTGATAAAAATGAAACTCTTACTCAAGAAAAACAGAAATGAATAATAAAATAAAACCGATGCCACGCATATAAAGGATTTATAGTGAAAAGCTTTGTTTTTACGGGTTAATTTTTTTACATACTAATACTGATCGCATTGCAGAGCTACATGAACACTATAGTTTAAATAAAATACTCAAAAATACATTTCCGCGCCAGCGTACTTTTCACGTAAACACCTGAACAGTTTATCTCTTTAATGGGTGTAATGGCTCGTCCCTTAAAGTGTTGGGTATGACGTCCTGACATTTTGCTTCACGTGGCTGGGAGCTTCTTCAGTACGTGAAGCGGAACGTCGGACATCGCACCAAACGACACGCGGTCCATTCCAAAAAGCCCATCGGAGGGCTATATAGCGCAAACTTAATTTGGAGCTTTCGTGACTGCAGGAATTACTCTTTGGTTCTTTCGGTAAAGCCACGTATAAAGAGAACATAATAAATTCTAATAATAGCATATGACGTTTCGATTGCAACACAAGCAATCATCAGGTATAAATGAAATAGAAAACAAACCTAGTATACTTAGGAATATAATGCAATACAGCTCAGTGAGTCGGTTAACATAACAGTCAACACCCTAACCCAGGGGTCGGGAACCTTTTTGACTGGGAGAGCCATAAAAGCCAAATATTTCTAAATATATTTCATTGAGAGCCATATAGTATTTTTAACGTATAATAAATTAAATATGTCTTACTTTTAATGCGACTTCTGGTGCTGCATGGTTTTGCTGATGGCCTTGTAGTCTGGTTCATACGTGGTGAGGTTGAGCTTCATGCAGGCGTTGAGGCCCCGTGACCCGTGAAATTTATCTTCAAAACTAATTTCTGTTTACTTTAAAATGACACAGTATTATTAAGTAATATCGCAAGCATTTTAAAATCAGTTCCAAACTGATTTTTTTTTTCAACTCTAAATTGTCTGGGAGCCATATGCCGTCACTGGAAGAGCCATGTATGGCTCGCGAGCCATAGGTTCCCGACCGCTGCCCTACCTGGTTGATTACGTTCTTACAGAGAATGCTAAATTTGAGAGAGAGATTTCACACCGAACGACACGCGGTCCATCCGAAAACCTGTGCTCTACCTAAAACAGCTTGCCTGTAGTACTCTGCTCAGTTCAATGTGGTGCTCCGTGTTCGTGTGAACGTAATGCAAGTCCTCTTGTCCGGGCTTTACCAATGTAATGAGGTAAAACTAATTTTGGCCTACGGTCATTTAGGCTTTGCTTTCTTTTTTTACTTCACTCTTATCATCTATATGAGGTCCTGGTTATTAACTTCTTTGAGCTTTTATACCGCGAGCGTGCCTACGTGTCCTTGAAATGTGTTAGTCCCAGCAGGAAACATGACCTGCCAAAGAAAGAAAGAAAAATTTTTTTGAATTAAAAAGGGACTGTGGGCAAGGGAAATGTAGGTTTCACTGAATCATAATTGTGTTCTACTCTCCTTGACTTGACTCACATGTTATGTATATATTTTTTTACATACTAATAATGAGGCATTACATCATGATAATGTTCACAAGGGTGAACCGTTTTATACTGACATTAATGGTAAAATATTCTTCGAGTGTATTTGAAGTTGCTAATTTTCTCAAATATTTAGACTATGTAACATTTTCAGATCAAGGTGTAAGACATGGCCAGTGAAGTCAGAGCCTATGCTATAGTCTGCCTATGAGTAAATCACTAGGAATATGCTTGATCTCATCAGATCTCAAAAGCTATGCATGGTGACAATCACCATGCATAGAAACAAGTGTCGCAAGCTGCTGTGGGGCTGCGTCCTCTGCAAAGGGCAGTGTAGCAAGATAAATTGTTGTACTATACTATGCTCCAACGTCTTTGCTCCAGTCTTCACCAACCTGCACTGATCAGCATAGTGAAGTCTGGTCAAATAACCCCCACGACTCGCACGGTGTGCGGAGGCCCTCATCCAGCAGCGGATTGGCAAAAAGGGCCATACATGCTACATGCTACAGCCTGCATAGACAGTACATGCTACAAGTACTCAGGATGGGCAACGAACAGAAATATTTGGTGCTAATTCACTCGCTGCTGAAGCGGACGTCGCAGGCTGTGTGTCATGACATTAGCAGAGCCAAGCACATTACTGAGAAATACAAAACACAAAGCAGTCTGTCGCCTAGGGGCCCCATGGGGTTCAGAAGGCAGTAGGTGGTGGCAGATGTAAAAGTCATTGAAACATCCCAAATTATTGCCCTGACATACGAGGGCTCAGAATAGCCTTAATCTAGGCCATTGCTGAACAACGGTGTGGATGTCTAGACCTCCGATGCGTTTTCGGGTTGCACCGCGCATTGTTCAGGCGCGGTGTCCGTCACATTAATTTCCTGCAGAACGTCCCAGCATGTCGGGCGAACATCGCCCATCGTTTCGAGCAGCAAGCGGTGCAATGCGAATGTACGGCGGAGAGAGCCGTGTAGATCAGTGGTTCTCCACCGGGGGTATGCCGACCCCTGGGGGTCACGTGGCAATGTCCCAGAGGGTACGTGAGGTGATTCTTAAATGTGTGAAATTATGTCATACACGAGAGCCATTGGTGAATAATCGTGCATGAATCTGGCAATATTGAAATAACTACGATAAAAATTGTATCTATATGCTGACCTTGAATGATATTAAAGACCTCTCTAAACTGATTGATCATAAACAGCGTGATTTCCAACAGTGACTTATGTCAAGCATGCAGGGTGTCTGCTAATTTATTTGATTCTCTTGCAGTTACTTAGCTAGTTAGCATACCACATAAAATGGACAATTGGTTAAAATATTCAACAAGGGGGTTACAGTAGCCAACAAAGGTTGAGAACCACCGGTGTAGATCATCCCCCTGGTCTCCCTGCTGCAAACTTTGACTTGAGCGTCACCTTTGTCTGACCTTGTCGCACTGCAGGCGAATCACCTTAGATGTCTCAACGAGTTCGTGGAGGCCCAGATGACGTACTATGCCCAGTGCTACCAGTACATGGTGGACCTACAGAAGCAAATGGGAAGGTACGGTCTAATCGCCTCCACAAACTATTCCTATTATTGTTTATCAAATGCGTGCAGCCTGCGTGAAGATCAGACTGCAGGTATGTGCCACTGATGTTAGCCACTTAATGACTCCAGCATACTCGCAGAATTGAAGCTCTCACCGGAATCCAAACGCATGTCAAACTTCCACATTTATAAATATATGTTTGTGTTCATTTGCATTCTGGTCGTGTGCCCGGATTTATTTGGGTAGCTGTCGAAAGTAAGTTTGGCCAAAACACTAATGCATTTCTGATGGACTCAGAGCTGCAGTTCAGCAGTAAAAAAACTTTTTTAAATGTGAGTGCGCTGAACCAGGTGGGTATACATGATAATCCCGTACCATTGTTGCTTTCGTGTTGAGTGCTCATGGTATTAAATCACCAATCCACCCGTGCAGCCATTGCATTTGAGAATAGTTGAGAATATTAGGGATTGTAAGCAATACGAACTATGTGTTGTTATGGTATTAATTATAATAACCATGTCTGGTTATTGTGTTGTATCCATGTGTTGTTATGACATGCATGAATAAGCACATGTACAAAAGACATTAAAACAACAACTCCAATAGCAGTCTACATAATGCACAGACTGTGCACCAGCTCGCACCCTTATTGTCAAACTGACCTTTTCAATCTCATCCTTAAGCATTGTCTCTGGGATGTTTTTAACGTGTTTGCTTGTTTTTATTCATTGCCCATATTGACATCTTGACAAATTGGCCAAAAAACACATTTCCATTGTAATAATCCCCATAGTTGGCAATGGAGATGTACTAGCGGGCGCGTTTTCTTTCAAAAATTGGCATAGATGTCTGTAAAAGCACCACCCGTGGTCGGATGGGACTGTGTGCTGTTTGTTGTCTTGGTGTGGTCTGGGACTATTTTTTAAATCCTTTATATTAAGTTCGCTTGCTTGCGTGCTTGCTTGCTTGCTTAGGACCGTGCAAATCTTTCGGTCGTTTTTTAACCCACTTCCCGTGATCCAATCGAGCTGACATTTTCCACACATACTCGTTGTGCCAGACAATTAATGTTCGTGAAAAAAAATTCCCAAAATTTTACACTTTTTAGGCAAAAAAAAAATATTTTACATATATTCAAAAGAACTAATTCTTGGCTTTGGCTGAACGTCACAGTATAAGAGCCCAGAGCGTAACCCCTCCACAGGCCGTGGCGGAGTAGCGCAGTTGGTAGCGCCCTCGCTTCCCATGCCAAAGGTCGCGGGATCGATCCCCGCGTCCTCCACAGGCGAATATATTTTTAAATCCTTTATATTAAGTTCGCTGCCACGCATATAAAGGATTTATAGTGAAAAACTTTGTTTTTACGGGTTATACTTATATTTTGCTGCCTTGCCCAAGATTGCAATTGTTGAAAAATCGGCAGGAATTGATGTACTTCTGCAATTTGTACTTAAATACTTTTACCGTTTTTATTTTCGTGTCTTGCTCGGCTTTCCTATACTTCGCACTCCTGTCGTGTTTTTGTTTTGTTTGTTGTTGTAACTTGCTGAGCCGCCCCTACTGGACATCTGTAAAAAAAAAGAGCTTAACAACGCATAAGATTCTTTCAGTTCTGAACAAAGTTTCTCGCTCTCTGCCTTTCACGTGTCGGCAGTTTCCCGACGACGTTCCTGCCCAACAGCAGCGCGCCGCTGCCGCCCGTCACGGTGCCGATCCCGGCCGCCCCGCCTGGCGCGTCGGAGCTCACGGCGGCCGAGCTGCAGCCGGCGAGCGGAACACGGCGCGCACGTGTCCTCTACGACTACGACGCTGGCGACAGCAGCGAGCTCTCACTGCTCGCGGACGAGGTACGCCGCTAGAGCTCGACAGCTCTCTCTTCCTCGCCGCTCTCTTCCGTTTGCTCTTCCCGTTTCTCACCGCTTAACCCTTTCACATTTAGTTTTTCTTCTGATTCCGTTCTGATGATGTACGATTAACATGGTTGGCTATATTAGAAGCTTTCGTGACTGCAAGGATTCATATTCTTAGGTTTTTTCGGTAAAGTCACGTAGGTAAAAAATTAAAATTAAAAATTAAGAAAAGTCAAATAAAATAAAAATAAAAAATCACGACGTTTCAGAGGCAACACAAGCTTCCGTCTTCAGGTGGAACCGTCACAGCAACAAAGGCTCAGTCTTTTGTTATGCAGTCTATTCTTAGTCTTAAGCCTCACCTTACCATATTAATAAAAAAGTGTGCCGTACTTGGCCCTTCCCCTCTTCAACCATTATATATACGGAGTGGTAGCTCTTGTAATCTCTCATTTACTTGATACAGCTGACGTGGCTGTGACGGTTCCACCTGAAGACGGAAGCTTGTGTTGCCTCCGAAACGTCGTGATTTATTTATTTATTTTACTTTTATTAATTTTTATTTTTTACCTACGTGACTTTACCAAAAAAACCTAAGAATATGGTTGGCTATGTTCAAAGCGCTTGCCACAAGTGAACCACAATACCTTGCTGACCTCGTCAAAGAGCATAAACCATCATCACACGAACTCCGGTCATCCTCGCAGCGGCTTTCGGCTAGCCATCGAACGAAGACGTTTACCGCATCGTGCACTTTCAGATGCGCTTCTGCAGCCGTCTGGAATGCTTTTCCTTCCGATATTAGGAATCCGCTGAAGCTATGCACTCGGCTATGTGCAGTGCAAAAGAAGTTCAACATACATAAATACGTACGGTGCGAAGGAAGTTGAACATACGAGCAAAAACTAAAATAAAATAACTTCATCGGTACCGCAGTTTTGGGGCCAGCTATCGTAGAGTGTGGTCGTGTCGCTACAGTTCTCTGCGGTGAGTGCAATGTCTTTAAAAACAATGGCGCTATGCCTCTCTAAATAAAATGAATTCTGAATCGCTTGTGCGTTCCGAGATTCAGCGGTGAACCGGACACACACCCTGCAACTTGCAGACGTCTTGAAACGGGAAAGGGTTAAGCAGGCTGCTGTTTCTCTCCACTGAGGTCAATGGCAAGGTTTCACAAAACTCCAGTTCTCACTAAAGTTTCTCCTTTCCTCATTTTATCTGATTTTGTCCATACCAAAACAAATTGTCGCTAAATGCCGCACGCGCCTAATGACTACTAAGCGTGCAAAAAGCGAAGACGGTGAGTACAGGAAGTCATCGCTTATCTAGGGTGCTCTTAAGTTGGTTCCATATGGAACAATTACTTGGTAAGAAATTGCCTAAACATCCCAAGCAGAATCTTAACGAAAGTTTCATCGAGCTCATTTGGGGTTTTACACGTTTAGTAATGGAATGTTTTCTGAGACAAATGGGTAGATTTGAGATGGGAAGTGAAGGAATAACTTGAGAAATGGAAAACAGTCCATTTCAGAGGCTAGCATCATGAAGGGGAGTGTTATAAAGAGTGAAATACTTGAGATAAACGGATACTCAAATAGGCGGGGCCAAGAGGAAATCAAAATCGCTGATGCGGTTTACGTATATCGGGAGTGTTGACATTTAAAAACATGTAAGTCTAGACATGCAAATCAGGAGCATCATTGTTAAAGCAAACGACATTGATCAAAGCATAAAAAGGACTGGTGTGGAATGAGAATTGTAATATATGCTGGGGATACGTGGACTATTGGAGTGAGGGAGGGAGTACAAGCCGCTGAAATACAATTTCTTGAAATCACGGTGTTAAAAATGAGACGAGATAGTCTGACGAACCATCATGTTGCGTGGGTCCACGGTAACAGAAATAAAACCGCTTGAAAGGATAGAGCAGCCGCGACTAAAGTGGTTCCATCACGTGCGGAAAAACAGGCACAATCTGATTGTTGGCGCCTTGAGTTGGGGATGGAGAGAAGTACATCAGAGGGAAGGCCAAGGAAGAGAGAGATGTGGAGAGGGAGTTCGGCGGTAGCCTTACAAAAGAGATGAAAAACTTCGATTTAAAGCTTTCGTGACTGCAGGGATTCATCTTCTTGGTTCTTTCGGTAAAGTCACGTAGAAGGGAAGTAATAAAATAATAAAAATAAAACATAATAAAATAATTCTCACGACGTTTCGGCCACAACGCAAGCAGCCGTCCTCAGGTGAAGAACAGGTCTGTCGGGAAGACAGCATTAGAGCGTATATTTAAGCTGAGCTCAGCAATGAAACATCACCAGGCTTGGAGCGTATATTTAAGCTGAGCTCAGCTGAGCTCAGCTTAAATATACGCTCCAACGCTGTCTTCCCGACAGACCTGTTCTTCACCTGAGGACGGCTGCTTGCGTTGTGGCCGAAACGTCGTGAGAATTATTTTATTATGTTTTATTTTTATTATTTTATTATTTCCCTTCTACGTGACTTTACCGAAAGAACCGAAAGAACCAAGAAGATGAAAAACTGTAAAGTGATGCAGAGAGCCAGCAGGTGGTAAAATGTAAAGAGATGTTGCACCAAGCCAGGATATGCCCGGACGTGGTGACTGATGATGATGATGATTCTTCTCAATGAATAGCATTTATATGAAAGCATGGCGCATTTATATGAAAGCCTGGTAATTAAAGTATGTGTAGGAATGTGTGTATAGCTTATAATAATTAATAATTATAATAGTTGTTTTAATAATTCAGAACTATCTCTTAATTCTAGATTTGAAGCTTTCGTGACTGCAAGGATTCATACTCTTGGGGTTTTTTTCGGTAAAGTCACGTAGGTAAAAAATAAAGTTAAAATTAATAAAAGTAATCATAGAAATAAAATAATCAATCACCTAGAACTATCTCACTGAATCTTGGTGAAACAGCCTGAGATAACTGCCCTACATTGAGATTTGGCCAATTTATGAATACGTATATTACGAGTGTGTGTGGATGCACAATGTATACGTGCGAAGCCACAATGGTAAATAGGCGAGCGGACTGGGTGCTGTAGTTAACACTGGTCACCGTATTTTGAGAATGGACACTTCATGGGTAGAGTTTAGTCAGGTTGATTTTCACACCTCTAAATGTACATTTGATGTAACATGCAACCTAGCAAATATTTTTTGTTTAAATCTTGATTATAATCATACAATACCAAATTAACTTATGGAATATGTTGTACAGCAGAAAATATGTTCATTATGAAAATAGCAACCCAGGCACACGAGAAATACTAACTGGAGTGGTGGAGGAGAAATTTGAACACAGAATTCTTCAATGATTGATTTGATTCTAAATATGTTGGAAGTTAAATACTAATGTCTTAATTCTAATGATTCAGCTGAAAACCTCTTAACATTTTCAGATGTGCTGAGAATACTATATTACACATTGTTCATGCACGATAGGATACCCTCGCTGTTAAATAATTTTAAAGACCTGAAACCTGTAGGCTGAATGAAGAAAACCTAATTAAAAAATTATACTTATTTTTATGCATTTTGCAAATTATGAAAGATTCCTAAGTAGAGCAATTTAAGTGATGTGTTTTGTTAAATCTGCTAAATGTTAATATACGAACTACAAAGTGATTGCATGCCAACTATATTAATAAAAAACATTGTAGCAGCAGGAACAGCATCTCTTACAAGTCAAAATGTATTTTATTTCTGCATAATTTTCTATTACCTTTATATTTTAATCACAGCCGAACCTCCCAAAACCCAATTACAATTAATCATCATAATGCCGTCTGGTCATCCCTGCTAATGCTCCAGTGTAATGCTTTATCTACAGTGTGTGTAGGAACGTTTGGAAGCACCGGCTTCACAGCTAAACAAGTACTGTGGTTGCATTTTAATGCACGTATTTGGGTTACATCTATAACTGACGTAAAAAAAACCCATCCTTACATAATAATAAGACAGGCTGGACAACCGCAAGTTTCAAACAAGACTTTAAAATACATAAAAAAACACATAGCCTCTGTGCATATGCAAAATATTTATCATTTCCTGAAGAAGTGCATTGTGGTCCTGTTGTCTTTGATCACCATCAAAATAAATGAGCCAATGGGATCGGCTGATAGTAGCAGTGATGCCGTGAGAGACGACTGTTTATCATCCTAATTTCAGATGGTTCTCAGAGGCAGGACTTTGCAGCAGTGACAATGATGATGAGCCCCAATTATGATTAAACTGGTCGACGGTTGTCTGTTAACTAGCACTGCCTCACTGCCGCTGTCAATCGGTCACACTTCTTCAGGAAATGCTGATGGTTCTGTGCTTTTACACATTTCCGTGACTTGTTTGAATCTTGCGTATTTGGGTGCAGTAAACATTTTACTGTAGTACGGCATGCCAGGAGCTAATTTACCCTTCGGCAAGGCTAGAGTTACTGGAGAAAGCATTTTTGTGGCTTGAAAATATAACAAAAAAATGTTTACAAATAATCGCGGTCTTGTACCAATATCTGTCGCCGGATTTCAGCTGTTTTGAAAAAAAACGTTAAATTAAAAGGTCAGAGGAGCTTCCACGGATTTCTATAGGCTTCATCGCTTATGCACACACACCAAATTAGGCATACTGTCTTGGTAGGGCAGCAAGGTGGCTTGGTTACTGATCCTCATGTGCGTTATTTAAAGATGTGTCATTGTTTTAAATGCAATGCTCGTTAGATATGTTCTGGCCGCGTCCCATCTGTGTAATGCTGCGTGACCCCACGTCAACGTCGGCTCACGAACATTTCGTTTTTTTGTTTAAATGGACAAGTGATTGGACAGATGGACGAAAAGATAGTTGAACGCGAGCGTGTGAAATGCAAGAAGCCCACTTGATTTCGCTGCAACAAGACAGCTGCTATTACAATACAACATAAATTGTATTTGGCACTTTGATGTATCTTACGCAAATCCGTCTTTTCAGAAACGCACATCAAACTTGCAGTAATGAGATGCAGTTCATGGCAAGCAAATGTGGATTGTGCTTGCGTTCAAGCTCATTGAGGCTTTAATATGACCTCGACAGCGATGTTTCAAATAGCTCCGACGTTTTTACAATATAAGCAGCTTATTCGTGCCTTGTTGCGGTCTTCATGTGAATTATCAAACTCAAAAGTCAAAATTCTAGATTTGAAGCTTTCGTGACTGCAAGGATTCATATTCTTGGGTTTTTTCGGTAAAGTCACATAGGTAAAAAAATTAAATTAATAAAAATAAAATAAAAATCACGACGTTTCGGAGACAACACAAGCCTCCGTCTTCAGGTGGAACCGTCACAACACGCTCGCTATATCAAGTAAATGAGAAATTCCAAGAGATCCGACCCCTGTATATACTGGACAATTTCGGCATGAGAGTAAGTATCCTGGAGGACTTGTTCTGTTCTAAATTTAGGGTTCGTTCACGAGTCGGATGTGTTCGGCCTACCAAAGTTTTCCATGCCGACATGCCCCTTCCTGCAATGTTGGCCGTGATTTTAAAGGATCAGAACGCACCTGACTACAAACTCCATGAAGGTGCTGATCCTGACGCCACGTGCCAAATATATTCTGTGACGCGTGCCAAATTGTAGTGCTGCAAAGCGCTTGTTATTTCACTATCTATTGTGTCGGGTTAGCCCGTCGTAGTTTGGCTCGACGAGCTTCAGCAATGTCTGTTGTTTCCTACGAGTCTCTTCTGAGGAACCTGCATTTATTCTGATGGCTGGAAAGTTGAGATGTAGGAGGGGAGCGTAACAGGAGCAGAAAATTGGTGGCTAAGCCGTCGGGGAAGGAGCTGTAATTTAACAGCGAGTTTGGTGCATGCTGCGTGGTACAGAGCGGTACTAGACGATCACATGGTATCCATTTGAGAGCCAAACCTCGCTTTTACCTTTTAGAGCTAGCATTGTAATGACGCCACTGGATTGATAATGAGCAAATCACTTGGAATGTTCCGGATGCTGTCAGATCCCATTATATCTCGGCAACTATGCAGGGGCTGAACGTGGATCGTGTCACTTAGATGAGTGACAGCCATGCACAGACGGGTTGTCATTGCGCTGCAGGGCAACGTGGTGGGAATCGGCGAACACGATAGCAAAATACAGTGCTGCACTGTACTCTGACCTGCACTGACGATCTTGATGAAGTATGGCCAAATGACGCAGCATGGGAAGGCCCTCATCCAGTCGAGGATTGATGAAGTGACAGTACGTACTCTTAGGTTTTTTTGGTAAAGTCACGTAGGTAAAAAGAAATAATAAAATATAAATTATTGAAATAATATAAATAAAATTATAAATCACGACGTTTCGGAGGCAACACAAGTCTCCGTCATCAGGTGGGACCGTCACAGCTAGATTTACTGTCTCAAGTGAGTGACAGTACGTGTACACGTAAAACTTATGGATTATCACAACCATAGCCACGGTTGATGTGATGTAATCGAGGCAGGCAGGGGACGAACAAAAATAGTGCCGTATGTCGCAGAGTAATTGCCTGGCTTGACCTCGCTGTTCTCAGTCGAGCCTTGGCATATGTGCGAGAGCTCCCTTTTTTACAAACATCAAGGCGAAATGTAAATAAACATGCCACCTTGTCGAAGGTTGTGCGTGATGTAATTTTATATAAACTTACCAAGGGTGATGGGAAAGCCTATTTAATTCTCAACTATGGACTCGAAACGGTACACGTTTAACCTGAACAGACTTTTGGGGGCAAGTGCTTATCTTATATGGATTTACATAGCGCCTTAGTCTAAGGCGCTTTACAATAATTGTTAAATTGTACATAAGATGATAGTGGTTTAAATACAAAATCGGAGTTATTAAAAGTTGTGTAGTTATGGAAACAGGTGGAATGTGGGTGTGGTTAAGGAGGGTTGGCGTTGGGGTACTGATGATGGGGGTAGTGATAGGGATATGGATGGTGATGATAGGGGCTGGGGGGGATCTTTGATCGTTGCCTTTGAGCGTAGTGGGAGTGCAGTGGTGCAGTGGTTACCGTGCTGCACTACGAATCCAGCAACCCGAGTTCAATTCCCGCTCACGGCCAACACCAGTGACGATTATCTGAACTGGCCTCCCCTAGGTCGACTGGGCCTCAAATGAGTGCCCGGTGCAGTGTGTAAACATCGCGACTGGGAAGACAATGACGGTCGGGCATGGTGGTGGCCACCTACCCCCTCGTGTACCATGCCGGCTTTCATAGGTGCTCGCTAACAGCACTTGCCCAAAAATTCTGTTTTACCAGGTAAGGCCCACTGATCTGTATAGCTCTTTTTCAAAAGTGACCTGGCCACAAATGATATCTCAACGAAGTGGCTTATCATGTGGACATTTATAGAAGCCAAATACTCTTAACCGAATGTTTCTGAATGCGGAGGGAAAAACTGGACGACCTGGAAAAAAATCCACACAACCACAGGGAGAACGAGCAAATGCCAAATTTACAGGCATCAGGTTCAGGATCGAACCCACGACCTCCCCCATACCGGACGAGGTAGATGACATCCCGCCACCGTGGCGTCTTTGTTGCGTGTGTGTGTGCGTGCAGATGATCACGGTGTACAGCGTGCCTGGGCTGGGTTCCGACTGGCTCATGAGCGAGCGCGGGACACAGAAGGGCAAGGTGCCTGTGGCTTACCTCGAGCTACTCAAGTGAAGCAGACAAACGCTTGCCGTGAAGCACAGCACCTCTTGCAAGCACGCACGCATGCACGCACACCCCAGTCGCCGTCACGGTCGCACTGCCAGTTGACGTTGGCAAGGGTACTCTGCGGACACTTCCGCAACTGGCTTATGCGCAGCGCAGATGGCAGTTGTGATTACCGTTGCCGCGTTTTTGATATGTATTTTTTCTCTCTATTTTCATTTCAAAGTGCTGCTCTGCAGATGCGTGCTTGGCTTACTACGGGCAAAGTGCTCATTGTTCCGATCGGTGCAAGTGCAGGAGGGGAGGGTTATGAGATTCTGACAGAGCCACGCATTGGTAGGCACGTTTGGCAGACAATTGAACACTTGTCTTTTCTCTTTGGGCAACTTTGCCATTTCTAATAGCAGACTTTAAATCCCATGCTTTAAATGCGCAGGCATATGTATTCTTTTTGCACATTTATTATCCTTAATATTGACTTTTACACTTTAATTTGAATAAATGTATTTATATGCATGGCTTAACGCAGAGTCCTAAACTAAATACCGTTAATTTCCCAAAGCTCTGACTTTGAATTATTACGTTTAGTTTCACTTAGGTCTTAATTACGTGTAACAATTCCACAGAGGTGCTGTTATCATTTACAGGGAAAATTACTTGCAATCATTGCAGGATACGGTCCATCTCACCAACCGCAATGCGGCTTCTTCTGCTGAGCTATGTGCCACGTGATTATTTCTAGCAGACTCTACCCTAGCAGGTGGCTGTGAGATTTGAACTGTCCACATACTGCTAACTTACTCAAGTGTTAAGATCTATTTAGTCAGCCAATTATATATAATTGCATTTAGTCATTTTGAGCTTAATCAGATGTAGTAGTTCCACTGTTATTCTTATACTACCCGGATTGTTTAAGATGATGCCTCAATATGGATGTGATATGGACCAATTTGTAACTGCTGTAATTTTCAAATGGATTAAATGGACCAATAATACTGGCATGAATAAATAAAAAAAACTGGTCAATTAAGATAGAATCGATGGAAATTATTAAATATATAAAATCATGGGAAAATCTGCACATTTAGCGTGAAATAATGTGGTGATTTCTGAGCAATATACTTGTTTACCAGACACTTTGTACTCCCATGCAAACTGAAGTATGCTCAATTAAAAAAATGCCTTTAAAAAATAAAGGGAAGATTTAGGAACACTGACAGATATCTTCACTGACAGTCGATTTAAAGAGACTGCCATTACCTTAAACGTAATTTAGATGCCACAGTGAAAATGATACATATTTCACGATTTGATTCCTCATGGGGATGGTTTTCCTCGCACTTGTATGCTGTGCGCATTGTTGTGTTTGTTGAGAAATGCATTTCTGCAATCAAAGATTGATTGTGTAGATTTATTGCACAAGCCTTGTAATTTTTTCCAACCCTCATCGGTTTTTAAAGTGTAATTTTAATTACGTACTTGCGTTTGATATTACGTCTGTATTTTTGTTTGAGTACTTGTTTGACAAAAAAAAACATGTTGTCACTTTCTGAATATTGAAATGTAAAAAAGCAAGCACTGCCCAAAAACCGAGACAAAGATAAATTGTACCAATAGGCGCTCCAACATCATTGTTCACTTCCGTTCCTTTGCTAAGCTTAAACTATAATTAGTTAACGTGGGAGAATGTCAGCGGGAGTAATGGAGTGGCTATGACAGGATATTTAAAAAGGGATAAACCAGATATATATTAAAAAAGTGTCTCTTCTCATTCGTTAAGTTACCGTTCACTCGAAAAGTCGGTGGCTTCTTTTGGCTCCACGAATTAAATGCTGTACCCAACGTAACGATAACGAATGCACGCATTGCCGAGGATGCCTGATCGTGGGTAATAAATTGGGCGGCGGGGTCGGCGGGAGGGAGGAAACGGGAATTGTAAAAAAAAGAAACCATTGCCCGTTAACAAACACGACAAAAAACAACGGCAATGATGCACAGGAGTTGGGTTGTTGGATTTCCTTTTGTTGATGGGACGGGGGGTTCGCGAGCCGACGTGGAGTTGAGAAGTCTCCAAAGTAACATTTACTTAAAACATCCTTCGGCATCCATCTATCGTCCTTCGTCTGTAAAAAATTTCGGGCTTTGCTGTTGCCGGTCGATTTTGTTGACGGAAAGAGAAAAGACGTAGAATTTAACAAAACAAAGCTCTCTCTCTCCCAAGGTATTTCATAATGAACATCTATTCTTCTGTAGGTGACACACGGTCATATAAAGTGCCTGACAACTTAATGATTTATTTTTCATGACCTTTCTAAGCCATAACATGAAAAAAAGATCTCCCTCATAAAAAAACGAAAATTGGCATCATACATTTTCTCAGAATACGGATGTGCTGCTGCTGCTGCTGCGGCCGTGTCTGAAGGGGCGCCACGGTGGTGAGATGTTAACTACCTCGCCTGGTATACAGGAGGTCGTGGGTACGAGCCCGACTCTCACGCCTGCTGTATATTTGGAGTTTGCATGTCTCTCCCCGCGGTCACGTGGATTTTCACTTCCAATTTAGGATGCGTTTCCAGTATTTGGCTGCTATACATTTCCACATGATAAGCCACTTCGTTGAGCTATCATTTATGGGCAGGTCGCTTCTGAAAAAGAGCTGTATAGCTCAGCGGGCCTTACCTGGTAAAGAAAAAAGTGTAAAGTTTAGTTTTAGTTTATGCTGGGTATTTCGCGAACAAGATTGCTATGCATATTTGCCAGCCACTGACAATGGCATGCGCTTTACTCTTGACACTCGCAATCGTGACAATTGCGAGTTGTCCTTCAATGTGTAAAGTTTAGTGACGTCGTTCGATGTCGAAGATCTTCTGTGATGTCCTCGTGATGCTTGTTTCTCAGTCTTGTCTAAACTAAGCATGCTATTTGTAAGAATGATGTTTGTTGCTCTCTCTGTGTGGGTGTGTGTTTGCATGTGTAGGGATGTTGGAGAGAGGGCCGTTATGCATGGCAGCCTATGGGAAAGAAACACAGTGGGCGGGGCTACGTGTGTGCACAGGGAGATGCCCTCTGCGACGTCCGAGCCAGACACCCTGGGGGGGGGCTGGTTCGGCGTTACGATCCCCCGGGGCCCCACCCCTCAAGGAGGGTTGGGTATAAAAAGGGGTCGTTATATGGGCTTAGTCAGTTATGTTATAGTTAAGCTAAGAAGTCGGAAGACGTCGTAGCTAGAGCCCTGGACTCCCCCTGATCGCCGCCCTTATCAGGGCCCCACGGGATCAGGCTCGAGCCAGTGGCGTGGTCCCGTGAACCAGAGCCAGTGCTCTGGGACTCCGGGTACCGAGCCCGATTACCAGTGTCGGGCCAGACAGCCTCCCCTAGCTCTTTAGTGGAGGACTCAGGGGATAGGCTATGGATAGCTAGGGGTATTCCCTGAGTTATACGGGTGAGGGGGCCGCTACCCCCTCTAGTGCTGTCCTGTACTGGCAACTTGTTAAATAAATATACGTGTGCCTCAACTCCGTTGTCAAGCGTCCTCGACGGGTACTTCATCTGGCGTCAGAAGTGGTAAAAATGGAAACGCGCCATACAGCTCGGACCAGGGTACCACGAGAGGAGGACGCCGCGGAAATCGCCGAGCCCGAGACAGAGCAACAAGATGGGGTGCAGCCGGAGCCTGGCGCCTTCTCACCGGGACGTCAGCATGGAGAGGGGCCGCAGCCAGATGCACTACGACTGGCTCACGAACGGCTGGCGGAGCTACTTTATGCCGCTGCCGCCACACTGGAAGGCATTACGCGGTTGGGGGCTGGTGGTCCACCGCAGGGCGAGGAGAACCGGCGGCCGGAGCACTTTCCCGCCATTTCAGCGACTTCAAAATTTGAATTTCCCGCCATGGACGCCGCGGCTGTTCGGGGCGTGGCCAGCTTAGACATCGGCTCCGACATCGCCGTCGCCGGGGCTGCAGCGTCATCGCAGCCGAAGGATGCGTCATCGCTGCCGCGACAGGCGATGCCATCGGCCAGTCGCGCCGAGGCACCGCCAAAGGGAGGTGAAAGCAACCTGCGGGAGTCCACATCGACCGCTGCGCTTCACCAAAGACTGCCCCCGCTGAAAGAATTCATCGGTGCGGAGGGGGACTGGGGCGGCTTCCGGCGACGCTTCCTCGCCCATCAGGAGATGGCGCGGTGGTCCGACGAGGAGGCCCTTTGCGCGCTGCCGGCGCTCCTCGATGGGGACGCGCTCGCCGCACTCACGTCGGCACCAAAAGAGAAGCGGGCTACACTACCAATGGCGCTACAGCTGCTGGCCGGGGTCTATGGACCTTCAGCCGAATGCCGTCAGCAGTTCTACGATCGCAGGCGGGGTGAAAAAGAGTCGCCTCTGGCTTTCCGGACAAGTCTTCTGGCGCTGGCAAAAACAGCCTTTCCCCGCATGGACGACGACGGCGTGGACGCAATGGTCGCGGAGAAGATCCTCCTCTTGGCGGACGACCTCGACATCGTCGTCATCGCACAAGGGGATGCAGAAATGACCTCCCTCCAGGCTGCGCGACTCCTCCACGCCAACCTTCTGCAGCAGCGGCGAAAGGCAAACAGGGCATCGGCTGGGCGTGCGGTGGCTGCAGCCACCCTTCCGTCAGAAGAACTTTATGCCGTCGACCATCGACGGCAACAGACGACGGGGGCGCGGCCGGGTCGGGACGGGTCGAGGCGTTTCGACCGTCCATCGTCTCCATCGGCGCTCCCGCGGTGCTTCAACTGCGGCATCCGGGGCCATGTCGCCTCGGGGTGCCGTTCTCCTCGACAGCGGGGGACGACGCCTCGACAGGACGCCGGCCCTCCTCTTCCTCCTCCCAAGCTCCAGCACCATGATCCGGCGAGTCGCGGCACCTCACATGTTTGGCCAACGCACCCACCTGTCGCACACTCTCGCACCGTAACGAACGGGGGGCCGGTGGGGCGCTGCGATGGACCGGCGCGGATCACTGCGGGGACTCAAATCGAGCCCGAGCGGTGGTCCGTGTTGGCCCATCGCGTGGTGGCCGCGGCGTCGGGATCGTCGGCCGTGGTCGGTTACATCGATGGGGTGGAGGTACGCATCATAGTCGATACAGGGGCATCGGCGACAATTATTTCGGAACTAATTTACAATATTCTACCGGTGCAGAGCCGTCCTTTGCTACCGGTTAATGTCCCTTTCTATGCCGCTAACGGGGGCTCTCTCGGCATCGTGGGACAGATTCGAGCGCAAATTTCTATCGGGGACATCAAATTGTCGGGGCCGATTTTTGTCTCCTCCTCACTGGCAGTTCCGTGCCTGCTGGGGACGGACTTCTTGGGCAGGATGCCAATTCGTATTTTGATCGACCAAGGATGCATTGAGCTTCCGTCGGGGCGACGTATGGCGTTCCTGCCTTCCCCTGTAGCGACTCGGACGGCGTTCGCGACGGTACCGGCGTTCGTCGTAAAAACAGTGCGTGTGCCGCCGGGGGCACAAATGCTGGTACCTCTTAAACTTCGTAGGCCCTTCGCTAAGGGTGTTGGGGATCAGGGTGTTGTGCTGGGGCCGTCTAGGGCCGGGGTTAATGGGCCTCATTTAATTCCGGCCCAGACCATCGTAAGGGGGGACGAGGACCCCTTCATCGCGGTCCTCAATGTCGGGTCGCAGACAGTAGTGGTTCCCCAAGGGACTGTGCTCGCTCACGCGACGCCGGTGCCCTGCGAGGAACCTGCCGTGAACCACATTGACACTGCTGCTCGGACGCACCCGCATTCGGACGGCGATGAAGGGTGGCTCGACGCGCTTTGTGCGGGATCGACGAACCTGTCCAATTTAGAGCGCCAACGGCTTAGATCACTGCTAAAGGAATTTTCCGACGTTTTCAGTCGGAATAAATACGATTTGGGTTGTACTCACCTGCTGCGTCACCATATTGACACGGGTGACAGCGCGCCTATTCGCCAAAATCCTTTTCGGTTGAGTCCCGCCGAAAAGGACCATGTCAAATCGGCTGTCGATGACATGTTAGCCGCCGACATTATCTCTCCCTCTACCAGCCCTTGGGGAGCACCGATTGTCCTGGTTAAGAAACAGGATGGCTCGTTGCGGTTTTGCGTAGATTTCCGTCGCCTTAATAAGGTTTCGGTTGCCGACGCATACCCGCTCCCACGGATGGACGAATCGCTGGACGCCTTGGCGGGAGCGCGATTCTTCTCCACACTAGATTTACTTTCGGGATTCTGGCAGCTTCCTCTGGACGATGATTCGAAGCCTAAAACCGCTTTCCGTACACCGCACGGCCTGTTCCAATTCAACCGGTTACCGATGGGCTTACACTCAGCGCCGGCAACCTTCCAGCGGTTGATGGAATTGGTTTTGGCTGGATTGCAATGGGAATCGTGCCTGATTTATTTGGATGACGTAATTGTTTTAGGAAGAACCTTTGACGAACATCTCCAGAGGCTGCGGGCGGTTTTCCAAAGGATGCGGGCTGCTAATTTGAAATTTAAGCCCCAAAAATGCTATTTGTTTCGCGAGTCAGTGCGTTATTTGGGGCACATCGTGGGGCGCTCGGGTATTGCTACCGATCCCGCCAAAACGCAGTGTGTCAGCTCCTGGCCAATTCCGACCTCGGTGGGGGAGGTGAGGAGTTTTATTGGCTTCGCTTCATATTACCGACGGTTCGTCGCTAATTTTGCTACAATTGCCAAACCCCTACATGCTTTGACATCAAAAGGGGTTCGGTTCCACTGGGGTCGGGATGAGGAAGTAGCTTTCTGCTCCCTTCGGGATGCATTGGTGAAGGCTCCTCCTTTGACTTACCCCGATTTTTCGAGGCCGTTTTTGCTCGACACCGACGCGAGCAACACAGGTATCGGAGGCGTGCTTTCCCAGGTGGTTGATGGCGTGGAACGGGTGGTTGCGTACGGCAGTCGGGTGTTGTCTCCAGCGGAGCAAAAATATTGTGTCACCCGTAGAGAACTGTTGGCAATTGTTTTCTTCATCCAACAGTACCGCCCATATCTGTACGGTCAGCATTTCACTGTCCGTACGGATCATGCGGCACTGCAGTACGCCCTGAAGGTTCAACAGCCATCGGGACAATTGTCCCGATGGCTGGAGGTCCTCCAGGATTTCGATTTTGACACCACCTATCGTAAGGGCATTCGCCACACAAATGCGGACGCTCTGTCGCGCATGCCAACCACCTCCGAATGCGCATGCCTCCTGGGGTCGGGGCGTTGCAAGCCAGCTGGGGACATGACGGTTCCAGTCCTGGCGGCCGCCGCCGATGTTGACACATCGCTCCCCGATGGGATCGGGAAACAGGGAAGGGATTCCCTGCTTGGGTTGCCTGTGATTGAGTGGGGACGCCTCCAGATGGAGGACGCCTCCCTCCTCGCGCTGCGTCGTCGCGCCAGGGAGAGGGGGTGTGGGACGGGTGATGCCGACAATTGGGAAATACACGCGGGCTTGCTCATGCATTGGGACGGTAAATCCCACCGTCACCGGCTGGTAGTTCCTGCGGGGTTACGGGGTAAGGTGGTGTGGGCTGCTCATGAGCGCCTCCTCCACCTGGGTACCCAAAAGACCCTCGCCTCGCTCCAGCTGGATTTTTTTTGGCCGGGCATGACACGGGATGTCACGGATCTGCTGGCAGCATGCCCCCGGTGTGCGCAACGCAAACCACCAGCTCGGGAGTCGAACCCGCCGTTGCAGTCCATCACAGTCTCCAGGGTGAACGAACTCGTAGCGTTGGATATCCTGGGGCCGTTTCCCGCCACCCCTAGGGGCAATAGATATTTGCTAACAGGGGTCGAATACTTCACACGCTGGCCTATGGCCTGGCCCCTGGCAAATCAGTCGGCAGCAGCCATCGTGGACGCCTTTGTCCAAGGCTACGTCATGGACAAAGGTGCTCCGGAGCGGCTGCTGACCGACCAGGGTAAAAATTTTTCCGGGAACCTCCTCAAACAAGTCTGTGATCTCCTAGGTACAAAGAAGATTCGTACCTCTCCCTATCACCCACAAACTGACGGGATGGTCGAGCGTCTGCATCGTACCATCACGTCTATGTTGTCGCACCTGGTTTCGGAGTCACAGACCAATTGGGACTTGCAAATTCAAGGGGTCCTGGCAGCATATCGATTGGCCCCCCATGCTGCCACGGGATTTTCACCCTTCTTTCTCATGTATGGTCGCGAACATGACCCACCTGTTCGGGCACAGCTGCAGATCCCCGCGCCTCTAGGTAAAATTAAATTGGACGAGCACGTTAAATTTAACCTTCAAAAGCTAACTGAGGCGCGGGATGCTGCCATGCTCAATTCCCGCATGCGCCAAAAGGCGAATGAGCGCCTCAGACTCGCGCGCGCGCACGTGCTGCAGTGGAAGCCAGGGGACAGGGCATGGCTGCACTGTCCCCAGGTACCGCTTGCGACCTCCTCGAAACTGGTACGGCCATGGCGGGGCCCCGTCGAGGTGGTCGAGGTTTTGCGACCGCAGTGCGTTCGTATCAAGTGGGGGAGGCGCCGGTGGTTCGTTCACCCCTCTAGACTAAAACCCTTCGTTGCGGTGCGGGACTCTGCTCCACACGCGCAGGGCCAAGCATGTGAGGGGTCGACCGACCCGGAGGGTCCGCCTCTGTTGATCTCACCTGACGTCTTGCCGGTTGCCCCGCCCCCAGGTTCTCCCGGAATGACGGGCTCGCGCACATCCCTCACGGGGGATGCCGAGGGTCCCGCCACTCCAATTGCGGACTCGCCTCGGATGGGACAGCGGCCACCGAATGGTCCGCCATCTGAGGTTGGCCCTTGTGACGGGCCTGCGGCAAGGACGCGCGCTAAAATGCGCAGACTCTTATAAAAACACTGGAACGCGAACAGGAAGTGAAAACGAAACGAAAATAAGAAGAAATTTTTTTTTATTTTTTTTGCGTTTTCTGGTACACTTTCGTGTGCTATTGTTACTGGACGCTGCGTTCGTGTGGCGCTCTTGGCGCGTTGTTGTATTATGGCTGTGTGTGTGTGTGCGTCTTGTGTGCGTGTTGTGCGTGCGCTGGGGGTTCCGGGAAATGTACATATCTTGCCTCTACGGATTTCGTATTTATTCGGGGGGGGGGGCGCGTCGGTTTGTTCTCCCTTTAGGGGCATTGTTAGTGTTGTTGTTCAATTCTCGTTCTGTTAAATGAAAAAATGGGGCACACACGGGGGGAGTCAAGGGGTAAAGATTCATTTGTTGAAATTGTTGCAGCCGGGACGGCTGCGAGCTATGCGGGGGGGAGTGATGTAGGGATGTTGGAGAGAGGGCCGTTATGCATGGCAGCCTATGGGAAAGAAACACAGTGGGCGGGGCTACGTGTGTGCACAGGGAGATGCCCTCTGCGACGTCCGAGCCAGACACCCTGGGGGGGGGCTGGTTCGGCGTTACGATCCCCCGGGGCCCCACCCCTCAAGGAGGGTTGGGTATAAAAAGGGGTCGTTATATGGGCTTAGTCAGTTATGTTATAGTTAAGCTAAGAAGTCGGAAGACGTCGTAGCTAGAGCCCTGGACTCCCCCTGATCGCCGCCCTTATCAGGGCCCCACGGGATCAGGCTCGAGCCAGTGGCGTGGTCCCGTGAACCAGAGCCAGTGCTCTGGGACTCCGGGTACCGAGCCCGATTACCAGTGTCGGGCCAGACAGCCTCCCCTAGCTCTTTAGTGGAGGACTCAGGGGATAGGCTATGGATAGCTAGGGGTATTCCCTGAGTTATACGGGTGAGGGGGCCGCTACCCCCTCTAGTGCTGTCCTGTACTGGCAACTTGTTAAATAAATATACGTGTGCCTCAACTCCGTTGTCAAGCGTCCTCGACGGGTACTTCACATGCACGCGCGCGTGTGCGCGTTTATTGGAGCTGGGAAATGGATTCCAGCTATAAGAGGGCTTAGGGGCCATCCATTTAGCACGTACGCATGTAGGGGGGAGGGGGGGTTAACCCAAATGCGTACGCTTGCCTATGGGGGGGTCTACTGACAATGTACTTACGCATAGGAAACGGGGGTGGGGGGGGGGTGAAGCCTCGATAATAATTTGTCTACATTGGCCTTCAACTGAGTTAGATAGTCCGGCGGTGGACTATCTGTTTGCTTAAACACGTCAATATAATTCATCCTTGATCGTTTCTGCGTGAATTAAATATTGGCCGTTCTATAGGATTCTGGGTGGGGGGGGGGGTCATGCGTACGCACGCAGGTGGGGGGGGGGGTAAAAAGTCCGCGTGCGTACAGGGAGGGGGGGGTCAAGTTTTGACAGATTTTTTTGCGTAAGGACCAAATGGATGGCCACTAAATCCCGATGCTGACCGCATCACTGGGGTGCGTCGGCCAGAAATAGTTGCTCGCGAATAGCACTTGCACCAGCCACTCGCAGCCCGACTAAAGCGAGGGGGGTATTGTTCTTAATTGTGTGTGCGCGCGCGTGCGTGCGTCTGTGTGTGTTTTGCCACATCCTGCATGTGTACGTGCACGTGCGTGAGAGTGCATGCTTGCGCTGAATATGCCGTGGGTGAGGGATGTGTAGGCAACAAGGAAAAAAAAATAAAGTCGGCTGATGTGGTGTGGAGCTTCTGCTAAGATTTGCTGTTTCGCTTTGCCGCGGGCGTGGAGGTGCCCTTTGATGCATGCAGCTGTGGTTTTTTTCCACCGTTAAAACGCGAGACGGGTGTCTGTACCACTTGGGACTTTCGTCTCGGGACATGATGCCTCTGTAGCGGGCATATACCGGCACGCTATGCTGCCTTGGTTTATAGAACTCCTTTCTTCTTCTTCTTCAGTGAAAGCTGCTATATCTAAAGGTGGAGCAAATGTCACACTGCAACGCCCCTAGGTGTCCTAGTGGGCATTGGTGCTGTTAATTATATAGAGAGGTGGGTTATTCTCGGTCTCCGGCATGGTTTAAGAGAAGACATAAAGGGACGCAAGATGAATATCTGTTTCGCGCTAAGATATGCTATAATTTATATTTGTAGAATTAACCGTGTACTCTATTTCACCGTAAAAAAAATCTCTCCACGGATGCTTGCTCTCCCCTAAAAGATGTTTGATTTTATTTGGAGTAATATGAGTTTGCAGTGCGTGTTTTTAGATGGGGTTTTAACTCGGCAGTCGCGATCAGATCTGGAGCATTACTATTCTTGAAACGACTCAAAAAATATCTGCGGGCACTTATATCAGATATACCGATAACCCGAATGGTAACTTTATATGTCCTGCCACAGATATGGGAACGGTACATCTATATGAAAAAAAAAACGAAGGTATAAGGTGAAACGGAATTATACAGGGTGCTTAAAAAAATTTAACACTTCTGAGAATTTGCAGCAATACCACAAGATATGTGTTGCCTCCGGGCTCTGGAGACCACCCGGAGAAGATTCCAGGAACGCGTTGACAATGATGGCGAACAAGTGGAAACTCTGACTTTTTGAAGCTATTAACATGACATTTGTTATCATGTTACAGTGTATTATCCGTTCTTTTTCCATTAAAAACAATCGTCCCATATACGTGGTAAAACATTTTTGAAGCACCCTGTATATTAATGTGTGGGGTTTGGTCAAATTTGGGGTGAGTATGTTTTTACGAAGAATCCCGAACCTTTTACCCCACAAATACACCTTTCGTAAGGTAAATCTCGACCGCATATGCAATTTAAACTTGAAGCCCATAAGACCACCACCCAGGGCATACTGTATTCCCATGAGCAGCATCAGTAACCTTGATATCCACGTGGGTGACAAGAGGTACGAGATATTCCACAGCGTTGTTTATTTGGCCAGTGTGTAAGTAGACTGGGTGGGGAACCTGGCAGCCTGGGTTGATAAGAATTGGAAGTGCTGTAATTGGAAATGCTATTTCTTCCTGTGAGCCACACCAGTCCGGTGTTACTCAATGTCTTGGCTTATACAGCAGTAGCAACCCTAGTTTATTGCGTAAGTCTCACATAATTGGTCTGTGTCACTTATGCTAAGGCCACAAGGTTGTGGGGGTTTCATGTGCAGGTAAAAGTATGTCATAATAATGTGCTTAAAACACCAAATTCATAATATAGGGCACAAGTGCCGTCAAGAGTCATTATAATAAAGTGCATCATTGCCAATGAGATATTTGCAACACAAAAGGGATACAGATTTTATCTTATTGTAATTTTGCTTTTTTTGGCACGCTTAGCTCCATGAAAGCATTGTGATCAAAAATACTGAAATGTGATTGGCTGGATAAAACAACCGTACGATCGTGTGGTCTATTAAGAGACATAAGACTGCACTATTTTGCTGTTAAATGTGTTCATTTCGATAGAATGTATGTTTGCATCTGTGCATTCCTTTTACATGCTGAATAAAAGTCTTTTACGCAAAAAACTGCAATAATCCTATATCTTTGCTAAATGTGTATCCTTAACTACGGCACTTAAATGTCATTTCACATGGCTCGCAATGCCAGCCTCTTGTGCATGTAGGACAAACGGGAATATCTCAACAAATACGCATTCGTTTCACTTTACAAATGAGCAACTGTCTTTTTGTTCATGCCTTTTTGACGGGTTTTTTTTGCCACTAATTGATGTTCGATATTCACCTTCATAAAATCTTAATGGCAGTCTGATGCACAGACGGCGGTCCTTTCGTCTTGAGCGATAAGAGTCGTGTCGAGGACGCCACTTTAACCCCTTCTTTGGCCAGTAGTTTGTGCCGTGTTGGGAACCGAAGCACATGGTTTGGCTGCTGTAGTTACGGGTGCACAACGGAACACTTGGTGGATTTTTTCAACTTAAAAAATTTGAACCAAGTATGGCCCAGGATCTAGCCTATGCCTACAGACCTTACTGCAATTTTTAAGCGGGGTTGTCCTGTAATTGGTGACCGTGCTCAAGCCATCAAGCTCACTTCAACACGCCAGGGATCTGGTAGGTAAGGTTCATTTGTATTATCTTCAGGCCAGAGCTTGATGTGGAGGATGCTGGGGAGTGAGGATTAATTGGACTCGAGCCGTGCAAAGAAAGTCCCCATGTTGTATCCACTTATAAGCGAGGAGCTTTCTAAGATGGCCTTTGTTTTATTCTGCGATTTGCAAAATGACGTATGAAAGTTAGTACAGTGCTGAAATATTGTCGGTTTTCCCATGCGGGTCTTTCATCAAGAGTAGCATGAAAGGGCAAGTGGAGGAAGCAGCCCCCTGCACCGCTCCTGAATATGTATGACGGGCATTAGATCCATCAGTGCTAAAAAGGTTTTTGAACGATAATGCCCAGACTTTATGTCTTGCTTAAGGTGACCGCTTAAAATGTGTGGACATGAGAGATTGCAGTTGCGTCACAGTCTCTAGAATTGACGACCACGAATTCCCAAAACTTGGAGGTGTCGGCAAAACTCTTTACCGGTGGAGATTCTGCAGGTGACGCTCTTTGAACCTCCATTACTCGAAACCTCGTCTCCGCGTCTCATTCTCCCAACCCACGCACCGCACCTCGCAGACACGACTGAGTAACGAAAATTGAAGCTGAATATCGTTCCGATTTTTATAAAGTGGCCATGTCAGGTGTGACCGGCACCAATACCGGTGAATTATGAATGGCTTCCAATGGGTGTCACATGGAATCATCGCCCCCCCCACCTGCCCGTGACGTGGCCTCGATCCCGGGGCTTTGTTTCGTAACCCCTATCCTGACCCGAGACGACAAGACAACATTTGCCAGCTTGATTATATGATTTGCTAACATATTTGTGGCTGGGTAATACAATTGCAACTAAACAAACACGCCTGTTATAGCAGCAACTACCCGAAGCTATTTAGACTCATTAAATGCACAACATATATTTGTTTTCACTGAATCGTGGAATGTGTATGTATTTCACAAGTCAATTCGACGTGTGTATTTTCCACGTAACGGTGTTATCTTCATCAGGGTTTCAGAAACGTTATGAAATTATGGTTTAAATAAGTATAACCCGTAAAAACAAAGTTTTTCACTATAAATCCTTTATATGCGTGGCAGCGAACTTAATATAAAGGATTTAAAAATATATTCGCCTGTGGAGGACGCGGGGATTGATCCCGCGACCTTTGGCATGTGAAGCGAGGGCACTACCAACTGCGCTACTCCGCCACGGCCTCTGGAGGGGTTACGCTCTGGGATCTTACACTGTGACGTTCAGCCAAAGCGATGAATGAGTTCTGTTTGAATATATGTAAAATATTTTTTTTTTGCCTAAAAAGTGTACAATTTTGGGAATTTTTTTTCACGAACATTAATTGTCTGGCACAACGAGTCTGTGTGGAAAATGTCAGCTCGATTGGATCACGGGAAGTGGGTTAAAAACGACCGAAAGATTTGCACGGTCGTAAGCAAGCAAGCACGCAAGCAAGCAAGCACGCAAGCAAGCAAGCATGCGAACTTAATATAAAGGATTTTAAAAAAGCCCCCTGAGAGTGTTACTCATAAACTCAGCAACTTTCCCGAAGCACTTGGGGGTTTCTGCTGTGGTCATTCACTATTAGACACGCACGCACTGTTACATGTCGTGGTGGTGTACGCCAGAAACGTTGAGGCTCAGTGGATCTGATAATTGTTTTTTACCCTTCTATCTGGCAACAAAAACTGACACCTTTTTTACAAGGAGTCATGTTTGCATAGACCACAATACCTGCAGCCATAATGCAAACAAAAAACATAACTCTGATAATATATGCACTGTCTTTGAAGTTGATTGGTCCACACCCGAGACAGCTTTTCTTTGAGCCTAATGCTTACCCCGAGCTCTCATACTCTGATGGTGCATTGTCTTTGAGTTGTGCGCCTTTTGGCGTCATCTGGTCCAACCCATGTGAGACTAGGCTCTAAGGAAAGCTGTCTCGGGTGTGGACCAATCAACTTCAAGGACAGTGCATATATTATCAGAGTTATGTTTTTTTGTTTGCATTATGGCTGCAAGTATTGTGGTCTATGCAAACATGACTCGTAAAAAAATGTGTCAGTTTTGTTGCCAGATAGAAGGGTAAAAAAACAATTATCATATGTTTTACTGGCAAATGAGGTTTCAATAGTGCTCAGTGGATCATTAAGACTTTGGGCCTCACTAACAGAATTTTCACTCGTGTGGTATCTGCGTGTTGCTGGCAGTTTGATGGCTGGGACTCAACACACACACCCGAGGCAAAGTTCTACGAGAACCTGATCTGAGCCACCACTAGGTCGACTCAGCCTTTAAATGCGTGCCTGGTGTGGGGGATGCGCGCACGACCCAATAATTTTGAGCAGTTTAACACGTCGGCTTTCTCCGACCAATGTTATCGATAATAGAGGTTTTTGGGTTAGATTGCGTGAATATAAATGTGTCGTTAAACCCACCACCACCCGACACAGCCAGTTGATAAGGTTTGTCACGTAAACAAAACATGCCAATTCGTTACTTGTACAGTACACCGGTGTGTTGGAGAGTCAGCCCACAACATTTATAATTCGAGTACGACGTTTCGCCAGTAATTACAGCAACCAGCATCATCAGGCGACAGCCAGAGTTGTGGAGAAATCTTCCTGTTTCGGTCTTAAATAAACATCTATTATTAAACCTCTTTGTGGATAATTTTAATACATTTTGAGTAAATTAGTTGACGGATGACTCGGAGGTTTGAAAAAAAAAACTTCTGGGCTACAAGATGGAATTCAGTAACCTGTGTGGTCACGTCAGTATTGGACTCCTCTACCCGTGGCTTTCCTCCAGCTACCACAGTTTCGTCCGGCACGCCCGACACTCTGAACATTTAGTCTTGGCACTCGGCGAGGCTTTCCCGGAAACACGACCTCTTCTGCATCCTCCTCGTCAGCAGCAGAAGCAACATCCGCAGCAGCAGCAACAGGAGGAACGGCAACGTCGTCGTCGTCGTGGTCGCCGTCATCATCACCATAATCTTGCGCGTCAACATCATTATCGGTCATCGTCATCATCACAACAACTAAACTATAAACTATCTTAAATTTTGATTTAAAGCTTTCGTGACTGCAGGGATTCATATTCTTGGTTCTTTCGGTAAAGTCACGTAGAAGGGAAATAATAAAATAATATAAATATAAAACGGTAAAAATTCTCACGACGTTTCGACTGCAATACAAGCAATCGTCATCAGGTGTGAAATCTACACACTGTGGATATAAACTATCTTATATAAACTATCTTTTTTATTTTACCAGGTAAGGTCACACTGAGCTGTGTGACTTTTTTCTCAGAAGCGACATAACTACAAATGGTAGCTTAACAAAGTGGCTTATCACGCGGAAATGTATAGCAGCCAAATACCCTAAACGCGTGTTTCCAAATGTGGAGGGGGAAACCGGAGGACCTTGAGAGAAATCCACGCGACCACGGGGAAAACACGCGAACTCCTAATATACAGGCGTCAGGGTCGGGATAGAACTTATGCCCTCCTGCATACCAGGCTGCGAGAGAATTAACATCTCGCCACCGCGGCAATACTATTCAACAACATAAATTTAGATTTAAAGCTTTCGTGACTGCAGGTATTCATCTTCTTGGTTCTTTCGGTAAAGTCACGTAGAAGGGAAATAATAAAATAATAAAAATAAAATATAATAAAATACAATTCTCACGACGTTTCGGCCACAACGCAAGCAGCCGTCCTCGTTATTTTATTATTTTATTATTTCCCTTCTACGTGACTTTACCGAAAGAACCAAGAAGATTCAACAACATCGCTATAATTAGGGAAATCGTCACCACTAACTTCACTATCATCGTATTCATTTGAATGCAGGCCTGCATTTAATAAATGACGTGCAGTGCATCACGCAGCGTTAGCCGCCGCTGTTCTCCAGCATCTAAACTAATCACTATGTGAACTGACAATTACGTGACCCCATCAACACGTGAACCCATCAGCATGTGAATTCACAAACGCGATCTCATCGACACATGAACTTACACTGGTCAACACACTTTTTTCTGGCATAAGGTATTCCAACGGTTTTAAGGTAATTTTGGGGTGCTGATTCCAAATCTGGCATCAGTTTTTGTCTAACACATCAGGTTTTTGAGATATCAAATATTGCATTTTCAATAAAAACTGCAGAAGAAAAATATTAAATAAATGTGGATATCTACATAAAATTATATTATAAACACACTATCCTAAAAATACAGCACCATATTTTAACACTAAAGCAGTCACTGACTCGCAACAACTTGCAATCATAAGTGACAGAGTTAATTTCAGGTAAAATCAATGAAAATGGGGTATGCCGATAGCATACAAATGAGATGTGATAGAGCAAATCTGAGATCAGATTTGGAATCAGCACCCTGAAATTAGTCTAAAACAGCTGCAAAAGTCCAGGCCAGAAAAAACGTTTTTTTTTTACCAGTGTTATCAGCATGTGAACTCACCAGCACCTGATCCCATCGATACGTGAACTCATCAGCATATGAACTGAAAGGTACGTGACCCCATCAACACGTGAAATCATCAGCATGTGAACTCACAACCACGTGACCCCATCGACACGTGAAATCATCGACATGTGAACTCGCGAGGCCGTGAAATGTGGTCGGGGCCGCATCCCCGCCGTGCATGCCCCGGCTCACCACTGTGATTGTGGATCAATAGAACGCAGCGCATTGGGAATGTCTGTTGCGGCCTGCTGGTCCCCTCGTTACACGAAGCAAGGAAGGAAGAGAAAAAGTGCAGGCGGCCGTAAAGAAACCAATGAGTGCTGCTGGATCGAGGGAGGGGAGTTTCCAGTGGAAACGCAAAGGTTTTGTCAAATACACAAAGACAAAGACGCATACGCACAAGTCAGAGTTGCATCGCGTTATCATGAACAGAGGGCACGGCTCATCCGTTTACGACCTTGAGACCAGCGGTGGAAATTCCATTTTCTTATGGCGGGAGTGATTATTTTCCACAAAAACAATGGCAGGTGAAATTTCGATTTAAAGCTTTCGTGACTGCAGGGATTCATCTTCTTGGTTCTTTCAGTAAAGTCACGTAGAAGGGAAATAATAAAATAATAAAAATAAAACATTATGTTTTATCATTGACATATTTCCGTTCTACGTGACTTTACCGAAAGAACCAAAACAATGGCAGGTGACTTTCCCAAAACGTAGTGCTCATTTTATTCTCCCCAGAGGGAGGGAGTAAGTGATTGCAACTAACGACGGGGGGTAGAAACTCTAAATTGACGTATTTGTAGGTCACGGGATATAGCCACTGTTGACTTGACCGAACACTGTGCTGACATACGTGCGCTGGAATATTAACTTGGGCAAATTTACATTCAAAATTATTCTTTTTTTATTCAGTCTGTTCGCTTATGCTACGTAAGCGTGATGTGTGGATTCATAAAAGCAATGCGTCCTCTCGTATCCGTCTCCTCTTTCACGGAGAAGCTGCCACGTGTGTGTGCTCAAAGCCCCGCATTCGACATTTGCATATAAGGCTTGGGGTTCATGTTTGAATGGTCACCGAGAACAACACTCTTGGGTTTTGTCATTCTAAAGACAAATATCACTCAAGCGTCAGGGTCAAATGGGTGTTTTTGTCATTGCTTCATATTGTAATGAACATAAAATATATTCTGAACATTGCCTTTGTCAGCTCTTCCACATATTTTGCTCAGGAATGGCAATAAACGCGGTCTCTTTTTTTTACAAAGAGTAACTGATGAAGGTTACGGGAAAGAGTATTTAAAAAAAAACCTTTAATTGCTCGCTAGATTGGAACGAAAATGAAAAGATTAATGTAATGCACTTTCAAAGCCAAAGATTGCGAGCATGCCAGGTCTTTCGCTGCATGCAGCGAACAGCGCCAGGATCGCAGCATAATGGATGTGAAACCCGGCAACCAAGAGCCTTTGCTTGCTCTGCATTCGTCTTGTTACTCAAGGGAAAGGAGAGAAGAAGAAGAAAAAATAGACAAGCCCAAAAATGCTGCTCCTTGCAATCATAACGTCGGCTCTGCCCCACATTAAAGGACAAGGGGCAGCACAAAACGCAGGACTTGGCTTTGCCGGTTGCCTTTCAACAATCGCGTCCCTCGGCAAAGGCTGCTGCTTCATGCAGACTCTGCCCAGCCCACCGGCTTCACGGGAAAAGCTCCCCCGCGATGCTCCAGTGAAGGCGAAGAGACACATTGCGGCAGCCTCCCAACGCGAAGGGGGCGAGCGTGAAGTGGAGAGCACCACGGGAAATGTGTGAATGCGACGCATCGAGTGCTCTGCTTTCCGACAAGGTGTTGTGCCTTGCGGAAGGGCAGTTGGTTCTCAACCTTTGTTGGCTACTGCTGTAAGCCATAATACGGGGGTGTTTTTTGGGGTTAGATCGCGTAAACATGTATAAATGTGTCGTTAAACCCGCCACCATCCGACACAGCCCATTAGTAAGGATTGCCAAGTAAACAGAACGTGCCATTTCGTAACCCCCTTGTTGAATTTTGTTTCAACAGAATCGCCCGCCTTGCCTGACCCAACATGGCTCTGAGAAATACATTTATGAACAAACACATTCCTGCGAAGGGAGCTGGTAGGAACGTTGGGTTGCTCGGTCAATGGCCAGGGTCAACGGCGGCGTGGTGTATTCCGCAAATATGCCTGACTATGAGGGCGGGCACAAGCCGGCGTGAGTAGGTTCAACGTTGAGTTTTATAAGGGCACCACGGGGTGACCAGCCCCTCCCCACCCAGCCCCACCCCTCCCACCCCCCACCCAGCCCCACCCTCCCCACCCAGCCCCTCCCCACCCTCCCCTCCCCACCCAGCCCCTCCCTCCCCTCCCACCCAGCCCCTCCCTGCACGACGGACACAATAATCCCCTGTGGGCTGGTGTAACCAGGAGGTTCCTACCAGTATGATCATCAATAGTTTAACCGAGTGTCCATTTTGTTAAGATATTCTAACTCGCTAAGTACCTGCAAGCGAATAAAATAAAATATAAACGGACGCCTTGCACGCTTGGTTACTCTTATAAACCAAATATTGCTCACGATCAGTGAGTTTAGAAAGGTCTTTAATATCGTTACGTATTACCACGCGGATTCAACATTTATCGCAATTATTTGATGTTGGCAGACTCATACGTGATCATTCACCCGATGGCTCTCGTGTACGATGTGGCTTCACACATTTATAAACCACCTCGCATGACCCCACCCTGGGGGACATTGCAACGTGGTCACCTCCAGGGGGGTCTCCACGTATCCACCCCCCGGCCGCCCTGGTTGAGAACCACCGGCCGTGGTAGGGGCTTTCGGAAGCTCAAAGGTGAAGCGCTTGGAAGAGAATCAATGTGCTACTCAGAGCCCTGCAACCATCACACGCGCGCGTCGATAGGTTGCGTCGACCTAGGAAAGACGTCTGCGCCGTCATCAGGTGCCAACAGCGACTGGCCATGACGGCCAAACATTTGTGTTGGGCAGCTCGTTCCGATTTGAGTGGAGTGCAACGAGGAAATTCATCCTCCTCTCTCTCTCTGCACAAAGACAAAGACCCTCCCCCGTTTCGCCTTTAACAGACTGCTGGGTGCAAGCGAATGCTGTTAGCGAGCACCTATTAAGGCCGGAACGGCACATGAAGAGATGTGTGGCCAGCACCGCGCCCGGCCGCCTTTGTCTCCCTCGTGCCAATGTTTACTACACACCGCGCCAGGTACTCACTTGAGGCTGAGTCGACCTGGGGGAGGCGCAGGACCGTTTCAGATAATCATCACTGATGTTGGCCATGAGCTGGTCCGTAGCGCAGCAGCCAATGTTATTAATCGTGAGCGGGAATGGAACTCGGGACGCGGGTTCGTAGCGCAGCGCGCTAACCGCTACACTGCAACCGGCATTCGCCACTAAGTGGCGGTGACGTCACCACGGCACTTGTGCCAGGCTAGGTGCACATTGAGGCCACGTGAAGTGTCGAATGCCCGCTGGCAGGAGATCACGGGACAGACCCAGGTGTCATGGGTCGACTAACTGAGATGACTGGCCGATGCACCACCTATACCCGCTACTGTGGCAACTGGCTGTGCTTTAACTCCGCTCGTTGTTGTGAGCGTTGCTCCTCTGCCCTCCGTTGTTGCTGGAGGAGTACTGGCTCCCAACTGCTCAGTAGTGTCCTTCACGAGCCTCCTCCACTCAGCTCCACATCCTCCTGTACCACGTCACTCCATCTATTCTCTTAGCCCGTGCCGCGCCCGTTTAGCCCCGTCTATCCGGCCGAACAAAAGCTGTTTACGCATGCGATGGCTGGGCATGCGGGCTCCATGACCCAGCCAACGCAGCCTTGCGTACCGCTACACAACCACTCCCCACACACACACGCAACGCGTAAGGGGCCGTCCATAAATGACGTCACGCGATTTTGGACGATTTTTAACCCCCCTACCCTTCGTCACACGGCGTCGCAAAAAGTCAGACCCCCCCCCCCTCAAATATGACGTCACAAAGCTCTGCCCCCCCCCAAATAAAACATGCTTCAAATCGCTTTAAACTATTGTCATTGTAGTGCATATTTAATGTGGCGCTGCACTCTGATGTTGTAGGAGAAAACATTTATTAAAAAGTCTATTTAATTAAGTAGAACGTGTTGTCTATATTTATTTAAAGTTGCGCATTTTGATGTGACGTCGCATTTCTCAAACACCCCCCCCCCTCGTCACACATCGTCACAAATGTCTGACCCCCCCCCCCCTAGGTGCGTGACGTCATTTATGGACGGCCCCTAAGCGTGATTTTTTTTTATTGTAAAAACGAGCGAAGCTGCCTTCCCGCAGAGTCGCTTGGAACAAAATATTGTACCATGCTTCTCAGTAATGAGTTTCATAGTCTAACATTATGCGGTGGGCGCACAGCGTGCAATTTATATATATATATCTACGTGGGTAAATTTGAGAAGCAGAGGTCTGAGCTAGCTAAATCCTCAGCTCGCAGGCAATTCGGCAGTGAGCACCGATGTCACTGGGAGAGAGGGATGAGTCCGCCAGAGTCTTGGCCGAGAGCCTTTGGGCAGCCACCGGAGCGGAAATTATTCCCATCGTTAATCCCTGAGCACTTTTCAAGCGAAGGTGAACTGGCTCGTGCCGGCAGGGAAACTCCTGCACGGGGGGAGCTTTAGTTCACTAATGCAGCTAATGCGCCTTCTTGGTTCTTTCGGTAAAGTCACGTAGAAGGAAAATCATAAAATAATAAATACATATTTTATTATAAATAATAAAATAATAAATACATATTTTATTATTTCCCTTCTACGTGACTTTACCGAAAGAACCAAGAAGATGAATCCCTGCAGTCACGAAAGCTTTAAATCGAAATTCAGCTAATGTACCATTTGATTTTTAATCAGGCTTTACATTTACAACTAAAAAAACACCCCGGCATTAATAGAAATATTAAAATTGTCCCCGTTTTTTTTGGTCAAGTTTCCCTATTTTATTTTTTTTGCTTTCAGCTGCGTAAATACATCGACTGTTCTGGCATTTTCACAATTAGTCGGAGTAAATTTGGCCGATGCGATGTGGCGGGGGGAAAACATTGGACGAGATTGCACGGACTGCAAACGGAATTCCGAAGCGATTTGCGGAAAGAAGGAACGAAACAACCCAATCCGTTCCAGTCTTTTAAAGACAACCTTTTTCACCCACAGCTTCCCGAAGATGATCGTACAATTTAATCATTACAAGGCGGGTTCCCCCCACTATTTCAATTGACCTTTGCGCCTTCTGAAGGGGCCAGCCTAGGTCAAACTCAGCTCCAAATGAGTATTGCACGCTGTGGGAAGCGTCCGAGTGAGGTGTCTGTGGTTTCGCTGCTGACCTCCTGCCGAGCGCGTGTACTAATGCTCGAAGCGAGTGTCATTTAAAAAAAAAAGATACTCACTCACTTGCGCTCCTTGAAAATTGTGAAAATAAAGAACTGCATCGGTACCTCTTATTTTATCCGACTGTCAGCAAGCTGAGGTTTCAACAAAAATGGAGTATGGGAAAGGCGTCGTTAAAATGTGAACACGGAAACAATGAAGGGATGTCACGAATGGACTCGTCGATTTATCTTCACCCCCCCCCCCCGACTCCTTTTTCCCCGACCCCTACGCATCGCATGTTCTTTTCACGGCGTTCGGCGCGCACACACATATAAATGAGAGAGAGAGAGAGGATGGGGGGACAATGCAGTATGACCGTTGTGATATGAGATTGGAGTAGAGATTAATAATAATAATATGAAGCAAAAAATCCCAGGTGCAAGTCAAGTATTGCCTCGCACCTGTTTGGTTAAAAACGGGAATCCTGCCCAGTTTAGTAAATGAGAACCTTTGCATCGTCCCAGGAGAAGCCGAGTCGAAATTGATAAATGGTGGCCATGACAAAAGCACACATAGACCTGCTCATACATATGACATCACCGAGTTTTTGTTCTCTTTTATAATGGATGATATGCCTTCGATAATACGATTGCGTATGTTTCTAGATTTGAAGCTTTCGTGACTGCAAGGATTCATACTCTTAGTTCTTTCGGTAAAGTCACGTAGGTAAAAAATGAAATTAAAATTAATACAAATAAAACAATAAGAACACGACGTTTCGGTGGCAACACAAGTCTCCGTCATCAGGTGGGACCGTCACAGCCAATCTGGCTGTTTTTATTGTTTTATTTTTATTAATTTTAATTTCATTTTTTTCCTACGTGACTTTACCGAAAGAACTAAGAGTATGATTGCGTATGTGTTTTTTTTTTGGGGGGGGGGGGGGCGGGCGGGAAAGTTGCGGTTGCACCGCATAACTCTCCTGTGTGTTTTCAAGTCGAACCACTTTTTTTTCGGCATCACGTCCGACGTATACGTTTCCTGAAGTTCGATTCCTTAAGGATCTCCCCCTCCCTCCCCCCCCAGTTACATGGAGTGAAACGGCGGGACAACAGCATCGCGCCAAGCAACACGCGGCAACACCCCGACAACGGATCGGAGAGCCGTGCTCCGATAACGATGCCCCATGGGCAAAGGTTGCATTTGAGGAACTGAACTCCTTGCTACGTGCCGTTTCACCGCTAATACCTGCCCCCCTCCCTCCCACCCTCTGATATGTTTTCTCGGCGGTCACGGTGAGGAATGCTGATGGTTACGCTCGGCTGCCCATGGTGGGCACCGGTTGTTGGCTCCTGGCTGAATGAGCCGGGGCCCGCACGATGCCCTGCGGAGAGGAGAGCCGAAACGGGGCTGCAGGGCACTCGGCTCGAATCCCTGCCTCCTCCGGGCCAGACCTAATCAAATTGGCGCAGATGTAAAAAGGGCACCTCGATTTTTCATCCAAAATGACTCGTACATCACGCAAGAGATAGCAATTCCATTACAGTGAAGACAAATGCCTCTCTATGGCTCTCTCGATTCACACAGCCCCTTAACGTCTGCAACTGGGCGGCGAAGGAATGCGGGCGTCGAAAGGGAAGAAACAAATTCAAAATTTAATTTAAAAAAAGGATTGTCTCCAAAGGTAAGAAAATGCTATTTATCGTCTCAAACCCCCATTCTCAACTATAATTTATCCCCACAAAATATATTTTTGCTGATTTTTGTTCACAATGTTTAAGGTTGTGCCGACTAGATTGCCTGGCGTCAGGAACAACGTGTGTGTGTGTTGACTAGTATGCGTTTTCTACTCACGAGTCTTATTTTTTATTCGGTGATAATGTTTCATTACTCATCAAGGAATACTTGAAACTTAACATTCGTTTCCCATAGGTTCCTGAAATAAAAAATAAATGTTTATATTTATAATTCATATCCCATTATCAAACTACTAAACTATGCAGGCCTTCCCATACCTTTACAGTCATGGCAATTTTGGACCATACTTCACCACAACGGGTAGTGCTGGTTTTTGAAAAACGACATCCCAGAACAATTTCAGATATCATTGCCACCGATGCTGACCAAAGCTAGAAATCAAACTCCGGTTGCTAGGTTTAGAGTGTATACGCTAACCGCTCAGCCACCAATCAACCTCTGCATTACACGCAGAGAAAACTCATAATGTGTTTGTATTTTGCACGTGCGCTGAACTGGAGCCTCCAAAAATAACATGGATGCGATGGAGTAAAGTTACGGGCAAGAGATCCAGTTCATTGTATTTGGATGTGGCTTGGCTCTGGATCACAGTTGAGGGACTCTACTAGGTCAAAGCCAGCTCATTACTTGCTTTAAATAAATAAAGACAAACACAAAGATCCCCCGTGTAGCCTTAATAGACTGTAGGGGCAAGTGCTGTTAGCGAGCACCTATGAATGCCGGAACGGTACACGAACGAGGGGGTGGGTGGCCAGCACCACGCCCGACCGCCTTTGTCTCCCCAGTGGCGATGTTTACACACCGCACCAGGTACTCATTTAAGGCTGAGTCGACCTAGAGGAGGCCCAGGACCGGTTCAGATAATCGTCACTGGTGTTAGCCGTGAGCGGGAATCGAACCCGGGTCGCCAGGTTCATAGCGCAGCGCGCTAACCGCTACACTACCGCTCCCCACAAAATAAATAAATATATAACACACACGCACCCACACACACATACTGGCAAACCATTAAGAAAGCAAATAAACCGCTAAAAGAAATAAATACAACAAGCTGGGAAAACCATTCAAAAAATGTTTCCTTATTTTTCGTGAAGGGGATTTCACTCTACGCAAGAACACACACGGCCGAACGGACGCAACAGTTCGAACGCGCGCACAACGAACTCTGCTCGCACCGCTGGGGGAATTGTTTACGAACCTTTCCGTATGAATCCGTTTGTGAAGGGATTCCGTTGCCAATCTTCCACCAAAGAAAACAACGCCAAAGAACCGGGCGAGCGATCGGCTTGCGCGACGAATTTCGCAGTCATCGGTTTAGGGGGTTGTGTAATTTGCAAGGGAAAACGAGGGAAATGTTGCGGGATGAATGAACATATGAACAGAATATGTATTGGGTAAGCAGCCAAACAGCTTCCTTACAAAACCCGACAAATGCATGGCAAGCATTGCCATATGCCAGAAAAACACATATTGTACTCTAAGTACATTTCTTTATGACCGCTCTTCGTGCTCAATTTGTTGTCCTTTCCCCGCCCCTCCGATTAGCACGGTTGGCTACGTACGGTGCGAAAGAAATGGAACATACGTACGTAAGATAGTAACGTTTCAGCAATCGGTCATTCGGTATAACACCATTTTGATGTCTTCTTCTTCTTGGTTCTTCCGGTAAAGTCACATAGAATGGCTCACGACGTTTCGGCCACAACGCAATCAGCCGTCCTCAGGTGAAGAACAGGTCTGTCAGAAAGACAGCGTCTGAATGAACACCACCAGGCTTGGCAGCGTATATTTAAGCTAGGTTGGAGGGGGAAGAGCGCCTTGACAAAGGAATTTGTTGGTATTACCTTAGAGTCGCGGCATCTCTTCAGAAAGGTGAGAGACTCGATTAGCTGAGCCTTCTTATCCCGGAGCTTGTTGAAGGATCTCAAAGTTTTGATGTCCGCACAGTGGGCGCCTAATACAGCAGCAGCGGCAGCAGCTGTACCATCGCCCAATGAGCACTTGTGCGGTCGAGGAACCAAAATCAGGCACCAGATGCACGAGTGTTGAGAAGCAACGCGTTCCGTGAATTCACGCGATGCCAGCCACCTCATTAAGAACCACAGTGACCCGTTCCCAATTGTTTTTATTATATTTCACACCGCATGCGGCTAACACTGCGGTCAACTCGGATAACTTCCCCCACAACTCACTTTAATTTACCATTATCGGTCACAGCTGGCAGTGGCCTCTTGAATACATGAGGCAGTTTAGACTGTGAGACCATTCTGCTAATAGCTACTACCCTGTTAACGCTGCCCACCACGTGTTTAAACAAATGTCTGCGTGTGTGTGTGTGTTTTTTTAGTATTTGAAAAAAAAACAAAGGGATGCCCTTGCCTTTTCGCGACGGAACCACGTGGTAGAAACATCGAGATAGGAAATCTTTCCAAGGACTCTCTTAATTGAATGGGGACTGCTCCATCCACTCATGTCCAAATTTGAACATGAGTGGATGGAAACCCACGGTGGTGTGTGTGTGTGGGTACGTTGGGAGCGGTAGTGTAGCGGTTAGCCCAATGCGCTACGAACCTCGCGACCGGAATTCGATTCCGGCTCACGGCCACCACCAATAACGATTATTTGAACCGATCCTGGGCCTCACTTAGGTCTACTCAGCCTTAAATTTGCGTCTGGGGCGGTGTGTAAACATCGCCACTCGGGAGGCAAATGTGGCCGGGGCGTGGTGCCAGCCACCCACCCCTAGTATGCCGTGCCAGCCTGCATAGTTGTTCGCGAACAACGCTTCTTTAAAAGTCTGTTGTAAAGGCTATAACGGTGGATCTTTGTCTTTGTTTTCGTGGGAAAACGGTGCTGCAAACCCAGCAACATGGCTTCAATGCACAGCCAAGAGGTAATATCAATCGTGCATGATTTTTGTATCTGCCCTCAGCCTTAAAGATGTTGCCACTGACTGCACCACCACTTTGCGTGCCATTACGACATTAATAGGTGCTTGCTTACAACTCTTGCCCCGAAACATCTCTGTGGCTATACAGGAGATCTTTGGCTTTTGTGTGTGTACGCACAATAGGTGCTCGCTAACAGGATTTGTCCCAAGGTTAAAATGGGACTGAGTGGGCAATGTGTGTGAGTGCAAGCGTTTTGAAATTAAGGTTGTTTGCACACAATTCTAATCACCCAGGAGTTATCTGAAAAATTCTGGCCATTTAGTATGAGAACCTGGCTTGGGTAACTTCTAGGTCAACTCAGCCGTAATTGAGTAAGTGGAAAAGCGTGTTCATATCGACGCTGGGGAGACAAAGGCAGCCCCCCACCGTCCCCCCGTGTGCTGTGCCAGCATTCTTAGGTCCTCGCTAACAGCACTTGCCCCATCAGTCTGTGCGGCTAAATTAGGAATCTTTGGATTTGTGTGTACGTACGTGTGTGTGTACGTATGTGTACGGCAAAAAAAACCCCTACCTCCTCGTGGTGCCAGACGGCAACGCTGTGGTGGGCAGTGCCATGGGGGGAGGGCCAATTTAGAATGGCCTTTCCCTTCATGGCGTTTGTAACCACAACAGCGGCCAAATAGGGGCTCTGGACGGGTGCGAGGGGCTGGTAACCCATCCACCTTCAATTAACTACCACTAAACTACGATGTAAAAAACGTATTAATTTTGTGCCGGAGGCCCCGGGGGAACAGGCGTGTATGACGTCTCCTGGTCAAAACCATTTGGCTAGAGCCAGGAGACTGAATCCTTACCATCGGGGCTCCTCAGAAACAACAAAAAGCCACTTCGAATGGGCACGTGGAATGTTAGAACGCTCACTGCGGAGGAGAGGCTGCCACTCCTCTGTTGGGAGCTGGACCGGTACCGCCTGGATCTCTGTGGTATTCAGGGGGTCCGGTGGACCAGCTCTGGCTCCTGTCACCATGAGGGGTGGACAGTCCTCTACTCGGGGCAAGAGACTGCCAAACAACAGGGAGTGGATCTTCTTCTGAACAAAAGAATGAAGGGGGCATGGGAGCATGATGGTGAGGTGTGGGAAGCTGTAAGCTTCAGGCTACTTTGGGCTCGCCTTCCTATCAACCAGAGGCGAGGAGTGGTGGTCGTGGTTACTCATGCCCCCACCCTAGACAAACATCCGTGGAGGGATGCAGGCAAGGCCGATTAGTCAGATGCCTTCTATGACCTCCTCTCACAGGTGCTGGCTAAAGTGGCCCCTCGGGATAGAGTCATCTTGTTAGGCGACTTCAATGCCCGAGTTGGTCATGATGCTAGTACCTGGTCTGGAGTGATTGGAAGACATGGGCCAGATCAGCTCAATGACAACAGTAGGAAGCTGCTCGATTTTTGTGCAGCCCATGGGCTTGTAATTACCAGATCAAGAGGGCTAAACGGACACAGGCTAGAGAAGAGATGGAGTGATGTGGTACAGGAGGATGTGGAGCTGAGTGGACTTGCCGATGACTGGTACCAGCGGTGTCAAGATCGGCCTCTGTGGAGGAGGCTCGTGAAGGACGCTACTGGGCAGTTGGAGGCAGTCGCCCTCCAACAACAACGGAAGGGGAGGAGCGACGCTCACAACAACGAGCGGAGCGCCGGGTGGCTAAAGCACAGCAAGTTGGCACAGTAGGGGGGGCACAGGTGGTGCATCAGCCAGTCATCTCAGTCAGTCGACCCGTGGCACCTGCTGGGTCTGCCCCGTGACCTCCTGCCAGTGGGCGTTCGACACTTCACGTGGCCTCAACGTGCACATAGCCTGGCACAAGCGTCGTGGTGAGGTCACCGCCACTTAATGGCGAATGGCGGTCGTTGTTGTTGTGTGCGCGTGTGTGTGTACGCGCGTGTGTGTACGCGCGTGTGTGTGTGTGTACGCGTGCGTGTGTGTACGCGTGCGTGTGTGTGTGTACGCACGTGCACATGAACGCAGTTGCTTATGCTGGAGTAATATTTTCCCTCCCCAAATCACCATCGTGGGAGTTCCAGTGTCAGGCCACATAAACACTGGATTTACTGTGCTCATAAACCCTTATTACCAAACAGCACTGACAATCCTCCTCGGAACCATTCCCAATATTTAGTCCTCGGCCTTAATTAATTATGTGCATGGAGGAGAGCTCTGCATACTCCAGTCTATTGTCCATCCCTATTTATAGTAAATCGCACCCTACAGCGTTAATATTTTTATTGTATTTTGAGACATCAGCATTTGAAGGTCGGCTTACATTTGTTGTTCTTTGTGTTTAGAAAATGTCTGGGCACATATTTATACTTGTATATGTGCTGCATTGAACAAGCACACTGACGAGGTTCCCATTTATGATGTTACGTGTGCGTGTGAGCGGTAGTGTAGCGGGTAGCGCTACGCTGCGCTACGAACCCGGCGACCCGAGTTCAATTCCCGCTCACGGCCACCAACACCAGTGACGATTATCTGAGCTGGTCCTGGGCCTCCCCAAGGTCGACTCAGTCTCAAATGAGTACCTGGTGCCGTGCGTAAACATCGCCACTGGGGAGACAAAGGCGGTCGGGCATGGTGCTGGCCACCCACCCCCTCGCGTACCGTTCCGGCCTTCATAGGTGCTCGCTAACAGCACTTGCCCCAAGAGGCTGTTAAGGCTATACGGGGGATCTTTGCCTTGGTTTTAATACGGTAGTCCCGTCGGTTTGTGTGATGAGCCAGGAGCGACGCAGTCGCAGAGAGGGCTTTGTGTCTGGCGAGTTCATCGAGTGTCACCGGCAGTGGTAAGCCTGAGGGTGCATTTATATCAGCAAAATATTCACGTTCGCGTTTTTTTATTATGATTATTACATTATTACACGCTTTAATTTAACTGTCTGTTGTATTCTCAAATATTGTAACTCAATTTTTACCCACTTCCCAATGTGGTATCGACTGCAAACTTGGTATACTTATGTCATACTGATGACAATACTATATTCTATCGTTCAAAATAATATACATATATTTTTTTACATTATTTTTTATATGTTATGTTTCGGCTTGGGTCTAATTGTCCACGCTCAACTCACGTTGGCTGTAAATCACTCCCTGGAGTCGTGGAGTTCTGCCATTACTCGTACGGTACACTTCATTAAAGCGTGTTTTTAAAAAAAATATTTAATATTACTTTTTTTTTCCAAGTTTCGCGAATGCACAGCCTGTGTGCAGGTATGTTGCTGCTGTGTTTTTTGTTTTTGTGTGCGTCTCGACACACTTCTCTCGCACGCAACTCGACATCGTCCCCATCCTTGCAGAGCCGTATAAAAGAAAAGACGCCCGCCACGACTCCGAAACACAACTGGCCTCTGCACACCTGGGCTCAACGCCGCGCTATCACCTGGGCTCAACGCCGCGCTATCACCTGGGCTCAATGCCGCCGCGCTATCACCTGGGCTCAATGCCGCCGCGCTATCACCTGAGCTCAATGCCACCGCGCTATCACCTGGGCTCAATGCCACCGCGCTATCACCTGGGCTCAACGCCGCCGCGCTATCACCTGGGCTCAATGCCACCGCGCTATCACCTGGGCTCAATGCCACCGCGCTATCACCTGGGCTCAATGCCGCCGCGCTATCACCTGGGCACAACGCCGCCGCACTATCACCTGGGCTCAATGCCGCCGCGCTATCACCTGGGCTCAATGCCACCGCGCTATCACCTGGGCTCAATGCCGCCGCACTATCACCTGGGCTCAATGCCGCCGCGCTATCACCTGGGCTCAACGCCGCCGCGCTATCACCTGGGCTCAACGCCGCCGCGCTATCACCTGGGCTCAATGCCGCGCTATCACCTGGGCACAACGCCGCCGCACTATCACCTGGGCTCAATGCCGCCGCGCTATCACCTGGGCACAACGCCGCCGCGCTATCACCTGGGCTCAACGCCGCCGCGCTATCACCTGGGCTCAACGCCGCCGCGCTATCACCTGGGCTCAATGCCGCCGCGCTATCACCTGGGCACAACGCCGCCGCGCTATCACCTGGGCTCAATGCCGCCGCACTATCACCTGGGCTCAACGCCGCCGCACTATCACCTGGGCTCAACGCCGCCGCACTATCACCTGGGCTCAACGCCGCCGCACTATCACCTGGGCTCAATGCCGCCGCGCTATCACCTGGGCTCAATGCCGCCGCGCTATCACCTGGGCTCAATGCCGCCGCACTATCACCTGGGCTCAACGCCGCCGCACTATCACCTGGGCTCAATGCCGCCGCACTATCACCTGGGCTCAATGCCGCCGCGCTATCACCTGGGCTCAATGCCGCCGCACTATCACCTGGGCTCAACGCCGCCGCACTATCACCTGGGCTCAATGCCGCCGCGCTATCACCTGGGCTCAATGCCGCCGCGCTATCACCTGGGCTCAATGCCGCCGCACTATCACCTGGGCTCACGCCGCCGCACTATCACCTGGGCTCAACGCCGCCGCACTAGCACCTGGGCTCAACGCCGCCGCACTATCACCTGGGCTCAACGCCGCCGCACTATCACCTGGGCTCAATGCCGCCGCGCTATCACCTGGGCTCAATGCCGCCGCGCTATCACCTGGGCTCAATGCCGCCGCACTATCACCTGGGCTCAACGCCGCCGCACTATCACCTGGGCTCAATGCCGCCGCACTATCACCTGGGCTCAATGCCGCCGCACTATCACCTGGGCTCAATGCCGCCGCACTATCACCTGGGCTCAATGCCGCCGCGCTATCACCTGGGCTCAATGCCGCCGCACTATCACCTGGGCTCAATGCCGCCGCACTATCACCTGGGCTCAATGCCGCCGCGCTATCACCTGGGCTCAACGCCGCCGCACTATCACCTGGGCTCAATGCCGCCGCACTATCACCTGGGCTCAATGCCGCCGCGCTATCACCTGGGCTCAATGCCGCCGCGCTATCACCTGGGCTCAATGCCGCCGCACTATCACCTGGGCTCAATGCCGCCGCACTATCATCTGGGCTCAATGCCGCCGCACTATCACCTGGGCTCAACGCCGCCGCACTATCACCTGGGCTCAATGCCGCCGCGCTATCACCTGGGCTCAACGCCGCCGCACTATCACCTGGGCTCAACGCCGCCGCACTATCACCTGGGCTCAATGCCGCCGCGCTATCACCTGGGCACAACGCCGCCACGCTATCACCTGGGCTCAATGCCGCCGCGCTATCACCTGGGCACAACGCCGCCACGCTATCACCTGGGCTCAACGCCGCCGCGCTATCACCTGGGCTCAACGCCGCGCTATCACCTGGGCTCAATGCCGCCGCGCTATCACCTGGGCTCAACGCCGCCGCACTATCACCTGGGCTCAACGCCGCGCTATCACCTGGGCTCAATGCCGCCGCGCTATCACCTGGGCTCAATGCCGCCGCACTATCACCTGGGCTCAATGCCGCCGCGCTATCACCTGGGCACAACGCCGCACTATCACCTGGGCTCAATGCCGCCGCGCTATCACCTGGGCACAACGCCGCACTATCACCTGGGCTCAATGCCGCCGCGCTATCACCTGGGCTCAACGCCGCGCTATCACCTGGGCTCAATGCCGCCGCGCTATCACCTGGGCACAACGCCGCACTATCACCTGGGCTCAACGCCGCCGCGCTATCACCTGGGCACAACGCCGCCACGCTATCACCTGGGCTCAATGCCGCGCTATCACCTGGGCTCGATGCCGCCGCGCTATCACCTGGGCTCAATGCCGCCGCACTATCACCTGGGCTCAACGCCGCCGCGCTATCACCTGGGCTCAATGCCGCCGCACTATCACCTGGGCTCAATGCCGCCGCACTATCACCTGGGCTCAATGCCGCCACGCTATCACCTGGGCTCAACGCCGCGCTATCACCTGGGCTCAATGCCGCCGCACTATCACCTGGGCTCAACGCCGCCGCACTATCACCTGGGCTCAATGCCGCCACGCTATCACCTGGGCTCAACGCCGCGCTATCACCTGGGCTCAATGCCGCCACGCTATCACCTGGGCTCAACGCCGCGCTATCACCTGGGCTCAATGCCGCCACGCTATCACCTGGGCTCAATGCCGCCACGCTATCACCTGGGCTCAACGCCGCGCTATCACCTGGGCTCAACGCCACGCTATCACCTGGGCTCAATGCCGCGCTATCACCTGGGCTCAACGCCACGCTATCACCTGGGCTCAACGCCGCGCTATCACCTGGGCTCAACGCCGCGCTATCACCTGGGCTCAATGCCGCCGCACTATCACCTGGGCTCAACGCCGCACTATCACCTGGGCTCAACGCCGCGCTATCACCTGGGCTCAATGCCGCCACGCTATCACCTGGGCTCAACGCCGCGCTATCACCTGGGCTCAACGCCGCGCTATCACCTGGGCTCAATGCCGCCGCGCTATCACCTGGGCTCAACGCCGCGCTATCACCTGGGCTCAACGCCGCGCTATCACCTGGGCTCAATGCCGCCACGCTATCACCTGGGCTCAATGCCGCCGCGCTATCACCTGGGCTCAATGCCGCCGCACTATCACCTGGGCTCAATGCCGCCACGCTATCACCTGGGCTCAATGCCGCCGCGCTATCACCTGGGCTCAATGCCGCCGCACTATCACCTGGGCACAATGCCGCGCTATCACCTGGGCTCAATGCCACGCTATCACCTGGGCTCAATGCCGCGCTATCACCTGGGCTCAATGCCACGCTATCACCTGGGCTCAATGCCGCCACGCTATCACCTGGGCACAATGCCGCGCTATCACCTGGGCTCAATGCCACGCTATCACCTGGGCTCAATGCCGCACTATCACCTGGGCTCAATGCCGCACTATCACCTGGGCTCAATGCCGCCGCGCTATCACCTGGGCTCAATGCCGCCACGCTATCACCTGGGCTCAACGCCACGCTATCACCTGGGCTCAATGCCACGCTATCACCTGGGCTCAATGCCACGCTATCACCTGGGCTCAATGCCACGCTATCACCTGGGCTCAATGCCACGCTATCACCTGGGCTCAACGCCACGCTATCACCTGGGCTCAATGCCACGCTATCACCTGGGCTCAATGCCGCGCTATCACCTGGGCTCAATGCCACGCTATCACCTGGGCTCAACGCCGCGCTATCACCTGGGCTCAACGCCGCCACGCTATCACCTGGGCTCAACGCCGCCACGCTATCACCTGGGCTCAACGCCGCGCTATCACCTGGGCTCAACGCCGCCGCTATCACCTGGGCTCAACGCCGCGCTATCACCTGGGCTCAACGCCACGCTATCACCTGGGCTCAACGCCGCGCTATCACCTGGGCTCAACGCCGCGCTATCACCTGGGCTCAACGCCGCCGCACTATCACCTGGGCTCAACGCCGCCGCACTATCACCTGGGCTCAATGCCGCCGCGCTATCACCTGGGCACAACGCCGCCACGCTATCACCTGGGCTCAATGCCGCCGCGCTATCACCTGGGCACAACGCCGCCACGCTATCACCTGGGCTCAACGCCGCCGCGCTATCACCTGGGCTCAACGCCGCGCTATCACCTGGGCTCAATGCCGCCGCGCTATCACCTGGGCTCAACGCCGCCGCACTATCACCTGGGCTCAACGCCGCGCTATCACCTGGGCTCAATGCCGCCGCGCTATCACCTGGGCTCAATGCCGCCGCACTATCACCTGGGCTCAATGCCGCCGCGCTATCACCTGGGCACAACGCCGCACTATCACCTGGGCTCAATGCCGCCGCGCTATCACCTGGGCACAACGCCGCACTATCACCTGGGCTCAATGCCGCCGCGCTATCACCTGGGCTCAACGCCGCGCTATCACCTGGGCTCAATGCCGCCGCGCTATCACCTGGGCACAACGCCGCACTATCACCTGGGCTCAACGCCGCCGCGCTATCACCTGGGCACAACGCCGCCACGCTATCACCTGGGCTCAATGCCGCGCTATCACCTGGGCTCGATGCCGCCGCGCTATCACCTGGGCTCAATGCCGCCGCACTATCACCTGGGCTCAACGCCGCCGCGCTATCACCTGGGCTCAATGCCGCCGCACTATCACCTGGGCTCAATGCCGCCGCACTATCACCTGGGCTCAATGCCGCCACGCTATCACCTGGGCTCAACGCCGCGCTATCACCTGGGCTCAATGCCGCCGCACTATCACCTGGGCTCAACGCCGCCGCACTATCACCTGGGCTCAATGCCGCCACGCTATCACCTGGGCTCAACGCCGCGCTATCACCTGGGCTCAATGCCGCCACGCTATCACCTGGGCTCAATGCCGCGCTATCACCTGGGCTCAATGCCGCCACGCTATCACCTGGGCTCAATGCCGCCACGCTATCACCTGGCCTCCACGCCGCGCTATCACCTGGGCTCAACGCCACGCTATCACCTGGGCTCAATGCCGCGCTATCACCTGGGCTCAACGCCACGCTATCACCTGGGCTCAACGCCGCGCTATCACCTGGGCTCAACGCCGCGCTATCACCTGGGCTCAATGCCGCCGCACTATCACCTGGGCTCAACGCCGCACTATCACCTGGGCTCAACGCCGCGCTATCACCTGGGCTCAATGCCGCCACGCTATCACCTGGGCTCAACGCCGCGCTATCACCTGGGCTCAACGCCGCGCTATCACCTGGGCTCAATGCCGCCGCGCTATCACCTGGGCTCAACGCCGCGCTATCACCTGGGCTCAACGCCGCGCTATCACCTGGGCTCAATGCCGCCACGCTATCACCTGGGCTCAATGCCGCCGCGCTATCACCTGGGCTCAATGCCGCCGCACTATCACCTGGGCTCAATGCCGCCACGCTATCACCTGGGCTCAATGCCGCCGCGCTATCACCTGGGCTCAATGCCGCCGCACTATCACCTGGGCACAATGCCGCGCTATCACCTGGGCTCAATGCCACGCTATCACCTGGGCTCAATGCCGCGCTATCACCTGGGCTCAATGCCACGCTATCACCTGGGCTCAATGCCGCCACGCTATCACCTGGGCACAATGCCGCGCTATCACCTGGGCTCAATGCCACGCTATCACCTGGGCTCAATGCCGCACTATCACCTGGGCTCAATGCCGCACTATCACCTGGGCTCAATGCCGCCGCGCTATCACCTGGGCTCAATGCCGCCACGCTATCACCTGGGCTCAACGCCACGCTATCACCTGGGCTCAATGCCACGCTATCACCTGGGCTCAATGCCACGCTATCACCTGGGCTCAATGCCACGCTATCACCTGGGCTCAATGCCACGCTATCACCTGGGCTCAACGCCACGCTATCACCTGGGCTCAATGCCACGCTATCACCTGGGCTCAATGCCGCGCTATCACCTGGGCTCAATGCCACGCTATCACCTGGGCTCAACGCCGCGCTATCACCTGGGCTCAACGCCGCCACGCTATCACCTGGGCTCAACGCCGCCACGCTATCACCTGGGCTCAACGCCGCGCTATCACCTGGGCTCAACGCCGCCGCTATCACCTGGGCTCAACGCCGCGCTATCACCTGGGCTCAACGCCACGCTATCACCTGGGCTCAACGCCGCGCTATCACCTGGGCTCAACGCCACGCTATCACCTGGGCTCAACGCCGCCACGCTATCACCTGGGCTCAACGCCACGCTATCACCTGGGCTCAACGCCACGCTATCACCTGGGCTCAACGCCGCCACGCTATCACCTGGGCTCAACGCCACGCTATCACCTGGGCTCAACGCCGCCACGCTATCACCTGGGCTCAACGCCGCCGCGCTATCACCTGGGCTCAACGCCACGCTATCACCTGGGCTCAACGCCACGCTATCACCTGGGCTCAACGCCACGCTATCACCTGGGCTCAACGCCACGCTATCACCTGGGCTCAACGCCGCCACGCTATCACCTGGGCTCAACGCCACGCTATCACCTGGGCTCAATGCCGCCGCGCTATCACCTGGGCTCAACGCCACCGCGCTATCACCTGGGCTCAACGCCGCGCTATCACCTGGGCTCAACGCCGCCACGCTATCACCTGGGCTCAACGCCGCGCTATCACCTGGGCTCAACGCCGCCACGCTATCACCTGGGCTCAACGCCGCCGCGCTATCACCTGGGCTCAACGCCGCCGCGCTATCACCTGGGCACAACGCCGCCGCGCTATCACCTGGGCTCAATGCCGCGCTATCACCTGGGCTCAACGCCGCGCTATCACCTGGGCTCAATGCCGCCACGCTATCACCTGGGCTCAACGCCGCGCTATCACCTGGGCTCAATGCCGCCACGCTATCACCTGGGCTCAATGCCGCCACGCTATCACCTGGGCTCAACGCCGCGCTATCACCTGGGCTCAACGCCACGCTATCACCTGGGCTCAATGCCGCGCTATCACCTGGGCTCAATGCCACGCTATCACCTGGGCTCAACGCCGCGCTATCACCTGGGCTCAACGCCGCGCTATCACCTGGGCTCAATGCCGCCGCACTATCACCTGGGCTCAACGCCGCACTATCACCTGGGCTCAACGCCGCGCTATCACCTGGGCTCAATGCCGCCACGCTATCACCTGGGCTCAACGCCGCGCTATCACCTGGGCTCAACGCCGCGCTATCACCTGGGCTCAATGCCGCCGCGCTATCACCTGGGCTCAACGCCGCGCTATCACCTGGGCTCAACGCCGCGCTATCACCTGGGCTCAATGCCGCCACGCTATCACCTGGGCTCAATGCCGCCGCGCTATCACCTGGGCTCAATGCCGCCGCACTATCACCTGGGCTCAATGCCGCCACGCTATCACCTGGGCTCAATGCCGCCGCGCTATCACCTGGGCTCAATGCCGCCGCACTATCACCTGGGCACAATGCCGCGCTATCACCTGGGCTCAATGCCACGCTATCACCTGGGCTCAATGCCGCGCTATCACCTGGGCTCAATGCCACGCTATCACCTGGGCTCAATGCCGCCACGCTATCACCTGGGCACAATGCCGCGCTATCACCTGGGCTCAATGCCACGCTATCACCTGGGCTCAATGCCGCACTATCACCTGGGCTCAATGCCGCACTATCACCTGGGCTCAATGCCGCCGCGCTATCACCTGGGCTCAATGCCGCCACGCTATCACCTGGGCTCAACGCTACGCTATCACCTGGGCTCAATGCCACGCTATCACCTGGGCTCAATGCCACGCTATCACCTGGGCTCAATGCCACGCTATCACCTGGGCTCAATGCCACGCTATCACCTGGGCTCAACGCCACGCTATCACCTGGGCTCAATGCCACGCTATCACCTGGGCTCAATGCCGCGCTATCACCTGGGCTCAATGCCACGCTATCACCTGGGCTCAACGCCGCGCTATCACCTGGGCTCAACGCCGCCACGCTATCACCTGGGCTCAACGCCGCCACGCTATCACCTGGGCTCAACGCCGCGCTATCACCTGGGCTCAACGCCGCCGCTATCACCTGGGCTCAACGCCGCGCTATCACCTGGGCTCAACGCCACGCTATCACCTGGGCTCAACGCCGCGCTATCACCTGGGCTCAACGCCACGCTATCACCTGGGCTCAACGCCGCCACGCTATCACCTGGGCTCAACGCCACGCTATCACCTGGGCTCAACGCCACGCTATCACCTGGGCTCAACGCCGCCACGCTATCACCTGGGCTCAACGCCACGCTATCACCTGGGCTCAACGCCGCCACGCTATCACCTGGGCTCAACGCCGCCGCGCTATCACCTGGGCTCAACGCCACGCTATCACCTGGGCTCAACGCCACGCTATCACCTGGGCTCAACGCCACGCTATCACCTGGGCTCAACGCCACGCTATCACCTGGGCTCAACGCCGCCACGCTATCACCTGGGCTCAACGCCACGCTATCACCTGGGCTCAATGCCGCCGCGCTATCACCTGGGCTCAACGCCGCCGCGCTATCACCTGGGCTCAACGCCGCGCTATCACCTGGGCTCAACGCCGCCACGCTATCACCTGGGCTCAACGCCGCGCTATCACCTGGGCTCAACGCCGCCACGCTATCACCTGGGCTCAACGCCGCCGCGCTATCACCTGGGCTCAACGCCGCCGCGCTATCACCTGGGCACAACGCCGCCGCGCTATCACCTGGGCTCAATGCCGCGCTATCACCTGGGCTCAACGCCGCCGCGCTATCACCTGGGCTCAATGCCACGCTATCACCTGGGCTCAATGCCGTGCTATCACCTGGGCTCAATGCCACGCTATCACCTGGGCTCAACGCCGCGCTATCACCTGGGCTCAATGCCGTGCTATCACCTGGGCTCAACGCCACGCTATCACCTGGGCTCAATGCCACGCTATCACCTGGGCTCAACGCCACACTATCACCTGGGCTCAATGCCGCCGCGCTATCACCTGGGCTCAACGCCGCCACGCTATCACCTGGGCTCAACGCCACGCTATCACCTGGGCTCAATGCCGCGCTATCACCTGGGCTCAACGCCGCCGCGCTATCACCTGGGCTCAATGCCACGCTATCACCTGGGCTCAATGCCGTGCTATCACCTGGGCTCAATGCCACGCTATCACCTGGGCTCAACGCCGCGCTATCACCTGGGCTCAACGCCGCGCTATCACCTGGGCTCAATGCCACACTATCACCTGGGCTCAATGCCACGCTATCACCTGGGCTCAACGCCACACTATCACCTGGGCTCAATGCCGCCGCGCTATCACCTGGGCTCAACGCCGCCACGCTATCACCTGGGCTCAACGCCACGCTATCACCTGGGCTCAACGCCGCCACGCTATCACCTGAGCTCAACGCCGCCGCGCTATCACCTGGGCTCAACGCCGCCGCGCTATCACCTGAGCTCAATGCCGCCGCGCTATCACCTGGGCTCAACGCCGCCACGCTATCCCCTGGGCTCAACGCCACGCTATCACCTGGGCTCAACGCCGCCACGCTATCACCTGAGCTCAACGCCGCCACACTATCACCTGGGCTCAACGCCGCCGCGCTATCACCTGGGCTCAACGCCGCCACGCTATCACCTGGGCTCAACGCCGCCACGCTATCACCTGAGCTCAACGCCGCCGCGCTATCACCTGGGCTCAACGCCGCCGCGCTATCACCTGGGCTCAACGCCGCCACGCAATCACCTGGGCTCAATGCCGCGCTATCACCTGGGCTCAACGCCGCCACGCTATCACCTGAGCTCAACGCCGCCGCGCTATCACCTGGGCTCAACGCCGCCGCGCTATCACCTGGGCTCAACGCCGCCGCGCTATCACCTGGGCTCAATGCCGCGCTATCACCTGGGCTCAATGCCGCCGCGCTATCACCTGGGCTCAATGCCGCGCTATCACCTGGGCACAACGCCGCCGCGCTATCACCTGGGCACAACGCCACCGCGCTATCACCTGGGCTCAACGCCGCCGCGCTATCACCTGGGCTCAACGCCGCCGCGCTATCACCTGGGCTCAACGCCGAGCTATCACCTGGGCACAACGCCACCGCGCTATCACCTGGGCTCAATGCCGCGCTATCACCTGGGCTCAACGCCGCCGCGCTATCACCTGGGCACAACGCCGCCGCGCTATCACCTGGGCTCAACGCCGCGCTATCACCTGGGCACAACGCCGCCGCGCTATCACCTGGGCTCAACGCCGCCACGCTATCACCTGGGCTCAACGCCGCGCTATCACCTGGGCTCAACGCCGAGCTATCACCTGGGCTCAACGCCACCGCACTATCACCTGGGCTCAACGCCGAGCTATCACCTGGGCTCAACGCCACCGCGCTATCACCTGGGCTCAACGCCGAGCTATCACCTGGGCTCAACGCCACCGCACTATCACCTGGGCTCAATGCCGCACTATCACCTGGGCTCAACGCCGCGCTATCAAAGTAAAACGCGTTGGGTGGGGGCGTCCGTCTCGCAACGGAACCGCCACGCGCGTCGACATCTTAATTCTTTTTTTCAGTTTTCATTTATTAGCCATGTGGCTCTTGACTCGGGTGCAACCGCAACAAAACAAAAACAAGAACCAGAAACATCTCAAAGTGACTACGCGCAACAGAAAAATCCTTGTTACTGCGAGGGAGGGTTGCTCTTGAGTGGCACGGCATTTGGTTTATTGTCTGCACTCTTGTGTTGTTGTTGGTGCCACGGCGTTGGCCGTTTCTGCTGCAGCGCATCATGTCAATCCACTGCTGGATGAGGCCCGAGCCACGCGCCGTCCGTGTGGCTTGCCGGTCGTTGTTTGGCCGCACTCAAAAATGACAGTGACCTGTGTAAAGATTGGGGATTATTGCAACAACAGCAAAAAGTTGACCTTCGCCAGTCAATGTGTTTTTTTTGTTGTACATCATTTAAGGGAGGCAGATTTCTTTGTGGATGACCGAACTTGTTACGGTTCACAAATGCATTTTCACTGGCTGAAGCGTCTAACGCCTTGCTTCACGCAGGGCTTTAGATGAGAAACGAAAAGAAAATCAGCTTATTTGTCTAGCGCGAGATTTATCCGCAAAGCTCACCGTTGTTTTAGTCTCTGGCCGGGATTCGTTTAGATCTTCAGAATATCTTTTTTTAATTTTTACCCAGTTTCACTTCGGCTGATTTTCAGCAAATACTCCCCGAGGCTCGAGTTAAGCCAATGCGGCAATGAATTCACACATTAACGCGTCACCCCTGCAGTGCCTTCAAACCAAGGGTTGTTAGGAAATTAGGTCAGGGCACATTTGTAATTGTTTTCCTTAAATCTCTTGTTAGTGGTGACAGGTATATATATGAGTTTAATAATTCGACGTAGGTGTCAGCGTAGCCTATTGCATAACGGGTCCATTCCATCTTCTTGGTTCTTTCGGTAAAGTCACGTAGAAGGGAAGTAATCCAATAATAAAAATAAAACATAATAAAATAATTCTCACGACGTTTCGGCCACAACGCAAGCAGCCGTCCTCAGGCTGCTTGCGCTGTGTCCCCGACAGACCTGGTCTTCACCTGAGGACGGCTGCTTGCGTTGTGGCCGAAACGTCGTGAGAATTATTTTATTATGTTTTATTTTTATTATTGTATTACTTCCCTTCTACGTGACTTTACCGAAAGAACCAAGAAAATGAATCCCTGCAGTCACGAAAGCTTTAAATCGGGTCCATTCCACTGATGCAGCAGAGCTGCCGGGGTTAGCAGTTCTACTCCAGCTCTGCATTGCTACCCCCACAGTGCGCTGTCTGTTGCAATACGGACGTGGGCGATTTCCCAATATAGTTTGCAGGGGCGGGGGGGGCATTCATCGTGTGCTGTCTCGTTACCCAAAGAATTGTGAGATTTCGTCCATGATGTTCCCATCAGGGAAAAAACAATCTATTGTAAAATATCATGATGATCAAATGTACCCAATTAAAAAAAAGGATCATGAATTTTCTGTCTTTTCACACGGTTGGTTTTGAAATATGCCACTGAGTTTATGGCAGTAATTTGGGGTTGGCTTGTTAAAGGGTCTCTCTTTGTCGCCCTTAATAAATGAAGATGGTCTAAATTTAAATGTAGTTTTTGTCAGATTTGTCACGAAGTTTTGGCTTCCAGTTACGGCTATAATTTGTCATAAGTAAAAGTCTTCTGCAATGAATATGCACTCATTAAAAAATGTCACACGGTGAAAAATTGTATTTAGTGCTAAAGCAATGCATTTAATCATACACGAGTTACTGTTTTCTTTTGTAACTGTTTGAAAATTCATCTTTAAGTGGCATCAGTCTTGTTTGTCGAATAAGCATTTATTTCCCGCAAGAGCTCAGAAGTGTGGTTACCACATCTACGCCTCTATATAAGGAACGAAACAGTAAGACTTCTCCACAAATCTGGCTGTCGCCTGATGAAGCTAGTTCTAATTACTGGCGAAACGTCGTACTCAGATTGTAAATGTTGTGGCTCCAACACACCGGTTAGTGCTGTACTAGTATACTACACTATACACTACACACTACACTATACACGAGTGCTGTACTAGTGACGAATTGGCACGTTCTGTTTACGTGACAACCCTTACTAGTTGGCTGTGTCGGTTGGTTGCGGGTTTAACGACACATTTATATATTTACGCGATCTAACCCCAAAAAACCTCTACTATATAAACAGCAACAATTTAGGAATCAGATCTGAAAGAAAAAAAAACCCGCTAAAATATGTGGCATTTCATGTTCTCCGTGGGCTTTGTCGTTGAACGTGGCCCGTGACTGACAAATTGGATGCCCTGCATCAATAAAACACATTTATCCAGGTTTGTTTATCTTCAAGGAAACAAAAAGAGACGCGGCGGTGGTTGTTTTCAGGTTGATGGACACGGCACGATGAATGCTTTGCCCGAGTTTGATAATAAAGCTTCGGACTGAAGCGGAATCAATCAATCACTGCCCCCCTCTTAAGGAAGCGCTCGAGGAAATTGGACGCGATCTAACGCGGCAGTGAAGTGTTCCCCTTTTCACGGAGACTTTGCGCATGTGGCGGTTGGTGGCCTCGATATATGAAATGGCCATTCTTAAATAATTACTGACTCCACTTATCGCATTAACATTTTTTTTTATATAAGCATGCATTTTTCACGGAACTAATTCACCCATGTCTCTTACGCATCAGTACATACCGCTAGTAAAATATATATATATATTGTTGTCAATCCACTGCTTGATAAATGTCACCGCACCAAAATGTGTGTCATCATGGTGGTTGTTTGGACCATACTTCACCGAAGCACCACGGCCAGTATCGGTTTGGATAGCACGAGTCACTGATGTTAGCCATGGCTGTTAATCAAACCTTAGGTCACTGGCTTCATAGCTTAATATAAAACGAGAACTAAACTAATATATTTAACAGGTAAAGGCCTGCTGAACTATGACCTTTTTTCAGAGGCGAGCTGACCACACGTGATGGCTCAACTGAAGTGACTCATATGATCATCACACGTGGGGAATGTATAGTAGCAGCCAAATAATCTCAGAGCATGTTTCTAAATGTGGAACAGGGCAAAACCGGAGAACCTGGAGATAAAAATCCCACATGGCCCCACGGGAAGAGAACACACAAGACTCCAAAGATACAACGGGCACGGTAGTGTCGGGATCGAACACACGGTCTCTCGCATACAGGCGAGGGAGATAACATCTCGCCACCGTTTTTTTTTGTCGATTAACTCGCAAGCATGCTACTGCCGTCACTGCTCACCCGTCAGTGAATATTACAATTCAAACTATTGTGCGAGTGCTAATCTCTCTCCGTGTGCCTGTCTCCGTGTTTTTTAAATTGATTTTGCCAGTAGGTTTCACGAGTGTGGCTCCATTGAGCGGCTTGCTTATTGGCCTGCGTTGCGTCGATTAACAGACTCTGTAACTCATAGGTGGGTTGGTTGGTTTATTTAGCAGCTACGCCTGCACACACCGATTCGCTCTTGTGCAGAGTGCGTGGGCACAGCGCATCATCAAGGACGCAGACAATGTGGGTCTCAAGGGCGTCTGGACACCTCCCAAACGTTTTCAGACGCGGCTATGAGACACCCACAATGTTTTGCAGGAAAATCGTGCTATTTTTTTAGTGCGTATTTTTTTTCCTCTCCCTTTCAAAAGGTGACATAACGAGTGTTGATCCTGACGACGGTGGCTTTAAATACGCAGCGGCGCATTGTCGGATCGGTGTACTGAGTCAGTAAGCCAGTGGTTGCATAGATTTAAAATAATTATGGTCAGGCAGTTCAATTTAATCAAACACGTTTTAAGTAGAGTATTTTTTCAGCGCGCGTATAAATAGTGTGGCAATAGTAATGAATGATAGCATTTGCGGATAAGGGGTCACTGTGCACCTGTTATCCAGCTGGTAGCCACAGCTTAGTCAGGACAGTCCCAACTTCAAAAGTGTAACCCGACACTTTTGGAGGCAAGGATTGGTAAATAATATGGATTTGTGAAACTTCACAAACCCACCGAGCTGAAAAGTAATTGTGAGATGTCAGTTCACAAAATGGGCTTCTGACCCATTTATCTGACCTTTTCGATGTATTCTTGTCAAATAGAGGGAGAGGAATTCTCTGGGGAGTACGGTTCCTTCCCACTCATGAGACATTCATTAAAAAGCAGTTTGGAAAGCCTCGCGAGACAGGTTCCGCCTTCACAAACAAACAAAGAGTATTCATACTTGGTGTGCCTTTTTAAAATAAATAAATGGCTTAAGTCGGTAAAGGTGCAGCCCTGAAATTTCTCGACGACGTCACTGCACACGGAAGGGCCTCCCCTAGACGGAGCTCTAGGTAGCCCCTCCAGGAGATATTTGGCCTACTCTTCCAAGCCGGCCAGACTTCTTGTGAAGAGGTCAAGTGCGCACGCTTTACCCCACCATCCCCACCGCGACCTGCTGATCGACGAACCGTGGTGGAGATCCCATCCGCACCGTTGTTTGAGCTGGAGATCTAAGAGATCTAACCGGCCATTTCAAGATCCGCAAGCCCAGTGCGCTAACCGAAACACCAGGGCCAGTATCCCGAATGGCATACATATGCACCTGTTCTCGTGAAGACTGTGAAAAATTGTCTCTTTGCAACCTGCTTGCTTCCCAAAACCCGAGGGGCTTGCCTGTGGCTGTGCGTGTTGACGACGGTAGCGCCAGCTCTGTTCATGAGAAACACTTCCCGTGCCACGTGACCTCTGCGCACACTAAGTATAGTGGGTTTCTAATGGTCGTGTTGACGATGATAATAATGACGCTGATGACCATGGTGACGAACGTTTATTTCCGTCTATTGACTTTTAGGGTGCATTTGTGATTTTTTTTCCAGAAACTAATTGGCTGAAATTAATTTTCCCGAAGATGGAAAAGGACATTAACGTGAAATGTGTGCCCCACTTTTATGGCCTAATTATTTGTAATTTGGTGTTTCTTAATTATTTTCCTGACAAATTGTTGTTTGCCAATTACTGCTCTTTATAAATGTCACGCTTCGAGGGCTATGATTAGGCAAGAAAACACATATTTATGGTTCGGGGGTGAAAGAAAATTGAAATTACCAACGTGATATTTAAGTGATCCTTGTGATATTTGCAGTACAAAACATGGCTTTTTTTATATCCGCACAGAAATCCGGCGTTGCTCTCACTAACTTTCACGTGTTGCCAAAATAAGAATTTAAGCTACATTTTGAATTCGACAGAACAGCATGCGCATAACATTATAAGAAAAAAATGTTAAATCTCAACGAGCCAAACTAAGGCCGTTTAACACAAGTGAATTATAAAAACAATGCAATGCAAATATGAATACATGCTGAAGAGTTTTGTTTTTTACCAAATGTTTTAGATGTGTTATTAGGTTAAATCATGATGGATTTGTATCTACACTTGGCTGCAAAGTAGTGCAAGTTGGCATGAACTGGCAATCATTCAGCCGTGGATTGAGAATGGCTGGGAGTATTATTGATAGAGACAATGATTGTAGGAACAAGTGTAACTCTTCGCATGTTTTCCGATTTATATATTTTGTTTCCAACAGAACCATTCACTTTCTTTTTTCTGTGGTGAAGAATGGTATGCCATCAAACATTTACCATATAACAAACCACATTTACAAGCACCTGATTTAATAGCATCTTAGAAGCTAAGCAGAGTTCAGTTTGATGAGTACTTGAGATGGAAGGCCGCCTAGGAATACCAGGTGGTGGTAGGAACGGGCTGCGATGTGGCCAGGAGATTGCAGTATTGCATGGGATTCCTGAATCTATCCTCGTTGGAGCTGTGGGTGAGTTCTCTCTGGGCACTTTTATTTACTCCCACAAGCCAAACACTCAATAATAGAATTAGCCAAACATCCCAGTGAATGACTCTCCCGAAAGGTAGGTCTTGAGTCTCAGTGGAGGCTTTTCTGTGTTATTATCAAGCGCCTTTGTGTTATCATAATTATTTTCCTAAAATAAACTCTAAATAACAATCCGTTTAACTATGAGTTTCAGAATCTTGAATATAAAATGCATACTGGAGGAATTCGATGGGTCATAACGTGGCGACAACAGCCATCTTATTCAGATGCGATGGCTTTAAAAAAAAAGAAAACCTCAGGCCTTCCCTCCCATCTGGGACGCAAACCCCTGCCTGGTTGAGCCGCCCGCCACCGCCATCCCCGTCAGCATGGCGCTGTTCGCCGCGGAGCTGTGCGGGCGAGAGAGCCAAGGCACCTCGAGCCGACGCTAAGAGGGGGGGGGACCCCAACGAGGCGACGGATCAATCTCGCACAACGCTGCCCCCCAACCCCCTCTCCCCCCACATCGAAGGGAACCCGATGCTAAATGAATAGCCCATTCGCCGCGAGACGGACAGGGAAGGTGTCTGCGAATCGGTCAGGTCGATTTTGTCGGCCGTCTCCCTCCACCAGCAAGATGCAGGCTACCACCCGCCTTGCCTCGGCCCCGCTGACGTGAAGCGCTGTGTGATAAACCCCTTGCTGGCATTTTCGCAATTGTCAGTCGTGGAGGTGGTGCCGAAATCGGTGCATGTGCGTTGCATTGTTGTGAATGTTTCAGCGTTTCATTTTTTTATTTCTCCGCCGCACGTTAACACCATGTGAGTATTTGTTAATGTTTGTTGCGATTCTATAGGAAGCCGTAATAATACTGCAATGATGATGCTGGAATGCATCAGCATCATCATCATTATTATCGCTGTAACAATGATCATAACGTGGCACATTTAAAACGCTTAGAAGTAATACAACACATGGGATTGATGTCTGTTATAAACCAGTTTTGTTGTTTGCTAAATACCGTACTATAATGGGTATTTTCTCCAGCTCATTTTAAGTCAGAAGTAAATAATGTTTGCTGAAAGAGGAGGGTGGTGGACGATCAATATTTTTGTTAATAGGATTGCTTTTTTTTTAAACACACGCGACTTGTTTACTCAATGTGCACGTGCGTGCAGAATCTTTAGAAGCACGGCTTAAAGCTTGTGGTAGAACATGATTGTATTAATATCCGTGTCATTAATGTAAATCGCCGGATTTGAATGGCAGGTTAAGCAAATCTTCTTGGTTCTTTCGGTAAAGTCACGTAGAAGGGAAATAATAAAATAATAAATATAAAACATAATAAAATAATTCTCACGACGTTTTATTTTTATCATTTTATTATTTTCCTTCTACGTGACTATACCGAAAGAACCAAGAAGATGAATCCCTGCAGTCACGAAAGCTTTAAATCGAACGTTAAGCAAACTTCATTTGAAGCTTTGAAGCCGCCAGAGGACGACCGCTTGTGTTGCGATCGAAACGTCGTGATCTATTTCATTTTATACCTACGTGACTTTACCGAAAGAACCAAAGAGTAAAGGTTAAGCAAACGCTGAAACCTCTATTTATTAATTTTAGGTACAGAGAGTTTTGGGGGGGGCACCGTTTCAGGAACTACTCGGCATCCATCTGTGCTGGCAAGCTGCCGTACGACTGCCAGCCCCGGGTGGGTGAGCCGTGGGGCCCAACCCAGGTGACACGGACCCAGCGATTCGCGGTTATTATCTGGCAGGCCACCCTTGTTATTATTGCGGGGTTAAATTTCGATTTAAAGCTTTCGTGACTGCAGGGATTCATCTTCTTGGTTCTTTCGGTAAAGTCACGTAGAATGGAAATAATAAAATAATAAAAATACAACATAATAAAAGAATATAATAATATAATAAAATAGTTATAATGTTTTCTTTTTATTATTTTATTATTTACATTCTACGTGACTTTACCGAAAGAACCAAGAAGATATTGCGGGGTTGTACGAACCATAACATATGCTCCGTCTGTGGGCGTGTAAAACAACAACAATCCGGTGATATCATTCAAAGAAGGGGTGGAACATTGTGTGCCAGCGTCAATGGTCCGATTTTCTTTTTTTTTCTTCCAGATTTTAAAACAATGACTCCCAAACTACACAAATTGAGAAACGCGTAACAATCGTCGCCCCCGATCCCTTCCTGTGACGACTTAGCAGGACGCTCCTGGCAAACAGTTTCGAGACTCATTTCGACGCTTACCCCTGGGTGGACATGCGTGCTACTCGCAATGTCGAGCTCGCCCTGAGCTAAACGCCGTGGCCGCAGCAGCAGCAGCAGCAGCCGCAGCAGCAGCAGCAGCAGCAGCCGGGGATGCTTTGAGTCCCCCCCCCCCCCACGCCTCGCTCTGCAGTCTCTGCTCGTCTCCACTCTACCGTCTCCCTCCACCCGCCCACAGCCAACAGCCCCCGCATGCCAATGCCGCGCTCGTCAGCGAACTCTCACTTCGATGATCATCTTCGCTTTTATCTACCCACCCCCTCCACCACCACCACCCCTGAGTCTCCACCACACCCACACCCACCCCATTAACCCCCACCCACTCCCTCCTCCACCTCCACTCGCCCGCCTCCTCCTCCACCACCAACCCTCCTCCAAATTGCAGTATTTTTTTGTAGAACATTGGCTTGGTTTTTTTTTCTCTCCATGTGCCAGTTTGTGTGTATTATCTGTTTTCTACTGCGAATTGTATACAAATGTGTGTGTTTTCGATATGTACAACTATTTGTATGCGTAGGTATAGATCATTGCATGCCAATTTGTGTGTATATATGTACTGTATAGTGCATTGTATGCACATTTGTATGTATATTGCATTGTATCAAGTAACGTGTGTGTGTGATGGGAGCGGTGGTGTAGCGGTTAGCGCGCTGCGCTACGAACCTGCGACCCGAATTCGATTCCCGCTCAGGACCAACACCGGTGACGATCATCTGAACCGGTCCTGGTCCTCCCCCTAAGTCGACTCGGCCTCAAATGAGTACCTGGTGCGGTGTGTAAACATCGCCACTGGGGAGACAAAGGCGGCCGAGCGTGGTGCTGGCCACCCACCCCCTCGTGTGCCGTGCCGGCTTTCATAGGTGCTCGCTAACAGCACTTGCCCCAACAGTCTGTTACAGGCTACGCGGGGGGAACGCTGTATTTTATGTATTGTGCATTGTGAATGCATGCACATGCGTGTCGTGTTTCACTTATGTCGTATTCTATATATAATAATAAATACAGCGTGAGGCTTTGTAAGTGTGTGCTTTCACTACCGCACTGTGTGGATGCGAGGTGGGGTAATAGTGCCAGTCAGAGATGTTTGGTGTACGGGATATTAAAACTTCCCACAGACCCACACAGTGCAGCAGTACACTTCTGAGTTCCCTATACTTTCGATATATTACATTAGGCATGCATTTATGCAGACTTGCATTCACTACTTGCCAACCCTACCGATTTAAGCGATAGGCGCCCAATGTGTTTTTTTATATTTTCACAGCATTATTCATTTTCCGCTTTATACATTTTTTTACAAATATTTCACGCAATTCTTGATTTGAAAATCGGTATGCAGTGAAAGGGTTTCCAGGAGTCGCCATCCCACCGATTTCCATTCGCTTTTTGTTGCTGTACAGTGCTTTGATTTTTATTTGTTTCGCTTTTGCCATGTTGGTGACGCAGGTCACCCTGGTCTCTTGATTTCTCACCTGGTCAAACAAAATAAACCTCACTTCAACGTAACAAGAAGAGCCATGTTTTTATTTAAAGCTTTCGTGACTGCAGTGATTCATATTCTTTGTTCTTTCGGTAAAGTCACGTAGAAGGGAAATAATAAAAGAATAAAAATATAAAACAGTAAAAATTATCACGACGTTTCAACTGCAACACAAGCAATCATCATCAGGTGTGACATCCACAGCAATACATTTTGAAAAAAGTGGCGTTTTTTAAATTTTTAATATTTTCATTATTTCATTATTTCCCTTCTACGTGACTTTACCGAAAGAACCAACATAACAAGAAGAGCCATGTTTTTGGAATTCAGCAAGAAACTCAATATTTCTAGAGCCGCGATGCAATGTGAATACGAGACGACGGTGGGGGTCCTCAATAAATAACGGTCACGGAACCACAGGTTGCCGGCCCGTGCCCTAGACCAGTGCCGGATTATCCTCGTAGCAAAAGTAGCTACATAAGTAGTAGCTACTTGTGCCGCATATATGTAGCACAAGTAGCTGCTACATATGTAGTAGCTACGGGCCCCGCACTTTCAAGGGCCCCGCGCTAAATGCTATCAAGCTATCAATTCCGGTTCAGTGATTCTGCACTTGCTCTATTACTATAGTACTATACTGCCATCAATTTTTATGAACGACTGGGTGTTTAAGGTTAGCGATTTGTCGTATTATCTGGCTGTAAAGCAAATAAAAAAATACAATTACTTTACTATGCAAGTAAAAAATATGTGTTTTAATGTTTATTTTTATTTAGGGCCCCTTTATAACATATGCTACAGGCCCCGCACTATCTTAATCCGGCACTGCCCCAGACTCGCCATTACCAAGCTGCACTGACCAACGTGATGCAGTATGGTTAAATAACTCCATAACTGAATAGCCATGGGGCAGCCTTCATCCACAATTAGGCTTACTGTGCAAATCCCACTCGTGTAAAAAACATTTTACTAATTATCTGACATTTAGACAACCAGCATTTGGATTTACAACCTCGACATCGACATAGAGTTGCCACTAAATGAATATCCAAACGAAAGAAGGCGATCTGAGAGTGACCTCATCCAGGTTCATTCGAAATGCAAGTCAAGAAACTGGCCTAAGATCCCAATGAAGGACCCTCCTGAAAAGGAGCCCTGTGGTGCCCATCGATGCTTTCCCGAATAAATAAGGTAACGGTTAAATTTCGATTTAAAGCTTTCGTGACTGCAGGGATTCATCTTCTTGGTTCTTTCGGTAAAGTCACGTAGAAGGGAAATAATAAAATAATAAAAATATTATTTCCCTTCTACGTGACTTTACCGAAAGAACCAAGAAGAAGGTAACGGTTAGTTGTTGTTTTTGTTGTCATTTTGATTAGACCGACACGAGGGCATTGCCATTTTTATTTTGTCGAAGGGATGCACCTGCCGAGTTTGCTATGGAAACGCGCACACGCACGCGCACACACACGCGCGCACACACACGCGCGCGTGTTCGGGCATTGTTGAACGCGCGCACAAATTTCCACCCACGACGGTTCGAGTTTTTTTTTCTCAGAAAAAAGCTTTCATTTTTCTTTATTACGGGCCCAGGGCACTCGTGGGCTGTTTCGCGGCAAGGAACACAGGCGACGTTGGGTGCTTAAAGTAATGACGGACCGTGGAGATGGAGAAACTCATCCCAGGAGCAAGACACAAAACACTGTGATTGCGAAACATCAGACTTCTGCGATGGCTGTGTTTACGCCCCGTGAGTGTCATGCGGCTCTTTGTTCGAATGTCTCCACAGTGCAGTTTGGAAAACCGCTAAGGATGCTGCTGGATTGATGCATTTGGCTTTCCGCCGTGCCGTGCTATTAGGTCAGGGGGAGGAGGGGGGGAGGGGTGAAGGAGAGATGTCACACACACACACAGAAGATGTGAACATCGTCTTACGAATGGCAATGCGCTCCGCGGTGACATGCCTGGCTCGCAGTACGGGGAGGGGGTGGAGCGGTGGCGCAGTGGTTAGCACGCTGTGCTGCGTACCTGGCCACCTCAAGTTCAAATCGCAGTCACGGCTGACATCGGTGGCGAGCGATAGAGCGGTGAGATCTGAATCGGTCTTGGCACCGCCGTTGGCACCACTACCCCTGTGCCGCTAAGCTCAAGCTTGTAGAAGCGAGGTTTAGTGAATTCTGCAGATTTGTTAAAGTCACAAAGGCAGGTGGCCAGGATGATGGCAGCACAGAATTTGGTTTGTGAGATCAACAGCGTGGACACTTTCCAGATTATCGTGGAATGTCCACCGGCTCGCCATTGATTGACACTTTACCAAACGCTTGCACGAAACGACCGCGAGTGTGCATTTTATTTTTAATTTGTTACATTCGTGCGGAAATTAGAACCCTTCCTGATGAATCCAGATGATCAGATTAGCGTGTGTCAGTTCAGTGACGGTCCTCTGATACACCCAACACCTTGCATGAATTAATTAGCGAAATGCAATCCACGAGCATTGGCAGCACCGAGGTTTCATGACTACCAAAATAGTCTTTTGGGAAGGACAGGAACACAATACGGTGTCAGAGGGATTGAAATTGCGGTAAAAAGTTAGCTTACGGCTTCATAACGTTACACTGCAGCAAATATTCATAACGTTAAGCTACTCGTTATTACATTTTGCAGTTTTAAAAAAATATTTATTGAATACAGTTGTTGTTGTTGCTGCATACGAGAGTCTTAAATATAATAATAGTGTTTTCCCCCGTTTTTTTCTGGCAACAAAACTGAAACCTTTTTACGAGGATTCGTGTCTGCATTAACCACAATACTTGCAGTCAAAATGCAAAAAAAAAACACACTATGATAATATCTGCATTGTCCTTGAAACTGATTGGTCCACACCAAGGGACGGCTTTCTTTTGAGCCACAACCCAATTGGTGCTCGACCAGAGGACGCCAAAAGGCGTACAGCTCAAAGACAATGCACTATCATTTTGACTGCAAGTATTGTGGTTAATGCAGACATGGATCCTTGTAAAAAGGTTACAGTTTTGTTGCCAGAAAAAAAGGGGAAAAATCCTAATATTATATTTTGGTACTGGTAAAGGAGGTCTAATGATGTAGAGTCTTAAATGTTGATTGCATGCAATGTTGAGATCGTATAGACTGCAAAAAAAGGTGGGCTCAGGCAGGATGGGACGGTGGCCGTTGGTCCGGCCTCACGACAGAATGACAGCCAAGAGGATGCCACACAACCCGGAAGGGCGTCCACTGTGGAGGTGGAGCAAAGAAATCAGCTCGTGCAGGTTGATCGTTGGATTGCAGGACCATGAGAGGTTGCTATCACCTTCGTTCGGCAGTGGATTGATCATGGCTAATGATGATGATGAATATCGAGATGAAAATTAAATCATATTAGAGGGGTTGTTTTTCTTTGATAAATTGTTTTCCTTTCAGCTATAAACAAGACCACACTTTGCATTCTTCACTTAGAGCACTCTTCCACCAGTGACTATTCCTGCCGGTTTCAGCGCAGAGATAATCCATCCATTCACCCTACAACTTACCGCCACAACTTCAGTTTCTCCTTGAGTGCAGGTGTCTTCTGGAAATGTACTTTACCCGGTAATGGACTCTGACAATATAACAATTGTACATTTTGTACTCTCAGATCCAAACACGCTCAAATTACGCCCGAACACGCATTTGTCTTTTTGGCGACAGGTCTATTGTACAATTGGCAGTGGCTCTGCTCATGTCATCATTCGCAGGCTGTGCCGGTTAGCAAGTTGAACATCACGAGTTCACAGGAAATATTAAAAAAATTGCAAAGTACATCCGCAGAATATCAATTGCGGATTTTTTTTATTTCGAATTACCCGAGGGCGTGGGGCACTGCTTTAAAGACATATCAATTCAATACCAGGACAATGGCCGTACCAGGAGCCTCTTGGAAACGAGGCACGAGTCTCCGTGAGGCTGTCACGGCAAACAAGCGTAAAAATAGACACAACATATTTATAATGCATAGTGTGCTTGAGAAAAAAAATCTGGAAACAAAGCCACCGATAAAAAAAAAACCTGTGGCGGAAAACGTGAGCAAATGTAATTGTTCATTTCTGTTTTGAAGACAATGGCAGACGATGAGCAACGTGCCAGTAAAAGTGCACGTGGCTGGATCCGACGTTGGCACCAGACCGACGTTCCATGTTTACGGGGTTGCTGGTATGACCAATTGTACGTTTTAAAGATATTTGAGAAATAAATGAATATCGAGATGAAAATTAAATAATATTAGAGGGTTTGTTTTTCTATGATAAATTGTTTTCCTTTCAGCTATAAACAAGACCACACTTTGCATTCTTCACTTAGAGCACTTTTCCACCAGTGACTATTTCCAGCCGGTTTCAGAGCAGAGATAATCCATCCATTCACCCTACAACTTACAGTCCAAAAGTGTACATTTGGTATTTTAAAGGTAATGGGTGTGTTTATGTTGAGGTGGGGTGGCGGGAAGAATGCGTGAGCTCGTTATTTTACATTCGCGCCGGCAAAGAAAGTGTAACATAAACAAAATTGGCTGTGGAGGCATTCTAAATCTACATCTGAATCACCAAATAGGCCTGGAGAAGGAAATGAGAATCACCGCTACCCCCGTAGATTTAAAGACAGAAGCAAGAGGGCATTTGAGTTAAATGTGTTGTTTGTTTTCATAACGACTTCATTTGTTATTATAAACTGCTTTGGGTTATAGTTATGAGGAACATTTGCTAATTTTTAAAGAGGTAATTTCACGCAATAAATTATCGGGCATTGAAGATTTTATTCCCAAGACCAATTCATCGTAAGCAACACGATGAGTCATTTACATTGTAAGGGAATTTAAGTAGCCATTACAAGTGGTTAGGAGTTTTAATGGGAGTGGAATTCAATATAATTTGGTTGGAAAATAATTGTTGCGCAATTATGAGTGCTGTTCATTCGGAGGATGCAAATGTGTACACGCTACGAATTCTAATAACCATTGCGCTGAAACTTATACAAACGCCCTTTGAAGCCTACGCCAGGGCAAAAAAGGGCGTATCAAAAAATGTCAAGGGCTATTATACTCAACAAACATCTATAGTATAATAGCAAGACATTTGACAATCAATTGCATAGAATCGATCAATAAATCTAAGATTTATAACACGCCATATTCAGCAAAAAGCTGAAGCACGGATGGCACTGAGGACATTTTGTTAAACTGAACAGAGTACGTTGAATGCTAAATATTGGCACTGTATATATGTACAAGATATTTGATCATTGATATCAATCGTTATATCGTACATCATTCGAAATGTTCAACGGAGATACGCGCAGCAGCTCTGAATTTGAGACGCGTTCATCGCTAACGCCGCGTGTCATTTAGAAGTGTGATGACGGAAAACACATTCCTGCTGCGGAGGGAGCTGGTAGGAACGTCGGGTTGCTCGGTCAATGGCCAGGGTCAACGGCGGCGTGGTGTATTCCGCAAAAAATGGCTGACTGTGAGGGCGGGCACAAGCCGGCGTGAGTAGGTTAAACGTTGAGTTTTATAAGGGCACCACGGGGTGACCAGCCCCTCCCCACCCAGCCCCACCCTTCCCACCCTTCCCACCCCCCACCTAGCCCCACCCTTCCCCACCCAGCCCCTCCCCATCCTCCCCTCCCCACCCAGCCCCACCCTCCCCACCCAGCCCCTCCCCACCCTCCCCTCTCCACCCAGCCCCACCCCTCCCATTTTTGGATGCACGACGGACGGACGAACACAATAATCCCCTGTGGGCTGGTGGAACCAGGTGGTTCCTACCAGTATTAAATCGTTTCGTCGTACGATGGTGGAGGAGGAGAGTCGGTCAATGGCCAGGGTCAACGGCGGCGTGGTGTATTCCGCAAAAAATGGCCGACTGTGAGGGTGGGCACAAGCCGGCGTGAGTAGGTTAAACGTTGAGTTTTATAAGGGCACCACGGGGTGACCAGCCCCTCCCCACCCAGCCCCTCCCCATCCTCCCACCCAGCCCCACCCTCCCCACCCAGCCCCTCCCCACCCTCCCCTCTCCACCCAGCCCCACCCCTCCCATTTTTGGATGCACGACGGACGGACAGACACAATAATCCCCTGTGGGCTGGTGGAACCAGATGGTTCCTACCAGTATTAAATCGTTTCGTCGTACGATGGTGGAGGGGGAGAGTCGCGCTAAGTTGTCTTAACACACGTCCCCAGACCAGCTCGCCTGACTGCATTTCAACCACAGTCTCCGAACCACCCGCTTCTTCAAATCGATTTAATCTACTTGAAACGTTTTTTTATTATGATTTTACCAGGTAAGTCCCACTGAGCCATGTAGCTTTTTTTTTCAGAAACGACCTGGCCACAAATGATACCTCGACGAAGTGGCTGATCATGTGGAAATGTATAGCAGCCAAATACGCGAAACGCACGTTGATTCTAAATGTGTAGGGAAAATCCTGGAAAAAATCCACGCGACCACGGGTAGAGAGAACACGCAAACCTCAAATATACAGCAGGCGTCAGGGTCGGGATATAACCCACGACTTCATGTATACCAGGCGAGGTAGTTAACATCTCGCCACCGTGTCACCATACATCTTAGCATTCGAAAAGCTCATGGCATTCAACCCACTTAAAGTCACTTTCCCATCGAGTTCCCACTTCTTTATTGACATTTATCTTTCATGATCCCGAAGACAAGGGGTTTGAAAGGGGTTACCCTGCGAGTAACCCAGGGAGGCACGGCCACCACCAACAAACTGACACGTTCCTAGTATGAGTTTTCTTCTTTTAAATTGCGTATTGACAGATGGACCCACGGCTATTTAGACATTCTCCCGAAGTATCAGTACAGTAGGCTTGTAACGATTCACTATTTTAAAAAATTGTCACGATTTGTGTGTCACGATTTGATACAAGAAACGATTAAATGTATTTCTTCAACATGTTGGTGATTTGTAGTCGCCACTGGTGGTCCCGTGAACCTGTTACATTCAGCACGCGAACGGGAAATACAGTACAGGTAATCAATTCTGACATGCAAGATTTGATGCCTAACATCGTGAATATGAGACTCAATCTTAAATCGACGAATGCGTGTATCGTTGCATGACTGGTGTGCAATACATTAAGTGACAAATGTTGCAATTTGGCAGTGACGTGGCTGTTGAGTGCGCAGGCGGTGCAACTGCACCGGGGCCCACTGGTCGGAAGGACTAACTTGAGCCTGGCTACGAAGAGGTGAGATTTGTGTACAGGGCAAGGCCCATTAATGCCTTGCACCAGGACCCACGCCAACCACGTTCCACCACATGCTGTTTGGCATTCACTAAAAATATGATATCTGGATGTACGGCAGTGGTGTAAATGGGCTGGAACGCCCCAGAACGCCGTGATGGAAGTGGACATTTTAACTTGGCTGCGTTCCGGAAAGAATCAAGGATGCATGTTTTATTTTATGTGACTCACAGATAGACTCCCCTGGACGAACAGAGAGACCCACAGACACGCTCAGAGACCCAGGGACACGTTGAGCTGCTTTAAAGATCTGTATTAGGTGCAGATCTTATGCATTCTTTTCAAACGACTGAATGGTGTGATTCAGTCTTACCGACCCCAGCAACAGTGCACTAAGCGCCTGAGCAGAGCTCACCAACTCCTATTCTTAGGTTTTTTCGGTAAAGTCACGTAGGTAAAAACATTAAAAAGTAAAATAAAATAAAACATCACGACGTTTCGGAGGCAACACAAGCGTCCGTCTTCAGGTGGTACCGTCACAGCCACGACAGCTGTATCAAGTAAATGAGAGATTGCAGGAGCTACCACTCCGTTTATATGTCAGTTGTGCATCACGCCGCACCAGTCGGCATTGCTCAGGGTATACCACGGAGGTTGCAAACGGGTTTTGATTCCTTACCCGTACCCGGCCGCACCAGGGTCGCAAATGGGTACCCGTACCCGGCCGGGTACGGGTACCCATTCCTTACCCGTACCCTACCGAAATGAGTGACAAACGGCTACTCACCAGTGACTCACGGCCTACCCGTACCCGGTCGCACCAGGGTCGCAAACGGCTACCCGTACCCGTACCCGGCCGGGTATGGGTAGCCGGGTATCGGGTAGGGTACGGGTATCGGGTACCCGGTTGCGACCTCTGGTATACCATCGTCACAGAGTACCGGAGTCATCCACCTCGTGAAGCGTTCCTCCGGTGTTAAGAACAGTCCCTCCAGAAAAACGCGATTATGCGATCGCAAGATTCCACGCAAAATCAGCCAAAGTCCGCATATTTATGCGGGGGGCGCGTTTTTTCAAATACGCCGCACTTTCGCCGCATAAATTGCAGATTTCCGCGCGCAAAATATGCGGGCTTGCATGATTTCATAATCCCCGCATTTTCGTTGCAAAAAGTCACATATATCTTAGCAGAAAGTTGAAAAATGTTGCGTTTACTTCACACAAGCGCAGCCATTTCCCCTGTTGCCATGGGAACGTTATGAAGTGTTAGAGGCTACGTAGTTAGTTTTATTCAGGAGTTTATGCAACTTTACAGTTGAAAGATTGCACTTTTTTGTTAGTAGTATGTAAATTTACATTACTGTAAGACTGTACTGTTACTGTATTGCTTACGTTACTGTGCACTGAAAACACTTATTTTAACAGAAGATGTCTGTTTTGTATAGCTACCTCTGTAAAACAGGAAGCACACATTTAATTTTTTAATATTTTATTTATTCATTTTTACAGAAGTTGTAGCATATTCATTTTGTAAAGCTACAGAACTTGTTCGACTCAATGTTTTGTAAGTTTGAGCCATCTGTTTGTTAAGGTCTGAAATAAAACAAGATGAGAACTTAAATATTCCCAGCACTTTCTGTGATGTAGTATGCTTGCTTATCATAGGAAGTAATAAGAAATGACTCTTTACATTAAAGTAGTAGCCTAGTGAATAGGGTGTTGGGGGAATCACTTTTTTTTCTCTTTTTCATCAAACCGCAATTTTTGCAAGTTTCCGCAATTTAATCGCATAAAATTGCATAAATATCCCGCATATTCCATCGCATTTTTTAAGAAAACGTGCCGCATAATCAACGATTTTTGCCCGCAACAATCACCAAAAAACTCCGCGTTTTTCTGGAGGGACTGTAAGAAGACACCGCAAGTAGCGGGTTACAGTCGCTAAGCCTTACCTGCGTCGAAGGAGCGACGCGAGTTGCCAATTTTGCTTCTGGAATCAATGTGGAGGCAAGGAGGCGCCACGCAGCGTATGCGTGGCATTGACGCATCCCATCGCGTTGGCGACCTTCCAATGGGGCACGCCGACCTGCATCTGCCTCGTGACTCCGCTAATAAACTCAGCTCGACTCTGCGATCAACATCACTGAGCAAGAAGTATCAATCCGCAAGGCACAGAATAGCACGACAATTACTATTGTGATTACACCCCTGGCTGCGAACGCGGCATCAATCAGCACCGCGAAACGCGAGCACGCGCTGGATGAAGACCTCCCACTGAAATCACGTTTCCTGCCCTGACCAAGCGGCATCATTTGAACAACGTATTATAAATGATCGTAACCACCGCCAGAGCTGTGCAATCACTGGCTACAAAGAATAAAAGGAACGTCGGGAGGGCGAAGGACCCTCGTTTCAAACAGCTGACCTTTGCCAGAGGTGCCACGCACACTAATTTTTTGTGAAAAGGAGCTTCACAGCTCATCGGATTCCTCCAGTGTGAAAACTGATTCCGGTTCTGAAACAATGCTGGTGTCAAAATGTGACCTCGAGCGATCGGTGATTACTGAGTGTTTAATTCAGTGTGGTGGGAGTTGCTCGGAGATGAAAGAGGATCACTCGACTGCACTTTCTGCAGGAGAGCATTGTCTCTGCTCTTCCGCACGAAAAGCCCGCCCGAGACTCTGGGCTGGTCCCTGGGTAAGCCGAGATCATGATCAAGTTGTCTCTTGCAACACACCGCCCCGTTTATTCTGCGATAAGACTCTGAGGCTACTTGCCCGCTGCAGACAAATTGCTCGAAATAAATCCCTGGAATTACAAGACCTGCCGCGGCGAGTTTGTAAATCGGTGATAAGTGTTAATAAAAAAAAAAATCTGCGTACAGTTTGTGGCAAAGCGAGTGTGTTTTTCTAGCAAGTATATGCAGCAATATGCGGTAGATAGTTAATATACGTTTGTGGCGACGTGTACTCCATCCGTGGAATATTAATTACGGCGAAATATTACCAAAATGTAATTTCAACCCCGCCCCAAAAAACATAATTCTTAATTAGGCTACACCGTGGAAATTAAATTAGATTGTACGCAAACGTATCTGTGTTGATATAGAGCAGCGGCGCTTGTGTTGGTCGTGGGTGGATTTACGCGTGTTGTTGTGTGGAGGTTTTATCATCCTGAAACGATCCTGATTAGCACAATGAATGGGCACCCATGCCCTGTGTCTCTCTTTCTCGTCTGCCATCCGACGCCCGGCACGGTTAAATTCACTGAGCCCCCCCCCGCCACCCAAGTTAAATAATAATGCGGGTGTCCTTGCTTTGCGCGCTGTTACAGCAGCAAGACGTTTCCAATGCGTGCGTACACATCATCCATGTTCACACAAACTAAGAGCCAAACCAACTGGTATGAATCGTTAAACACATTGTCTGGTAATGATGCGGCATTGGCAGTAGTGCACAACCACAAATAGCAATAACAACAACAACAAAACAGCTTAACACGTTCCTCAATAACACTGTGGCCTTAAAAGAAGACGTGCCACGAAGAACAGGGCAATTGCCTGAAACGTTGTCTACTAAATGTTTCCTTTTCTTGTTTTTAATGCACGTGGAGAGTTTTCATTTTATTTTAATGAGCCAGAAATACAAATTCCAGATTTTTTTTCCACATCGTTTGCAATTTCCTGATAGATGCCGAATAATAACGTAACAGACAAGCGTATACGTTACCACACACAGAACACGTTCAGTCAATCAACCTACCAGCATTGTGCGTTAGTTGGCAAACTCTGCTATTGGTTTCAACTTACTGAGGAGTCCCATCATCACTGTGAGACCTGTCAGCATTTCCCGCACCGTGAAAACCTGTAACCGTGCTCGTTACGGCAACGTTACACAGCATGCACTATACCCCCGGTGTGGAGGATTGCGGGTGATTTAAGAATGTCCTCGTGGATATTTGGTGGCAGAATGTTCGCCAAAACAGGCAGCCGGGGGATCGGTGGTGATGCACATTCCGTAAATTGTGCATCTACCAGTTTTGTACGTATATGTGTTGAACTTCTTTCGCACCGTACGTCGACAACTGTGATAAACGGAGGTGTGGGGGAAGGACAACAAGCTAAACAGACAAAAGCAGTTCTAAAGAAATTAGTTTTCAATCTAGAGTTACAAGTGCGTCGCTCCAGTGGCTTCCTAATGTTGGGCGGAAGAGCGTTCCAGACGGCCGCAAAAGCGCATCTTAAAGCGTGCAATGCAGTGACCGTCTTTGTTCAGTGGCTAACCAAAAGTTCGTGCCCCATGCAGCACAGTGACCTGCCACTGAGTGGATCATCGGTGAGAGGGCGGCGGTTCGCAGCGCATCAGCTGAGGCACCCCAGGTTCGTTCCTGCAAGTTTCTGTAGCAGGGCGATTCTTGAATTGGTCTCGTCACAAATCTGTTTCACGTGGGGCTAAAATGTCAGCGTGTCTGGCCATGACACGGGTGGCATCTTGTGTGCACGATTGTTTAAGTGGAAAGGACGCGTGGCGTTTCTTTTGAAGGATTAATGGAGAATTCATGTGCACAAGATATGAGGCTGATTGGCCGACAATGCCTCGCCGTTTGGTCTCCCATCGATAGGATGACCAGCATGGCAATAGGTCGATGAGATCAATTCATGTGCAGGAGCACGATGGATTGTGGCCATCACCGGACCGCGAGCGATGGTGTGGGGGGAGGCCTTCATCCAGCAGTGGATGGACCATGGCTGCTGACGATAGCTCAAAACGTTAAAATAGTCTGTGCTGGATCCGCTTTTGTACAAATGTTGGCAGCAGCCATGGAACCAGCGCCTGTTGTTTATAGCATTGTTTATATCACAGTAAATCAAGCCGAGATAGCATGCGTGTGCGTCTATATACACCGCTGTGTATACAACCCAATACGTGTGTAATGCGGGCGCGGGCGACCTCCCGGATGTGACGTCACGGAGAGGTGGAGTTAGGTGACGTGGGAGGAAAGGTTAAGGTTCTTAAGGGAGGAGACCGGAAGAGGAAGGAGAACGAGTGGGACTGGACCAGAGTAAGGCCACGTGGGCAAAGCCAAGGGGTGGCAGCGGCGGCCAGCGGTGGCCAGCTAAGGGAGCAGCCAGCGGAGCTGCGAGAGAAGACAGCGGTGGGGCGGCTGGAGAGAAGGCGGACGAGGAGCTGCGGGGAACACAGCCGGCGAGGCTGTGTGTGAGGGAGAGGCTACGAGAGCGACGAGAGGAGAGAGAGGCTGAGAGAACGACGAGGGGAGAAACTGCAGGAGAGCAGTATCAGTGTCAGTATAGAGTCTTATAGAAGGACAGCCGTGCGGGTTAAGAGAGAAGAACCGAATAAAGGACACCAAGCCAGACATCGTGGTCGAGTCCTTTATTACATTGGTGTCGGAAGTGCAACGGCATGTCGAAACAAGTGAGAAAGAAAAATGTTCCAGCGCCGGCATCGGCTTCTTCGTCCGAAGACGAAGACTTCCCTCCAAACATGGATCCTGCCAGGGTGGTGGAGGAGAGCCCTGCTGAAACGAGTGCGGGGACGGGAGTGGAAGATGTAGCCACAGTGTCAGGGCCGCCGACACCATCAGACGCTGATCGGCGATGGCTGCAGGTGGCTGAGCAACTGGAGACTCTCAAGGACGCCCTGGGCCAATTGTGTCATCTCGTCACCCCAAGCACGGCGACGGAGAGAGCGGAGAGTGCTCCACAGGCCGCCACGGGTTCTTCACTCCCGGCGCCATGGGCCACGCGGCAGGAGGCCGCCATCTTGCGCGTGCCGCGGCGGGAATCCGCCATCTTGACCACGCCGCGATTCGACGCCATTTTGAATTTGCCTCCGGAGGAACCATCGGCGGAGGGCGGAGTGAAGCGAAGTCGGAGTCGCCATCTCACCACGGTCAAGGAATTCGCCATTGGGGGCGACTGGAGCGCTTTCGCCTGCAGATTTTTAGCGGCGGTCCGTTCTGCGAGATGGACCGATGCTGAGGCCTTGGAAGTGTTGCCGACTCTTCTGGACGACGAATCTGTTCGTTTTTTTCGCTCCATTAAGGCCGAGAAGAAGAGGACATTATATGGAGTTTTTCAAGAAATGGCCGACGCCTACGAGCCACCTGACGACGCGCATCGGCGATTCGCTCAACGACAACGAGCGCCCGAGGAGTCGCCTGTGGCGTACAGGGGTGCAGTGCTTGATTTGGCTATGGCCGCGTATCCAGATACAACACCTGACCTGCTCGAGCCTCTCATCTTGGGCAAGATGCTCGAGCTGTCGCGGGATCTTGGGATTCCCATGCCGGTGTGCGGGCATGAGAAGCTCACCTCCCGGGCGGCGGCGAAATGTCTGGATGCACAATTCAACCTACGACGATGGAAACAGGTCACGGCGTGGACAGGGGGGCCCGTCGCGGAGGGTGGCGCTCTGGGTTGGGACCCTACGAAGTCGGTATACGTGCCGGATGAGCGGGGCCCTCAGGAGCTGACGGCCGCCTCGGTGCCATGGTCAGGCCGCGGTGGACCGGCCTCTCGTGCTGCACCGCCGATACGCGGGCGGCGCGATGCAAGGCCTGCGCTTCGGCGCAACGACGCCGATTGCTTCCGCTGCGGACGGAAGGGCCACTACGCGAAGGACTGCTGGGCCCGCATCCCGGGTCCGCCACAACAGGAGGCCTCATTACCGGCCAAGCCGCCCAAGGATCCACCGAAACAGGCAAGTCGGCACGCACCAGACACCCGGCAAGGCTTTACACCTCACCCATCACCTTCGTTGTGCGGTCATAGTGTTGTTGTTAAAGAGGGACCTTCGACGGGGCCTTGTCGCTCTGTGACGCAGTGGCGCAAATTGGCACGGAGGGTTGTTGCGGCCGCTACGGGTTCGTCCACCGTGCCGGGGTCTATACAAGGGGTGGACGTGCGCATTTTGGTCGATTCCGGGGCGTCCGCGACTATTATTTCGGATGTCATTTTTCATCTGTTAGGCATCCCACCCGGGGCCGTGCGTCCGGTTTACGGGTCGTGCGTCGCTGCGAACGGGGGTAGTATGGGCATCGTGGGCCAGGTGGACGCTAAAATATCTATTGGGGATGTGTCGGCCTCGGGCGTTGTGTTGATTTCAAGATCCTTGGCAGTTCCCTGTTTATTGGGCACTGATTTTCTGGCTAAGATGCCTATTTTGATCAAAATTAATGAGAATTGTATTGAACTGCCGGGTGGCCGTCAAATTTCGTTTCTGCCGTCGCCCTGGGGGCGACCTGCTTCGGCCGTACAAGTGCAGGCGCTATCCGTGGCATCTGTTGATATTCCACCTGGTTCACAGATGCTTATTCCCCTGCGGTATCGGAAGCCCCTGCCTGGTCGGCTGGGAGCGGTTGGGATCTTGTTGTCACCTTCAGCCTCGATAACGGCCGGATCGGCGCTGGTCGGAGCGCAGACCATCGTCCGGCCAGATCAATTACCGTTTTTGCAGGTGCTCAATGCGGGTACGGAAAATGTCTGTGTCCCAGCCGGCACGGTTGTGGCACATGCCACCACGGCATTTACGGCTCACGATTGTTCGCATAGCCAGGGAGTGGTTGCTGGTGTTTCCGAGCCTGTGGCTTCGGATGACCGCTGGATTGCTAGCTTATGTGACGGAAATTCTTCCCTGTCTGTGGATCAACGGGGTGCGCTTCATAAATTGTTATTGACGTATTCCGATGTGTTTAGCTCCAATGATTTGGATTTGGGACGCACCTCATTGCTTCACCATCACATTGCTACAGGCGACGCTGCCCCTATTCGGTTGAATTCGCACCGAATGAGTCCGGCCGAGCGAGAACACGTTCGGGGGGCAGTGGAGGATATGTTGGCTGCGGATATTATATCGCCGTCGAACAGCCCATGGGGCGCGCCTGTGGTTTTGGTTAAGAAAAAGGATGGCAAATTGCGATTCTGTGTTGACTTTCGAAAATTGAATAAGATATCGGTGGCAGATGCGTATCCCCTGCCGCGTATGGACGACTCCCTCGACGCATTGTCGGGGGCTAAGTATTTCTCTACACTGGACCTCTCTTCGGGATTTTGGCAGCTTCCCCTTGACGAGCCCTCACGGGAGAAGACCGCATTCCGTACGCCGCAGGGGTTGTTTCAATTTAACTGCCTTCCGATGGGGCTGAATGCGGCCCCTGCCACATTTCAAAGGCTCATGGAACTCGTTTTGACGGGGTTGCAGTGGGAGACATGTCTCATATATTTGGACGATATCATCGTCTTCAGCCGCACATTTGATGAACATTTAAGGCGGCTGGAGACGGTGTTCGCGAGGATGCGCTCCGCGAACTTGAAATTTAAACCAAAGAAATGTCACCTACTGCAACGGTCCGTCCGTTATTTGGGGCACATCGTGAGTGCTGAGGGGGTGTCTACGGACCCGGAAAAAACGGCGTGCGTCCGAGATTGGCCGACTCCGGTCACCGTGGGGGATGTACGTCGCTTTCTGGGATTTGCCTCGTATTATCGAAGATTTGTACCGAATTTTGCGACCATCGCGAGGCCCTTGCACCTCCTTACGGGTAAGGGACGTAAGTTTGCGTGGGGACCGCCGGAAGAGGCGGCCTTTCAGAGTCTGCGTAATCTGTTGGCTACCGCCCCAACATTGGATTATCCGGATTTCAATCAACCGTTCATTCTTGATACGGATGCGAGCGACACAGGTATTGGCGCGGTGTTGTCTCAGTCTAAAGGGGGCGTAGAGCGCGTCGTTGCGTATGGTAGCCGGGTCCTGTCGCCCGCGGAAACACGCTACTGTGTCACTCGCAGGGAACTCTTAGCCGTTGTTTTTTTCCTACGTCAGTTTCGACCGTACCTGTACGGCCGTTCCTTTATCGTACGTACGGATCATGCGGCCTTGCAATATGCCCTTAAAATGGATCAACCTTCCGGCCAGCTGTCGCGTTGGTTGGACACGCTGCAAGAATTTTCATTTCAAATTCACCATCGTAAAGGGGTGCGCCATGCGAACGCAGACGCACTTTCTAGGTTGCCGCAGCGCTCCCCTTGCAAATGTGCGTCGGGGACGCAGAGATGTGCGCCCAGCCTACCCCCCCCTCAGCCGGTGGTATTGGCTGTGGAGAAGTCGGATGCTACTGTGGAACCGGGGCCGACTGATGGGGTTTTGAATCTGCCACGGTCTGTTTGGATAAGGGAGCAAATGATGGATGAGTCGTTAGTGTCCTTGCGGAAGCGATCCAAAGTGGAGGTTGGGGGTCCGGTTACGGAGGGTGCGCCGGAAACCGCGGTCCGAGATGGTCTGCTTATGTGGAGGGAAAGTCTCCAGGAACACTGGCGTCTAGTGGTGCCTGCGTCCCTCCGATACGAGTTGATTAGAACTCTCCATTGTGACACGCTATTACATCTGGGTGTGCAGAAGACCTTGTTGACGTTGCAACGTCATTATTTTTGGCACGGCATGTCGACGGATGTCGTGGGGCACGTCCGCGCGTGCCCTGACTGTGCCCGGCGTAAGCCTCCTAAACATCCTTATGTGCCACCCTTACAGTCAATTCGGGTGTCTCGGGTCAATGAATTGGTGGCACTGGACATTTTGGGACCTTTCCCACCTTCGGCGAGGGGTAATAAATATTTGCTGGTCGGGGTTGAGTACCTCTCCCGTTGGCCGATGGCCTGGCCGTTGCCCGATCAATCGGCCGCGGCCATTACCGACGCCTTTTTGTTCGGATATGTTATGGACAAGGGTGCGCCGGAGAGACTCCTTACGGATCAGGGCCGAAATTTTTCTTCGAAATTATTGGCGGAAGTATGCGCGGGCCTAGGGACTAAGAAGGTCCGGACATCCCCATACCATCCGCAAACGGATGGTATGGTTGAGCGGCTAAACCGGACATTGTCTGCCATGCTGTGCCACACGGTGAGTGAGCAACAATCGGATTGGGACCTGCACATCCCGGGGGTGCTTTCGGCGTACAGGATGACTCCTCATGCGGCTACGGGTTATTCGCCATTTTACCTTATGTATGGTCGGGAAAACGTGCCGCCAATGGATGTGCAGATGGGAACCGGTGTGAGGGGACCTTGTAAACCGCTTCCTGACTACATTCGGGACACTGTTCGCCGGGTCTCGGAGGCGCGGGAGAGTGCCCGTGTGGCTACGGCCAAAGCTCAGGCCCGAAATGAGAGGTACGCACGGCGTTCCAAAGGGGAGTGCCCCTGGAAGGTTGGGGACCTGGCCTGGCTCCATTGCCCGCAGGTGCGGCCGGGTACCTCTCCCAAATTTCACAAACCTTGGCGAGGGCCTGTCCGCCTCATTGAGGTTCCTAATCCTCAGTCGGCGCGTGTTCAAATTGGTTCTCGCCGCTGGTTTGTTCACACGTCGCGCTTGAAACCGTATGTTGCTCCCCTACATGATGCATCATCTCCCAATGTTGCCTTGCCGGGGTCTGTTGCTGCCGACTCTCCCCCGCCTGCGTCCATTGATCTTGCTAGAGCGCCTGTCGTACCTGTTCCAGGCAGGCCGGCCTTGACACCGGAGGGGACGAGGCGCTCTGCTCGGAGGGTGCCTGCCAGATCTGCGGGTCCTTCGAGCCCTGCAGCCCTTCCGACCCCGCTGCAGACGCATCCGCGGGACAAGCCCAAAACTGATCCTTCAAGGACACGGGACGTTGGTGGACTTCCAACAGCGACAGGGGGATTTCACCCTGTCGCTCCTCAAACTCAATCACGTTCCCGTTCCGCGGATGGGCCGCCGACCGTCCGGGACGGGCCGGCGACCCGCACACGCTCTAAATCCCTTGTGTTTCGTTGATTGTTATGTTGATTGTTCTTACTGTTATATTGCATGCTTGGTGTCCTTTGGTGTGTTACGCTCGGGTTCGCCCGCATTACTGTTGGTGTTGTTCAGCCGAGGTCGGCTGGGTTTTTCTCCACGGGGGAGGGTGGTGTAATGCGGGCGCGGGCGACCTCCCGGATGTGACGTCACGGAGAGGTGGAGTTAGGTGACGTGGGAGGAAAGGTTAAGGTTCTTAAGGGAGGAGACCGGAAGAGGAAGGAGAACGAGTGGGACTGGACCAGAGTAAGGCCACGTGGGCAAAGCCAAGGGGTGGCAGCGGCGGCCAGCGGTGGCCAGCTAAGGGAGCAGCCAGCGGAGCTGCGAGAGAAGACAGCGGTGGGGCGGCTGGAGAGAAGGCGGACGAGGAGCTGCGGGGAACACAGCCGGCGAGGCTGTGTGTGAGGGAGAGGCTACGAGAGCGACGAGAGGAGAGAGAGGCTGAGAGAACGACGAGGGGAGAAACTGCAGGAGAGCAGTATCAGTGTCAGTATAGAGTCTTATAGAAGGACAGCCGTGCGGGTTAAGAGAGAAGAACCGAATAAAGGACACCAAGCCAGACATCGTGGTCGAGTCCTTTATTACACGTGTATCTGCAGAAGGTATAATGCCGCCACATTGAATTCAACAACTGTTTTCTATCGCCACTTAAAAGCGTGATAAATTCAAAGCTGGAACTGCCTTGTCGCTCTCTTTGCAGATTGCGAAGCCTGCAGATTGACCGCAAGCGAAGAAAGCCTCAATTTTGAAAAGCGACCGTGACATTTGTTTGTACCGATCTATAATCTATAGCCCTTTGCAAACCACTGAGGGATGGTCTCACCACACTGTGTGGAATGGGGTGTGGGGGGGGGGTTAGCCATACTTCACCACACTGGTCAGTGCGAGTTGGTGAAGAGAGTCTGACCCAGGACCGGTTCAGGTATCACTCGCCAACGATGTTCAGCCGTGGCCCGGAATCAACCGGCGTAGCCAAGTTATGGTCAAACAACCCTTACGAGCAGCAAACAGAGTGTGGAGTGGGCTTCATCCAAATGTACCTTCATACATCTTATATAATGCATTGTCACTTAACCACACATGTATATATAATCATGCTTACTGCCGTGTTGGTCATTGTTTCAAGTTGAACTTGAATATAAAACTGAGGAAGAGTGTGGAAATGAGACGAAAAGCTGTGTTATGACCCAGTTACGTACAAAGCCGTTTCATCAGCCTTGGGCAATCCAGACATACGGTGGCTTTAAAAAAAATAACTACAGGAGACCCAGGACACAGCCACTGCATAAGCATAGCAGAAGGAGTTTGTGGCACCATCGCAGGCAATGGTAAAACCAAGGTATCTGATATTGAAATGCCCTGCTGTGTGCATCACATAGGATTGCCACCTCTAAGGTCTAAGGATTAGGAGCATAACGTGGAAAATTTTAATATCTCGCGATAACAGACGAAGGGAGAAGTACATTTACATGGATTGTCTTATTATGCAGCTGACAAAAAAACCGTGGGGTTTTATCTTGCACGAAGGCTTACAGATTTTACAGGACAGCCACCTCAAAGGAATAACGATCCTGGGAAAATCAGGACAGGTGAAAACCCCTAGTTAGCACGTAATAGCAGTTACTAACATGGTGCTTGACAGTACTTGAAGTGTACTGTACACCGAGGGATGACTTTCCGAGGAATGACAAATGATTTGACGTTTCATATCATCAACAATGTCACAGGATATAGTTTGAACCCAACAACAAAAAATGGCGTCGGTGATGTATGGAACCCTGTTCGATTGTATCATCCACACAGCGCTGCAGAATCCGACATCCGACCAAACCTCGCAGAACTCATGAGATATCCCGGTGGTATGACTGAATGTACAAACGCAACACTTGTTCAATTTATAAAAGTGGTCTGAAAACGAATTTTGTATTTTTCTGAAACAGAATTTCAAGTCCCGGTTGGTTATAAAGGTGGCATTAGTTTCTCTCGTACTACAACTCGGCAGAACCTCGCCCACGTGTGTGGGGGAGAGCGATAGTGTAGCGGTTAGCGCGCTGCGCTATGAACCCGGCGACACGGGTTCGTATTCCCGCTCACGGCCAACACCAGTGACGATTATCTGAACCGTTCCTGGGCCTCCCCTAGGTCGACTCAGCCTCAAATGAGTACCCGGTGCGGTGTGTAAACATTGCCACTAGGGAGACAAAGGCGGTCGGGCGTGGTGCTGGCCACCCACCCCCTCGTGTACCGTTCCGGCCTTCATAGGTGTTCGCTAACAGCACTTGTCCCTACAGTCTGTTAAGGTTACACGGGGGATCTTTGATTGGTGCTGCGCCACCCACTACTCTCGTGTGCCGTGCCTGCCTTCACATGAGCTGCTCGTGAACAGCATTTGCACCCAACATTCTGTTAAGGCGGAGGGGGGGGGTCTATGTCTCTGTATTGATCATCCCCGGTGGTGGTTTGCACAATCAACTTCGACGCCTTGGGCACAAGCACCCCCTCTGCCTATCGTAACCACCGCTTGATTACGCAGCGTTCTATCGATTTACGCAAGTTACCTTGTCGGAACGCGTGTCCTTGCGCGTACCCAGAGTCACTTTGGAAATGAATAGCGTGCCTATGAAATTGCATCTACAACGCTGATAATTGGGATAACGAGCGTGTGGCTAACGAGAAAAAAATATTTTTTTTAATCGAAAAACCATTCATGCAAATCATCATGCGTACAAGTACAGAGTCAGTAATGTCACTTTTTTGTTATCACTTATTAAAACTGTGGTAATGTTGTGAATTGGTATCTAAGGATTGCACGAAATATTCGACGGCTCGTGGGGAATGTGCGTGTTTTTAAAACGTCTTTTTTTCTTACGTAAAATGATTTATGGAGACAAACAATAAAGTACTGTACAGCTTTATTCTTAGCGTGCGCTGTGCCAGTGTTCTCACACTGTAGTCATCCTTTTCATTTGGAAACACGGCGTGCATTTAATGCGCGGACGCGGCGGCTTTTCACTCACTGCACCGGTAATAACCGGGAAAAGGCAGAATAAATCATGTGTAGTTTTAGCGCAGAAGTGCAGCTTACAACAAAGCTTCAGGCGGCCTTGAGTAGGCCGGAAGAGAGAGGACAAAACGAGATCCATGAATCTTTCGCATCAGCATCACCTTGAACTGGCAGCAATAATGTCTCTTATCCTCGCGGTAATAATAATTATAATCAGTCGCCTTGGGGTGTTATAGGTCACTTTATAGCTGTTCCACTACACGAGATTCCTTAAGGGAGTTTAACACATTGGAGCCAATTTGCGAATTCCATCCAAATATTGTCGACAGCATTTAAGCCACAAACATAATTTGCCAATTTGGATGCTTTAAAATCGCCATGAGCAACGACTGTATTCTAAGCATATTTTTTTTTGCCAAAATGCAATCTATGTATTCATTATTAACTGCGAACCCTTTCAAAAGGAATTTTATAATACCTGCTAAGCTTCTATAAAGCTGCGGGGAATTATGTCTTGTTCCCCAAACGTGCGGGCACACCCGTTGCCATCGTCGCGCTTGAGAGCGGCAATTTCTCCCAGAAGGCAAAGAGCCGAATAATCTCCTGAAAGGGAATTGTGGCGCACCCAACGCTGTGCATGCAGGAGCGTGACCTCCTTCGGAGAGCGGAGAACGACACCGTGACCCCGAGTGAACCAGCGTCGCTTCAGTGTCGCTTGAATCCACGTTAAAAAAAAAACTACCTTTTATTATCTTCTTGGTTCTTTCGGTAAAGTCACGTAGAATGGAAATAATAAAATAATACATTTATTTTATTATGTTTTATTTTTATTATTTTATTATTTCCATTCTACGTGACTTTACCGAAAGAACCAAGATGAATCCCTGCAGTCACGAAAGCTTTAAATCGATACCTTGTATTATTTGATGTATTTATTTTTCTTATTTTTTCATTAACTTTTATTATTATTTTTTTATATCTACGTGACTTTACCGAAAGAACCAAAGAATATGGATGGCTTGTATTTGTGTTAAAATTGTTAAATGAAAGGGAAGTCCCTTAAGATTACGATATACGTTTCAAATATGCTCTATGGCACGAGTTTGTATTGAGGTAAACGGTGCAGCCATGCAATTGCATGTTAGCGACACTGCTGGCTGTATGGGCCTCAGTTAAAGAGAGCCCCTCCGTAGAGAGGGTGTATTTGGCCTACTCTTTCGGGCTGGCTAGATGTCTTGCGAAAGGTGGGAGTAACCCACACTTCACCCCAGCGCACGCGATCTGCTGATCGTCTCCACTTGGTGTATTTATATATATATCACTGAGTGGACAGGAGGTCGAATCGAACCTGCGACCTCCGGTGTTGCAATTCCAGTGTGCGAACCGTTACGCCACGGTAGCATCTCTCACATAAAAAAAAACAAATCTGCCTTTTAAATAATTTGGATGGGCTATGTTTGCGTTAAAATACTGACGACGGGAAGCGTTACTCCATCTTGAAATATATCGTATTTCAGTAGAATGTCTTAACTATCACACGTAAGCACAAGCTAAATACATCATCTTCTGATCCGTATATATATATTTTTTAATGCAAGCGTAAATTGAAAATGACACCGACGAGTATTGAATCGCTTAAAGTTGAATTGACTTGACCTAATTTAGATTCCCCCCCCCCCCCCCCCCTTTCATCATGTGCACCGCACTTCAAGAGATCAAAACATCGGCTTCGACATCTTGATGTCAAGGGGCATTGCGTCCATAAACGCCGGATACAATAATCCTGGAACTAGCGGCGGGGGGGGGGGAGAATCTTCCCCGAGAGGACTGTGCAAAATTTGTAGAACAGACGCTGGCGACGCCGCCGTTCCACTTTGTTTGGGGCTCGCAAAAAAAAAATCTGTGAATTATTTTTGCGTGCGCTGTTGAGCGGACGGGCCATGTGCGCGTCTCTCTTGAACATGTCACTGAGCGAGTGAAAGAGACGAGGACGGAGGAGTGCGGTAGAGGAAAGCGCGTTGCCGGTCGATGCACGAATCGCCGGCGTGTGACAAACCCGATCAGTGAGATTCTGCGGGAGGAGAAAACCAAAGCGTTACCAATTCCATACAGTCGATGAGAATAAATGTGTTTACGTATACTGCGTGGGGTTTTTGGTGGTGATGGTTGTTGTTGCTGTTGTTGATGCGATTGTTGTTGTTGTACAGTTATCGCACGTGGTTTTTTTTTGTCGGATTGTACCCGCGCGTGTTGTTCCACGTAATTTCTTCGCTCCACGTGCTGGGAGATTGAATTCCTCGAAGCTTCGGCGTTCTTTTTGAATTATGAAGCAGCTCCCGGCAGTAAGGGCGAAACATCAGGCATCGTGCCAAAGCAACGCGCGGTACAAACCCGGATAAACAACATCGGAGAAGCAAATACATTTGGTTGCGCTGTGCTATTGCTGGGGAACGCGTGCAGCGTATTGCAAGGGCTCTGGGCTGGACGTACTATGTTGAACTTCTTTCGCACCGTACGTAGCCAACCAAGCTAAATCGGAGGTGTGGACGATGCGCGGTGCTCCACGCGAGGTGGATTGTGCTTTCGGAACACGCTGCTGCGTCGGGTGGTGGCGGGTTCAACGACACATTTATATTTCGATTTAAAGCTTTCGTGACTGCAGGGATTCATCTTCTTGGTTCTTTCGATAAAGTCACGTAGAATGGAAGCAATAAAAATAATAAAATAAAACATAAAATAAAACATAATAAAATAATTCTCACGACGTTTCGGCCACAATGCAAGCGTTTCGGCCACAACGCAACGTCGTGAAAATTATTTTATTATGTTTTATTATTTTTGTTTCCATTCTACGTGACTTTACCGAAAGAACCAAGAAGGCACATTTATATTTACGCGATCTACCCCCCCCCCCCAAAAAACCCCTCGATATTATGGATGATATTGGTCGCGAAAGCCTGCGTGTTAAACTGCCGTTGTCCTGTTTGTGCCATCGTATTCATGGCTGCCGTGAATGCTCACTTGAAGACCGGACGCACAAATAAGCCTGCGTGAATAAATGTGAACAATACAGCCTTTTAAAAAACACACACACACACAAACACAGAACTTGATCTTGTTTTATAGTCTTACACAATAAAACCTTAGAATTCCACTCCTTCTCAAATCCCCCCCCCCTCCCTCCTCCTTTTGATTGCATACACAGCCTGCTATAAATTGTTTCTGGTGTGCGTCAGGAAACACTGGAAGAGAAATTGGGGTTAAAGGAACGAACCTCTTGCCCTGCACATCCAACCTTCTTGTAAATTAGCGACTCATCTCCATACGGCCCCCCCCCCGTAATTAAATCAATTGATCCGCGAGTCAGGTGAGGGAGTCTCTTTCTCTCTGGGAAGAACAGCCTGGTGAGTACACGTGGGACTGCGCGATAGGAATGTTATTATTGTAATTAGGTGGGAACGATTCTCCACAAATCATATTTGGGTCATGACGGTGTCACCCAGAATCCCACTGTTGGACAATCATATTACAGGGTCTTTAATCCTTCTTGGTTCTTTCGGTAAAGTCACGTAGAAGGGAAATAATAAAATAATAAAAATTAAACATAATCAAATAATTCTCACGACGTTTCGGCCACAACGCAAGCAGCCGTCTGAATGAGATGCTGTCTTTCCGACAGACCTGTTCTTCACCTGAGGACGGCTGCTGGCATTGTGGCTGAAACGTCGTGAGAAATATTATTTTATTATTTCCCTTCTACGTGACTTTACCGAAAGAACCAAGAAGATGAATCCCTGCAGTCACGAAAGCTTTAAATGGAGGGTCTTTAATGTTGACCTTTTAAAGCAGCCCGCACTTTGGTACGATTTGAACCGCTGAACTCCAGCAAGCTGCCAGTGGTGAGCACGTTAACCCCCTTGGTTACGTATGTTTAAAACTCTGTTTATACCACCGTAAATATTTACAGTGTCTCGTGAATTAGAGGACTGTTATTACAACCACTGCTACTCATGAGTCTTCCGATATGAGCTAGTGGCATGAGATCTGACATAGACTGCTGTAATCAGATTTATTTTTACTTTAAAATCAGGTACATTATTTACAACCATTGAAACCTATTTTATCGTTAATATAAATTTACGACCATAATATAGGTTGTTGGGTTAGATCGCGTAGATATATAAATGTGTCGTTAAACCCGCCACCACCCGACACAGACAATTAGCAAGGCGTCAGCTAAACAAAATGTTGCCAATTCGTTCAGAGTTCAGCACACCGGCATGTTGGAAAGTAAGCCCACAACATCTACAATTCTAGAACAACACTCGTAACGAATTTGCATGTTTTGTTTACGTGACAAACCTTACCAATTGGCTGTGTCGTGTGGTGGCGGGTTTAACGACACAGTCATATTTACACGATCTAACCCAAAAACCTCTATTACGGATATTGGTCGCAGAAGCCTATACGTGTTAAACCAAATTTACAGCCACTCACCGTTTGCTCAACTTAAGTAACACATTTAAAGTGAATTCAAATTGATACAATGGACACGTTAACGATGTATGGACTCCAGCAACCATGGGAAATGCATTGCAATTCCAAACACGACATCCAAAAAAATAAGTCTTATAAGCCTGTGGGCTTTGGGCACTATCCATTGACAGAACCCCACTGAAGTGAAGTCATGCGGTGGCATTGATTACAGAATAATGTAAAAGGATTGGAGCCAAAAGGGTCGCTCTATTCGCATGAGCTGTGTGGCAGTAATGGGCTCCCTTTTGCACTGCAACCACCTTCAATATTGAGCCCGTTCACATTTGCCCTCCGCTTTATAGCACATGCAGAACCGCACGTGCGCATGGATGCGTCTGTACCAAAGCAAAAATGCATTACCTACCGAGACTTCTGCTCGTCTCAGTCTTGATGTCTTCTAGAATGCAATGTGCAGTCAAGCTTCTGGATCAATTTAGAGCAAGCACAGTCATCTACTGCATATTTGGCTAAGTTAGGAGTCTGAAATGGACTTAAGGTCGTATCCGAGGACGGGTTGAAAGCTTGTTACCAAGAGCACTGTTAATACTCAAGTTAATGAGATGGGTGATGTTCTTTGGGTATGTAATTTTTTTTGGACAATTTCCATTTTCAGCTACCAGTTACATTACACCAAAACACACAATGGCATATAAATGTCCATAATGATCAACCAATGAAACTTAAATATACAAATCCTGTTTGACATTCACCACCATCGTCCATACACCATTACTGCCAAGGCAGAGAACAGCTGTTATCGCCATCGACAAGTTTCCTGGCTTAAAATGGTTTTAAAAGTATTTTGACGGCGAAAAGGGCATAGGCAATCTCAGAGTGTCAGCAGTGCCTTTAGCACTGGAGGAAAAAATATCTCTTTGAAATGTATTCCCACTGTGAGTGCATTTGGGTTGTTGGGGGAAGCTACTAGTGCATCTGTTGCCTGTATTTGCCACTAACGACAAGAGATCAGTCCTCTGCATTTGCAGTACTCACAGAATGGCACCGCAGTTAGGTTTTAGGACACATCAAGAGCAAGTCGTACGAGTGCTCGTGACCAGTCGCAATGATTAAAACATGAAGGTGATACATCAAAAATGGGACAATATAGATGTTCATCCAGTCCTCCAAAATGTTGATAGTTTTGATGTTTCAAAGGGTATGAGATCAATGCAACTTTCAACATATTGCACGTTATTAAATGTTTTTCATGCCTTTGCTGAAATAGGCAGTGATCATGTTATGTATAAAAAAAACCTTTTCTGACCAAAAACATTTTTTGGTCCTGAAATTTGTCTAAAAGCACATTTGTGAGTAAATAACAGAATGTCTAAATGCAAGATATGTCAATAACATACTGCTTGTGGAGGCTGCTAACTACAAACAATAAAATTCGAAAATAAACACTTAAAACTCAACACGAAACTGAATTGCAAATTTTATTTTTTGATAGAAGTGTGTGTGAGAGAGCCGGGGCGTAGCGATGTGACTACCGGGTCAGGCTTGGGTGACCACAACTCTCAGGCTGCACAAACCATGGCAGGTTTTAATGCACAGCCTTCATACAAGGCCACCCATGCAGTGACATCCCCAGTGGCGGCGATGCCATCAACCTGCCAACCACATCACCATCCACGTACCATCATCATTTTTCACTTTTTGGTATACTTTGCAATAAAAAAACAACTCCCAATAAACACATCTATTTAACCCCTCTATTTCAACAAAAAATGAGATACGAGTTATGGAATGAGATTTTTTAAAACCATAAACTACAAAATAAGTTCCTCAAATACAGTAATTGCTTTCAAATGCTTAGCATGGAGCATGGGATTGGAACACAAAATAATGATTCAACAGTTATCAAAGTGAAATCTACACATTGTAAATTGCACGAATGACTACCAAAACGTGCTGTGGCTTAAATAACGAAATGTAAGGGGGTGGACAATAACCGGTGGTTAACAGGCAAAAAAGCTTGGCTATGGATAAGCTTGAGAATGAAGGTCATGTTTCGGTTACAGGCAAAGGTCAAGCGTATGTTCTCAGTCACGCTAAGGGCATATTAGTGTCGGTCCCGGTCGCAGTATGTCACTGTAAGGGACACGGTGAATCACGTTATGGATAAAGGTCACGCGTGGTGTTGGGCTAAGACACGACGGGAGATGGATGTGTTCGATGCACAGTGGTGTTACAAGCGCTCCAGTTTTTCAGACAAAAACTCCTCCACGCTGTCCGTGTTCCACTTGGTGATGCTCAACTCTTCGGCCACGTTCCCACTCTCGTCCAGCAGCTTCAGCACGGGGTCCGAGCCGCGCACGTACTGCACCAAAGACAAAGATCCGCCGTAGAGGCTTAGCAGACTATTCGGGGAAGTGCTGTTAACGAGCACCTATGAAGGTCAACACAAAGTGGTCGTGTGGCTCTCATTGTGCCAATCATATTTTTCTCCCCTCCCCCTCCCCCCTCCATGGTGATGCTTACACACCACACCAGGTAGTCATTTTAAAGCCGAGTTGACCTGGGGGGGGGGGCCCAGGACCGGTTGAGATTTTGGCAAACTGAGATTGGCTGCGAGAAGGAACCGAACTCGGGTCGTTGGGTTCATAGCGCAGTGCGATAACCACAGCACGAGCACTACCCAACACGTGCACGGACACACAGACACGTAAGCACATGTGGATAACATTGTGGTCGCATGTGCAAGCATTATTGGCCAAATCAATCATAATAGACGTTGACAGTGGTGACACATTTAACAACTCAAGATCTTCATATGAACACAGCACAGGCCTAACTGTTGATTGAGCAAGGATGTATCGGTCTGTAGTCTTTAAGCACGCGTAACATTTCAATAATAAGCTTCTGCAAATTAAATTACAGATGCGTTAGACCTTGGAGTCTCACCTTGATCGTTAGACCTTTAAACGTGCTGGGCTTGTTGCTCCGCACAAATGCTGCCAATAAACACACACACACACACAAAGTTAACATCTTCACTTTTTAACGAGGGGCATTTATACAAAACTTTTTAAAATTGTCACCTTTTATTTATCTATTTTAAGCAATGCCTTAATGAGAACACTTTAACTTCCATAAAAAAAGGCAGCTGTCTGAGCTGGTAAAGTAAATGTTAGAAAAACCGAGGGAATTGAAACTGTTAAAAAATTAACCCGTAAAAACAAAGTTTTTCACTATAAATCCTTTATATGCGTGGCGGCTAGAGTCCTCTCGTCCTCTGGCTTGAGATGGCTGCCACCTATGGGTCAGATGATTGCCTGCCACCATTAAGCAATTGGTAATTAAATATAATTTATTTTTTCCTAAAAAGTGTAAAATTTTGGGAAAAAAATTTCACGAAAATAAATTGTCACGCACAACGGGTCTGTGTGCAAAATGTCAGCTCGATTGGATCACGGGAAGTGGGTTAAAAAACGACTGAAAGATTTGCACGGTCGTAAGCGCGCAAGCAAGCAAGCAAGTGAACTTAATATAAAGGATTTTTAAAAAGCAAGCTATTAGAGATGGAAGAATATGAGGGAGGCCTTCACACAGTTTTAGAAAGTTATAGACTGACAACAATGTCACAAAATGTAGCAACCTTTTAAAACAGTCTGCCTCCGCAGGCCATGCTTTCTCACATGATGGCGGACGCTTGTGTTGCGCCCAAAACGTCGTGATTTATTTTATATTATACCTACGTGACTTTACCAAAAGAACCAAAGAGCATAAGCTATTACGGCTTTTGCACTTTAAGGAGTAACACAACTCAAACAACTATGCTGAACTACATTTGGTAGACAGAAGAGACATTTAACATATATATTCTTAAGTTTTTTCGGTAAAGTCACCTGTGTTACTCTCTCTCTCTATGTATCTTGGTGATATCTGTCTGCTTATATGTTTGTCTATAGTTTTTCTGGTTAGAATTTTTTGTTGCTATTTCATTTATACCTGATGATGATTGCTTGTGTTGCAATCGAAACGTCGTGATTTTTATTTTTATTTTACTTTTATTAATTAAATTTTTTTACCTACGTGACTTTACCGAAAAAACCTAAGAATATGAATCCTTGCAGTCACGAAAGCTTCAAATCTAGAGTTTAACGTATATGTTCATGTCTATTTTTTAATTGGCTTCACAGCTGTATCTCGACAATGGACATGTCCTGAGAACAACCGAAGAGAGATGCTCAGATTGAGCACCATTGTGGAGAAAAGGCAAAAAGTAAGCGGAGGAAGACAGCGGAAGAGATGGCAGCAGCGAGACAAAAATCTAAGAGTTCCGAGGCCATGACTGGACAGGTGCAACGAAGGAAAGAAATGGAAGAATATGAAGAGGTAGGCCTTCATACAGCTTTGGAAAGTTATAGGCTCATAACAATATGTATCACCATTGGAACCTCATTTGCCAGTAAAAATATGATAATTGGTTTTTTACCCTTCTATCTGGCAACAAAACTGACACCTTTTTACAAGGAGTAATGTTTGCATAGACCACAATACCTGCAGTCATAATGTAAACAAAAAAAACATAACTCTGATAATGTGCACTGTCCTTGAAGTTGATTGGTCCACACCCGAGACAGCTTTCCTTAGAGCCTAGTCTCACATGGGTTGGACCAGATGACGCATGTAAGACTAGGCTCTAAGGAAAGCTGTCTCGGGTGTGGACCAATCAACTTCAAGGACAGTGCACATTATCAGAGTTATGTTTATTATTTGCATCATGACTGCAGGTATTGTGGTCTATGCAAACATGACTCCTTGTAAAAAGGTGTCAGTTTTGGTGCCAGATAGAAGGGTAAAAAACCGGTTAACAATATGTATGTTGAACTTCTTTCGCACCGTACGCAGCCAAATGTGCTAATCAGAGGTGTGGGAGAAGAACAAACTAAACACAACAAGCAGTTATAAAGAAATATAAATTAGCTTGCCACGTGGCAAAGTTTTTATACGAAAAAAAAGGCCCAAATGGGTGCATTTAAGTAAACGTATCTCTTCCCTTCTACCGCACGACCCCTGTGGAGCGCGGCTCCGCACGAAGTGACGTCACCCACACTCAATCACACCACCGTCCCATTCATCACGCGCGCAGGGACGGACAAAATTGTGATGATGCATGGCACAAGTTTAGAGGACGCAGACAGATTAAAACCCCCAGCACCAAGCGGGCAAAGATAGAGGCAGGAGGGCGAGTGGTCTTAATCACGGCCGACAGCGCACCGTCTCTTGAGCAACGACTCTCTGCATTGTCTTCCAGCATTAACGTCAGCGGCAAAGTATTAAATATACTCCACGACAAAACAACATTGGCACTTTTAAATGTCGTTGATGTTGGGTGTTTGGAAGTTGGACTTGCATTTAATAGAAACATTCAAGCCTGCTAATTACTTTGTCCGTTTTTTTGAGAATGTTTCTTTTATCATTTCGTTGAATATGTTTGGGGGCAAATTCTGTTAAGATGTCTGTTAACGAATCTCTTGTTTTTAAAAAAGCAGATAGTACAGCACTGTGTAACATTAACCTTTATAGCTTACAAGAAATTAAATGAACACAGGTGTAGTTGATCCATCAGGTTTACTTATCGTGGCAGATTTCCCATATACTGCAGTGCCCAGTGTCTGGGACACCTTAGAGGTACACCATCCAGAATTCAACAATCGTGGAGCGAATGGACATTTTCTTGCCAATTGTTTTATAGTAATTTTTTATCAACAAGGCTGACCAAGCCATCCTATTTGAAATCTTGCAAAAATACTTGCCAGCAAATCAATTTCAATACATTACAAAGTCAACGAAAATTATATTTTAATGCATTACAAAATACAGACGAATGATTACTTTATTTGTAGGGAGAAAAGTTGTGTTTACATTTTCAGATGCCAAACATAAAGAGATAAAAACGAATTACATTCGGAATAAGAGAGCAATGTGAAAGTTAACACCTGAAATGTGGTAATGTTTTTAGGGCTACCTTGCATTTCAGATGCATTCATTTTTCTACACTCGATTACCAAGCTATTAAAATACAAACAATTTTGAGTTAAGTTGTTGGACTCTGCCATAAAGCAGATGAGCGTCAAACAACTCACAGAAGCCAATATAGAGAATGTTGCGATGTGTCTCGACATCTGTGAAAGAGCGCTGTATAGTATTGTACTCTTTGGTTTTTTCGGTAAAGTCACGTAGGTAAAAAATAATAATAAAATAATTGAAAACAACTAAATTAAATCACGACGTTTCGGGCGCAACACAAGCGTCGTTCTTCAGGTGGAAAAAGCTGATGACGGACGCTTGTGTTGCGCCCGAAACGTCGTGATTTAATTTAGTTGTTTTCATTTATTTTATTTTTTACCTACGTGAATCTACCGAAAAAACCAAAGAGCATGAATCCTTGCAGTCACGAAAGCTTCAAATCTAGAGCGCTGTATAGCTCATCGGATTCCTCCAGAATAAATATTCTGATTCTGTCCGTGTGAAACAAGCAGGACGGACGGTAATTTTTACATTGAAAATCTTTTCACAACAGTCGTGGTGGGGGTACGGCAATTTACAAGTGAATTCCTTCTGTGAATGAGGAAGGAGGCGGTTCGAGCCATGAGTCACAGTGGGTCGTTAATGTTGCTGTGGCCACAGCCGTACAATAGCTCCTCTCTCCATGAGCGTGCTTAGCGGAGTTCTTTCTCACACGAGACTTCCGGCTTAACATTCTTGCATCCATTGACTTCTCTCAGAAAATCCCCCACCACATCTTCCCCAAAAGCGATGAGAGAGTTACAATATTGATCAATCTACAGCATAACCAAAAAAAAAAAATCCTTGGGTTACCTTACAGTTTGCACGCGTTAATAATTTAGCAGTGGCTAGCCTGTAGAACTTGGTCCGTTTTGTATAGGTTAATGTGCCGTGTAACACATATGCAGGGAGTGATAATGAAACAGTCGAAGGGAGATTGTTTCTCGTCATCCCTTGACAGGGCGAGTACACACAGAGATGGGAATGTTGTTCGCTTTGTGTTGCATCACGGAAGAATGTATATTACTAATTTTTTTCAAAGAACTCAAAAGCAATCCTTTAAGTTCAAATATTTCATATTGATGAAGAATACGCATCTCTATTGCAAAGAAAGCGAGACAGGGCTGCACTGTCGGAAATGGAATTTTAATGGTACCTTCATTTGCCTATTTTCCTTCACATTTAACATCCTCATCAGAAATGGAAAGAAACGCGGGCAATATATATATTTCACTGTACACGTACTGCGTATGATGTATGCTGTGATGTTCACCAAGAAAACAAATTACATTTGTTAGAAAAATTGCACCTATGTGTTGTAAGCAAATAGTGTTCACAACTTGGCTTCAAATCGAATACAACAAAGGTGTATTTTCCATTTGTTACAATTAAACTTGACAATTTGGCCAAACCAAAAATATTTATAAACACGTGATGGCTACTGTTTAATGTTAGAATTTTTCTTTTAGAATACTTTGTTACTCGGCATATAAAAGGTATGAATTTAACCCCATCCACCCGTTTTTCCCTTGACTTTGTTCCTTTTCCCCTGCCTTCCCCCATATAAAACCCTACGTTCCCACTGGGATTTTTGCACAGCGTTGGTGTACGGTGCTTTTTTTCTTTCTGTTTGCGCATAGTCACTTTAAGATTTTTCTTCTTCATGTTTTTGTTATTTTGTTTGTTGCGGTTGCACCCGATTCAAGAGCCGAATGGCTCACAGGGCTATACCAAATAAATGAAACTGAAGCCCCTACGTGAGCAGGGCAGTGAGTCCAATCTTATTCCCTCCCCCAGACCCCAGGGAACACCGACTTAGTGCTTCGGGTCCACAAAATGTCTGTACCCCCCCCCCAACTCCCTTATTACGGTTAGAGCCTTTTACCGGTCCCACCTGATGACGGAGACTTGTGTTGCCTCCGAAACGTCGTGATTTTTATTTTTATTTTATTTTTATTTTGATGTTTTACTTACGTGACTTAACCGAAAAACCTAAGAATAAGAAAGTTATGAATTTAAGAATCGTGTGTATGGTACAAAACGAGCGCTATCGCGGGTTTTTATTGGCCCTGAAGAGAAGCTACCGATGCATGTGACTCCTGGGATCAATGTGGGAATGCATGTGGCCAGTCAGCTCCACTGAACTGCAAATAATCATGATGGACCGATCATGCTCATCAGTACAGCACTCTTAATTGCTTAGTGTCGTGCTGGAAGGGATATTTAACTCCCAGATATTCTAATTAGTTTCTACCCCCAGATAATGCATTTTGGGGCAAGCACAGCGGTACAGTGGTCAGCTCACTACGATATTAACCAGGTGACCCGAGTCATGGCGAACATCAGTGGCGGGCAATATCTGAATTGTCCCTAGGCTCCCCGTTCAACAACGTGCACTGACCAGCGTAGCAAAGTATGGTCGAACTACCCCCATGACCTAACACGGCATGGAAAGGGCTCAATCCAGCAGCCAATGGATACATCACTGTAAATGATTATCATTCCAGATTATGGCATTTCGCTACAAAAAGGCAACTTCTTTACCATGTATTACCTCCTGTTAAAGCGTAAATGGATGACAGAAGGTGGTTTCTGGAGTGATTTCTTTTGAGTGTGTGCATATCTTGTGAGTGTTTGCATTAACGCAAAACCATTAAATGAGCACTACCAATTTTTGCCACTTATATTTGTAAAGTGCAACAGTTCAAACCACATTTAAGTATGGTGCGTGCAGTTTCACGTACAGATTTTTGAAATGTTTCTAAAGTTAAGTTAAAACATGCTGTCACCTATGACATTCTAAACATATGCATTTCTTTAACATCGTGTGACGTGCACCACTTGATGAAAAATTGCCAGTCATGTTCATCATGCATGATCTTTAACACGTCATGGGAGAAATAAATAAGCTATGTAAATGAAGCACTGAGATGAATTTCAAAAGTTCTGGTTATTAACTTTAAGGTCAAACACAAAATGAAGTTGCCTAAGACAGAGATTCTCAACTGCATAGGATTGATTATTTGGGCTCGTTCCTTTTTTTTATCTCAACCAATTTTTTCGTTTCAACCCCTGAAACATTTCCTTTTGCATGCAGGTCAGAGCCAATCCTAAGAGAACAAAAAATGGCATGGGCAGAGCTTAAGAGTCCAATGCACGTCCGTCATGACAATCCAGACTAACAGTTGGGAGCTGAACAATGCAAGATGATACAACGGCCTTGACCAACTGCCCATGTCAAGTCTGCAATGGAGATAAAGAGCCCACCAAACACTGAGGCAACAGTCCCGTTATTACATTTATTATTCCACAGAAACCGCACGTGCAGAACTGGCTGGAATGTATGATGTGCACGATAAATGCAAAACAGGAGCATCAAATAGAAACATTTCGGTATTGTGCAATTGAAAATATGATTGCACATTCACAGAAGACTTTTGTTGTTGCATAAAAAAAAAGAATTCCTCCAATGCAACAATTCTAATTTGTTTTCCATAACATGAAAGCTCGTGCTTACATTAAACTAACAAAGTCAACGACTCACCCTGGACTTGTGGGAACCGGCCCAGTTTTCATCCACACACTTCAAGAACTGCTCCAGGATAAAGCTGTTCCACATTCAAAGCAAAACACGATGTTAATGATTGAATTAGACAACTCATTTACATATTATATTTCTCCAGGCTTTTGAGCGCGCTCTTGTTCAAACTTCTGATGGTGAAATAAATGAAGTGCTGCATACCAGTATGGGACAAAATTACTGCTCACCTGTCGAGGGGTGGTTATGAAGGAGCGACGCTTGTTTTCAACTCATACCATTGTTAAAAATACATCTGTGCCTTGAAAATAATTAATGATTAAGTTCGAAATTCAAGTACCAGCACAGAGCAAAGGCATTTAACCCTTTCCCATTCTGAGACGTCTGCAAGTTGCAGGGTGGGTCGCGTTGACCTCCGAATCTCGGAAGGCGCAAGAGCCTCAGCGTTCATTTAATTAGAGGCATAGCGCCGTTGTTCGTAAAGACATTGTTCTCTTTCGATTTAAAGCTTTCGTGACTGCAGGGATTCATCTTCTTGGTTCTTTCGGTAAAGTCACGTAGAATGGAAATAATAAAATAATAAAAATTTTCACATAATTAAATAATTCTCATGACGTTTTGGCCACAACGCAAGCAGCCGTCCTCAGGTGAAGAACAGGTCTGTCGGAAAGACAGCGTCTGAATGAACACCACCAGGCTTGGAGCGTATCATGATACGTGACTTTACCGAAAAAAGCAAGAAGACATTGTTCTCACCGCAGAGAACTATAGCGACACGACCACACTCTATGATAGTTGGTGCCAAACTGTGCCACTCGCCCTCCCGCATGGCCTTGTTGGGAGCCTCGGTACTCGAGGTTATTTTATTTTAGTTTTTACTCCGGTTTCATTTTGATTCACGTACATCATCAGAACTTGAAAGGATTAAACAGGAAAATGCTTTTGGCAATAACATTTTTTGTTTAATATAGTTTTAGTAAGTGTGAATATAAGGTTATTGCAACAATAAACACTATGTGTAGTTTATTTAATAAGAATCATTATATTCAATCAGTCCATTCAGTTCTTACAGTTTTAAGTGCAGCTGCTGGAAGAATAACCTTGAGATAAAACATTTTTAGAAGAGGCATTGCATTCATTGGGTTAAAGAAACCCCACCGCTCTCATATAGGCTACTTTGCCGGCTGGTACATGCCTGATTAATAGCATTATCAAAGCAAACAACCCGTTAGAGTAGCTGGGAACATTAGTCTGTGAAGGTGTTATCCCTCTTTTGTCCAAATGGGAATACAGCATTGACTTTAAGAGAGCATTTTTTTTGCCGAGATTGTTAATGGTGCAGGCCATTCAAGAAGTGTGGTCCCCTTAACCCTGCCATCAGTAGCAAAAATATATCTGAAACCACTTAAAAGTAAATTCAATGTCACCAGCCTTCACGTGACTGAATGTTCTAGAAGCAACATTTTTTCCCACTTCGACTTTATGCCAAAAGAACGAGCAATACAATTTCAGGTTATTTTATTGCCAAGTATAATTTTGAATGTGCATCAGTGGCGATAAAAAAGAGGCTAAAATAAATGAACCTGTGGCACGAGTGGCTGCACTTGTGAGCGAATGTGGCGAGTGTGATTTTCGATGGCTTTCTTGCATATTACCGTATTATCATTCGCACATTAACATTTTACCTCTCTTTTGCGACGTGAAGACGGGCAATAGCCTGCTATAATTAATTTATATTAAACATTGTACTTACCAAATTAGCATGCAGCACTGATGCTCAAAGTGACTTCTCCCCTGACCAAGTACTGGGTGCTTCACTATATTAACCTTTCAACATTTCATGCAAATAGCAGTCCAAGTCACTTAAATGTCCCTGACAATTTCAGAATGCTCTGAGCTCAAAAGAGATGTTGCTGTGGGTGTGCGCACACAGGATTAAAGGGCTTTGGACGCATTCTGACCTGACCGTTAACCTTTTGACATAAAAATCAATTGTATACGAGATTGTGATCCTTGACCATCCATGAAATTTTTCATCAGGATTGCTGCGAGGAGTGCAAGAGGCATTGTAGGTACAAGCAGTTTATATTCATCTAACACAGATTTAGTATATAGAGTAAGTAATGGTGTGTGTACGTGGGTCTCGTTGCCAAAAACGTATCATGTTGTGATACGTGGTGACCACATCTGCGGTTTTCGTAAATAATTGCAGTATTACCTAAATTAAATGAAAAATATTCAATAAATGTAACATTACTACGCTGTTACGGATTCGTTTTTTCTGCTTTTAGTCTTGTTTTAGTGTCTGGATCCAAAAAGGATGGCTGCATTTTGATCGTTAGCATATTATGCAAAAATTACGTCAATGACCTTGCATAGACACATATGCAAAGTGACACGTCAGCTCTCAAGGCAATCAATGTAATTTCTAAACGGCAGTTTTTTTTTCTCCCAGCCATAAACATGATGATTAATTAAGTCATTGAATTATGCAATGGTCTGTTAATTCTTCCACATTGCCAATGTGATGAAAAAAATCCCACTTGATGGTGCAGAAAGTTCCATTCTGTAAGCTCAGGTGCCCCTCAACCTGACACTCAATCAATATTACAAGTCTCACTGCTCTGCAGTTCCATTAATGCCACAAGCTGAGCTTTGGACTGCAATGAACTGGTGATAAAGTTAATATTGGATGTTTTATTATTTACAACACGAAAAATGAAATTTCTTTCATATCCCGAGGTTAAAACCTGCTGCAGGACAGAACTGAAATAATCGGATATGCTACACTCATACGAGAAAGGAAGAGTTGGCTTAGCTCATTAAAGCACCACATTACTGATTTGCTGTTTATTCATTCAAAGAGTGAACAGGAATCTACTCGCACGGTTTTAAATGTTAAATAAACATATTTACGTATATATAGCACAATTATATTTCAGGAAATGGACCTTTTTGAGAGCAGGGAGGGGGCATAAACATTGACCTATAGCTGGACTTCAGCCTTTAGACTGTGGGCTTTTTGAGAAAACTGTGGAATTGAGAAAACTGGGAAAGTATATGCTCATATGGTCAATTCAAAGTTTCTGAATTTTTATCAATATATCGAAATGCTTGCCCTTCTGCATTTTTTATCTGAATGAGAGCCATTTCCCCAAAACATCAGCCAACTATATATTAAACTTGATTTGAAGCTTTCGTGACTGCAGAAATCACTCTTTGGTTCTTTCGGTAAAGTCACGTAGAAAGAAAATAAATTAAATAATAAATACGACGTTTCGATTGCAACACAAACAATCATCATCAAATCAACATAGACACATGTTGTGTGTCTCTCTGTGTCTGTGTTGTCTCTCTCTGCTCGTGTCTGTGTGTCTCCGTGTCTGTGTTTTGTCTCTCTCTCAAATTGAGTTATACCAGATGACGATTGCTTGTGTTGCAATCGAATCGTCGTATTTTATTATTAAATTGATTTCCTTTCTACGTGACTTCACCGAAAGAACCAAAGAGTAGCCACTATATATTTTTTCATTATGTCAATGACAAAGATGTTGAGTATTTTGTAAGTTGTGCCTGCACGGCTCTGCAAATTCCTACAGCACTCGATGTAGGAATTTGGTAGCAACAATCTTTGTATAACAAGTTCATAATGCTGACATGCCTTATTGTCAGCGTGGTTCACTTTGGAAACGTATGAATGGCTTTACAGAGGCTACCATCATTAACACTATCAGATGCACCAACCAGGCAAGGCTGGGGAAAGCCACATGATAATTTGATTCTCCCCATTGGACACAGTTGACAAGATATGCCATAATATGGAGCTTCTGAATATTTTTACTGTAATGTGTTGACACTGACTAATGAGCACAAACATAATTAAGAAATCTAAAAAAAACTATACAGCCAAAGTGAAGATTAATTTTCATAGCTAGCTTAATATGCCATTAAGTTGATTTACCAACTGCCATAATTTGCCTGTATACTGTAAATGGTTTTTTTCATAATTAATAATTAACATGGAAATAATAATCTAACACATTTTAAGGTATTTGTGCAGTTTGTACATTCTCGAATTAAACAGCATACTAATTATTTAAGAAAACTACTGTGGTGTAAGGGTTAGTTAAAATTAGCCCAAGATTGTTTAAATCAAGTATTGCACAATGCAATAGGCTCATCACATAGGCAGTATAATGTATAAGAGAAATTGTGCATAATTAGAAACCAGGAGCTTGAGTACAGAAAAACTGAAAACTGCGTTAAATCGACCAGATAGCGACTTGCATCGGCTCTGAAACGCGCAGTGCAAAACCCGGAGCACCTGGGGCTCGTCATAGCCAGTTGATGAACTGCGTCAGTGGTTGTTGTGCATTACGTCATTCCCTCCGGCTCCCACCAGCCAATCAGCTGCCAGGAAAACTATCCTCGTTAACCACCGCTGCCGTTGTTGCATCTCCCAATGAGATTGTGCACCCTACGTTGGGCTCCCCCTGTGATGGTTTGCCAATGAGAGGTGATCACACTGTTTCAACTCACAGGGCTGTTATTAATCGGGTTTCACCTCTCAGTATCCCTTACATATGCAACTATTTGAGTATGTTACTTTGTGCAGGAATGTATTTACGTGTATGAGATAATGTTAATTTTGTGGTTTTTTTCTGAGTAGGTTGCTCAAAACCTTCTGTTAAACGGCTATACGAGGGGATCTTTGTTTAATTATGACAGTACGTGTCTGTCTGGGGAGAGTATTTGTATGCGTGTGGATGTGTGCATGTGTCTGCATGTTTGTGACCATGTGTGTCTCCGCATGAGTATGTGTGATCGTGTGTGTGCGCATGTTGATTGTGTGTGGATGCGAATAATGCAGGACTCAAGGTTGGTCGCTACCCTCCCTAAGTTCTCATGGAAATTCCAAAATCCCCCCCCCACCCCTGACGTAAATCCCATAGGGAATCGGAAATGGGACAAATCTTTTTAAAGAATTGGGTAAGCCAATCAGTACTCAGGCCCAATAGATTTGGAGAGATGTTATCTCCATCGCCTAGTATGTAGGAGGTCATGGGTTCAATCCCAACCCTAACGCCTGTATATTTGGAGTTTGCATGTTCATCCAGTGGCGGCGTGGAATTTTATCCGAGTCCTCCTGTTTCTCTCTCCTAATTTAGAAACATGCGTTGAGTATTTTATAGCTCAGTGGGCCTTACCTGGTAAAACTAAAAAAAATAGTTAGTTCAACATCTCGTTTTTAAAACTCTCAGGAATAACACTCCCAGTGTTGAGGAATAGGGGCCATCGATTTAGTAGGTACGCAAAAATCTGTCAAAACTTGACCCCTTCTCCCCTCCCTATATGCACGCGTACTTTTTACACCCACCCCCCCACCTGCGTACGTACGCTTGACGCACCCTCCCCCCTGAATCCTATAGAATGGCCGATATTTAATCCACGCAGAAACGATCAAGGATGAATAATATTAATGTGTTTAAGCAAACAGATAGTCCACCGCCGGCTGCATTAAAGAATTAAGTTGCGTACCTTTAAAAAGTTTGTCTTGTGTCCGCTAGGTTCAAACGCCGACTGAATCCAATCGAACAGGTTACGTATGACAGGAATTTCGTCAACACGCGCAATGTCAGGCTGAAGCACAGCAGCGTTAGCTGTAGTCTGCTGGGCTGCCGTCTCAATATCCACAGCATCGCTGACGTCATCATCATCCAGCTTTTGATATCACTGTCAGAAGACTCAGAAGTGTGAATGCGCTGGTGTCGTTTTACACTGGCCTGCGGTAGCTAAAATCTTGACCCAGCGGCAATCTGCAATGAGGCCAGATTGACGGATGTGTAATCCATGGGGCAGGCCGCCAGACTATGTCAGACTCACTGCTGAGCTGCGTGATAGCTAGCAGTTGCACACAAGTGACACCTCAACCACAGTCCTACTTCTCCCGGAAGTACTTGTCCGACAGCTGAAGAAACTGAATTGTGGCTCATTTGAAGGCCAATGTAGACTAATTATTAGAGGCTTCACCCTTCCCCCGTTTCCTATGCGTACGTACATTGTCAGTAGACCCCCATACGCAAGCGTACGCATTTGGGTTAACCCCCCCTTCCCCCCTCCATGCGTACATACTAAATGGATGGCCCCATAAGTGGGGTGCGATGGCAGACCTTCAGAGCAGACTCTTCCACCTCCATCTGACAGCAGCGCTTGCAGCCAGGGTCCAGTTGGTCCAGCCCAAACTGGGACAGCAAGTCGCACGAGCTGCATAGCAGATTACTGGAGAAGCCCAGGTCTCTGCAGGCTTCCGACGTTAACTCTGTGGCATACACCGATATCTGAATTCACACACACACACACAACACATGTTGCGGTTGAACACTGCAAACGTGGAACAGGGCGGATTTGGAAATTTGACGTTGGTGCCAGTTAGTCACTGTTTGTGGTGTGAATGGGCATGGCACATATTGTCTCAAACCCTTCTTGTTTATGGTTTACAAAGCATTTTGACAAGATATGTTAAACCAATGTTAACAAATGCCATCAAAATGTGTGAAGCAGCTTCCATTTGAGAAACACACCCAAGCCCTTCCATTAATCCAATTCGAGCATTAATTCAATTCTAGCATGGATCAGATGTGCCAAATTGCATGAACCTGCAGGCTGCAGCTCTACTGGACATAACAAATTCTTACCAACATCACTGTTGGTAATTTTCTACAATTTTGTACACACCAATATGCAAGCAACAACAATCAAGGAACAATTTTAAGGGTAATTCAATGCCTGTGCAAAATCAGTAGAGGAAACTTGGGCTCATACAGTAAACGTATCCATTTACAAAAGGCTCCTTTTTCATTCCACATTAATTTCCAATGCGTTACATGATGAATAACGCACAATTATATACGAGACGAGTTGAGATTATCCACCCAGTAAAACCGAGAAGCTGGTTTAATCAGCTGTGAATGCAAAGATTCAAAATCATGATCTCAGCCGTGCTGGTTCAACAGTCAGCCCTAAGGCTTGATACCAAGATCTCAGAGGTACCAGACCAGTGCTCTAACAGGGACTTAATGAACCCCTCACTCCCCTCCCCTGAGACTCTCCACCTCAGGACCTTATCCCATCCCAACATATGTGATGCTGGTTTCCTGCTCTAACAAGACCTTCATATGAACTCATGAAACACACACAGCCCCAGGTCTTTAACTCTGCCGTTGCTCTAGTAGGGTCATTATGAACCACCTGACATTCTACCCAGGAGCTGAACTGTAAACCTCAGCAGTGCTGGCTCTGTCTGTAACAAGGATACTATGGACTTTCTGAGAGACACAAAGCTTTAGGACTTGAACTCTGAACTTCTGGTTCAGGCTCATTATCCGACACCGTCATTCGGACCCCGCTACCAAGCATGATGAGATGTTAGCTACCTCGCCTGGTATATAGGAGTTAGTGGGTTCGATCCGGACCATGACGCCTGCTGTATATTTGGACCTTGCATGTCTCTCTCTCTCTCTCCCCGTGGTCACGTGGATTTATCTCCGCGTCCTCCGCTTTTTCCTTCCACACTTATAAACACGCGTTTCGAGTATTTGGCTGCTATAAATGTCCACGTGATACGCCACGTCGGTGAGCTATCATTCGTGGCCAGGTTGCTTCAGCAAAAAAGAGTTATACAAAGTTCAGTTGCCCTTATAAAAGTGTAGTTTAGTTTATAAAAAAATGCATTAGCATCGCTACAAAATAAACATACACCAGGCTCAACAAACATCAATATAAGCAGCTTATTCGTGCCTTGTTGCGGTCTTCATGTGAATTATCAAACTCAAAAGTCAAAATTCTAGATTTGAAGCTTTCGTGACTGCAAGGATTCATATTCTTAGGTTTTTTCGGTAAAGTCACGTAGGTAAAAATTTTAAATTAATAAAAGTAAAATAAAAATCACGACGTTTCGGAGGCAACACGCTTCCGTCTTCAGGTGGAACAGTCACAGCACGATAGCTGTACCAAGTGATACAGCTATTGATACAGCTATCCTGCTATGACTGTTCCACCTGAAGATGGAAGCTTGTGTTACCTCCGAAACGTCGTGATTTTTATTTTATTTGATTAATTTTAAATTGTTTACCTACGTGACTTTACCGAAAAAACCTAAGAATATCAAAAGTCCAAGTTCCTGTGGCGACCGCGACCAATGACAGAGGCACACGCGGGGCCCTCTCCACCTCCACGTCACCATCAGCTGTGCTGCGTCCGCCTTCACACAACTGCGTGCGTGTCTCTCTTAAACTTATATACACACAGGAGCACACACAAATGTTGAGATAAACAACTCCCCTCTCTTTTTTTTTATGATCAGTGGAAACAAGAAGATGCTCGGTGTATTCGGCACTTTGTTTCGTTCATCATTTCGTAATTTTTTTTTCTCTCTCTCTTGAGTAGCTCGTTACACACTTGGATGTTTGTTTGAATGCGTTTTTGTCCAGCAGTGGATCGATCACGGCTTAATGATGTCAACCTGTTACAGCTACCGGCGTGTTGTGTGTGTGTGTGGCTTCGGTCCATCACACCAGTCGATGGTGAATGAAGAAAACTGGAAACGCACGTCTGTAACACGTGTGTTGCCACGCTTGTCAATCCACTGCTGGATGAAGGCCTCGGCCACGTAGTGCGAGTCGTGGGGGTGGGTAACTTCACCACGCTGGTCAGTGCGGATTGAATGAACTACCAAATTTAGTTTGAACTTTAAACTTAAGTTTAACTTAGTTTAAACTTGGGTGATTAGCGGCCTTTGCTCGTGTAAATCACAACTACATTTAAAGCCCGAATTGACGATTACTTCCAAACCGGCTCGTGTCGGATATCCCACGACAGACAAAGCGAAGGGGGTTTGATAAACCGCGTTTGTTTTCTGGCGCTGGCCTTCCACTTCGCTTTGTTATTACAAAAACACCTCGCTCCATAGCCCTACCCCATGCCCGAGACAGATAGCGGTGATCTCTTTCTACCATATCATCATCATCCTCAAAGCAACACATCCTCCGTAACAGGAGTGGTTTACATCTCTGCCTCTATCGCGAGAGACGATATCTTCTACCTTGCACCAGAAGGGCACGTTGGCCGAAACGTCGGCTTGAGTTAAGCGCATGGCGTGTGTTGTTGTTGTTGCATCGCTGGCGACGCATTGCGAGAGAAAGGGCGGCCGTGTGTGTGTCCGTGTTCGTGGTGTCACGGCGGCCGTGTGTGTGTCCGTGTTCGTGGTGTCAGGGCGGCCTCGTCCCCACCAACCCCCTTTGGTTGCTCACCGCCTTGAGCAGCAGCAGCAGGAGCCCAGGCCGCAACGCCGCCATGTCTGCCGCTCTCCCTCTCACCCCTCTCTCTCTCTTAGCTCTCCCTCACCCTCTCTCCCTCTCTCTCTTAGCTCTCCCCCACCCTCTCTCTCCCCCTCTCTTAGCTCTCCCTCCCACCCTCTCTCACCCCCTCTCTCTTAGCTCTCCCCCACCCTCTCTCCCTCCCACCCTCTCTTCCTCCGCCCTCTCTCTCTTAGCTCTCCCCCACTCTCCCCCCCTCTCCCTCCCCCTCTCCCTTCCCTCTCTCCCCGTGCTGCGAGGCCCCCCCCCCCCCAGCCGGCTTCTCTCTCCCCAACTGCGCACGCGCGAGGACGGCCTCCCCAATTGGTCAGCTCGCCAAGAGCTCGGCCAATCACGTCGCGACGTGAGGATTTTCAACGTAGGTGTCCAAAGCGGTCCCAGAGTCTAATGCCTGACGTAATGTGTCGTATAATAAAAAAATTGCATCATTGGGAGGATGAGATTAACACATTAGAACAAGTATTTGTGTGTGTGTGTCAATTAGACAATAATGCTGGTAACGTTTTTGGTAAAAGGCAATGAATGGAAAATTAAGGGAATGGGCCGACTGGCGTCAGTAGTAGGCAGCCTCTGAACATACTCTTAGGTTTTTTCGGTAAAGTCACGTAGGTGAAAATAAATAATAGAAAAAATAATAAGAAATAATAAGAAATAATAAGTATTTTATTCCTATTATTAAAATAATAGAAATAATAATAGAAATAAAATAATTATTTTTTATTATTTTTTCTATTATTATTTTTTATTATTTTAAAGAAAAAAATTAATATGCATTTATTATTTATCATTTATATTATTTTTATTATTTATTTTCACCTAGGTGAAACGAAAGCTTCAAATCTAGCTTCCAATCTAGCCTCTGACCAGTTTCGTGAGCGAAACTTCATTATCTTTGGGAAGACTCAACCAGGGTTTTAATCACGCAACACAAAACGATGAAGTTAAAGCCAAAACGTTGCTTTATTTGATTTAGTCAGCATCAGCTGATGAGTGTCAACGTCTTCCGGAAGTTTTATATTCTGAAAGTTGTCTACCGATTGTTTTATTTGGCGTCCACAAAAAGTGATACTCTACACAATGGAAACGTCAGCCTCTGGATCTTCCGGAAGATTCTTTCGCAGACAGATGCTGCCACTCGCTCCGTTGGAGTTAGTGCCGTAATAACACCAGCGATTGTCATCATTATTATTAATCACGCGTTTACGAGTTGTGTTTTTTCTTACGATCGAAACAAAATAAATGTGGACAGGCGGCGACGAGTACGCTCGCTTACATAATTTTTTGTACATATACGAGGACAAAAATATTTAAACATCTTCTTGGTTCTTTCGGTAAAGCGTGGTGTTGTTTCATTCAGACGCTGTCTCCCCGACAGACCTGGTCTTCACCTGAGGACGGCTGCTTGTGTTGTGGCCGAAACGTCGTGAGAATTATTTTATTACGTCTTATTTTTATTATTTCATTACTTCCCTTCTACGTGACTTTACCGAAAGAACCAAGAAGATATGTAAACATGTTTCACTATTACATTTAATAGATTGAAAAACGTAACCACGCCCATTTCACCAACCAAGCTGGTTCGCCCCGCCCCCTTACCCCGCCCTTCTCCCTCTTGCCCCGCCCCCGTACCCCAAAATCACCCAATCCCGACCCCCCCCCTCTATTAACTCCCCCCACCCAAACACAGCCGTCTGCCTCTCTCACCTAACCCCCCCCACACAAACCCCGCCCCTCCCCCCTTTTTACTCTCGACCCCCCCCTCCTCTCCACTCACCCCGCCCCCACTCAGCCACCCCCCCTCTCAACGATCCCTCTCACAACCCAAACCCCGCCCCTCTCACTGACCCCTGTCGCCCCCTCCCCCCGTTAGCCCCTCCTCCTCCCTGCTCATCCCCCCCCCCCGTGAAAGCGGCGCGTGCCGCCGTGCGACTGGGAAGGCGCGAGAGGGGTGGGGGGAGAGGGAGGGCGAGAGGGTGGGGGGAGAGGGAGGGCGAGAGGGGGAGGGGTAGAGAGCGTGAGGGAGGGGGGGAGAGGGGGGTGGGGAGGGGGGAGAGGGAGGGGGGGGAGAGGGGGGTGGGGAGGGGGGAGAGGGAGTGGGGAGGGGAGTTGGGAGAGGGGGGGGGATGGGGAGTGGGGAGAGGGAGGGGGGTGGGGAGGAGGAGAGGGTGGGGGGAGAGGGAGGGCGAGAGGGGGAGGGGTAGAGAGAGAGGGTTGGAGGGGGTAGCGAGAGGGGGAGGGAAAGCGGGTGGGAGGAGAGAGGGAGGGCGAGGGGAGGGGTAGAGCGTGAGGGAGGGGGGAGGGGGTAGAGAGGGGGGGCGCGCGCGGGACCCAGGGTGTAGTACACGTGCTCGCGCTCGCGCGCAACACACAACACGCAGATCACGCACGGCACCCACACATCACCCACAAGCACGTGTTCCTCCCTCCTTGCCTGCACACACAGACACACACACAGAGAGCACGACACGCTCGCTCGTGTCGTGTGTGTAGTGTGTGGTGTGTGAGCAACACAACGCGGCGTTGTGCGCTCGGCCCGCGTGAGTTTGCCCTGAACGGCGCACACGCGCCACCCGCTCGGGCCGTCTTCTTCGTCTTCTTCGTCTTCCTCCTCCTCTCCGTGTGTGGTGTGTGTCCCGCTCCCGTGTTGGTACGTGCTCGCACGCGGGCATGACAAGGCGGAGTTGATGGGCTTAGCGCGAAGCATGCCGTCCAAGCTGCAGTTCCTTGCGGCGCTCGGCTTGGTGCTCGCCATGGTGTACCTCGAGAACCAGATCCAGCGCCTGGAAGAGTCCAAGGGCAAGCTGGGTACGTGTCCCTGTGTGTGTGTCCCTGTGTGTGTGTGTCCCCGTGTGTGTGTCACCCCGTGTGTGTGTCCCCGTGTGTGTGTGTGTCCCCGTGTGTGTGTCACCCCGTGTGTGTGTCCCCGTGTGTGTGTGTGTCCCCGTGTGTGTGTCACCCCGTGTGTGTGTCCCCGTGTGTCCCCCCCCCTCTCTACGCCGCCTGACACGATGCTTGTGATGCGTGTGTCTGTGAGAGCGATTTCACTACGGTATGTGTTGTATCCTGTACTGTATGACGGAACTACGGTGTGTTGTGTGTGTTTATACTGCACTGTATGTGCACACTGCGCATTGTGTGTGCGCCGTGCAGTGTGTACACTGCACTGTATGCAAGAGCACGAGTGTGTGTCCATTGTGTGTTAGAGAGCACTACTGTGCCTGTGTGTGTACACTGCTACAGCACGACAAATGTGCACACTGCACTGTGTTATGGCACTACATTGTGTGTGTACACGACACTCTGTGTACGTTAGAACAATAGAGTGTGTACATTGTGTGTTAGAGAGCACGACTGTGCCTGTGTGTACACTGCTACAGCACTACAAATGTGCACACTGCACTGTGTTATGGCACTACATTGTGTGTGTACACGACACTGTGTACGTTAGAACACTAGAGTGTGTCCATTGTGTGTTAAGAGAGCACTACTGTGCCTGTGTGTACACTGCTACAGCACGACAAATGTGCACACTGCACTGTGTTATGGCACTACATTGTGTGTGTACACGACACTCTGTGTACGTTAGAACACTAGAGTGTGTACATTGTGTGTTGGAGAGCACTCCAGTGTCTCTGTGTACACTGCTACAGCACTACATTGTGTACACGATATTCTATGTACGTTAGAGCTCTCTAATGCGTTGTGTGTACTGCACTTTGTGTGTGTGCAGTGTTTATACACCGTCATGTGAGTGCGTGTACACTGGCTGTACACTAAGCAATTGATTTGTGTGTATACTGCAACTGTGTGAAATACACAATGCATTGTGTGTATTGTATATGTACTGTACTTGTGTGTGTGTGTGTGTATATATCGTGTGTGCGCATAGACACAATTGTGCAGTGATTGTGTATACACCACATGTGTGTGTCTTAGTATGTATGCATGCCCCGTGTGATCTATGTTTGTGCTCTGTATATAATATATACATTGTGCTGTCAGTGTACATTGTGTGAGTGGAGGCGTTGTAAATATGCTGTGAATGCATTGCCAGCATGTGTACTGTGTATACAATGCAGTGAAAGTCTACTGTGTATACACTGGGCTGAGAGTGTTGTGTGTTTTATAGTGCTTGTGTGTACAATGTGTACCATGTGTGTGTACTACATGTACACAGCTCTGAGAATATACACACGGTGCAGTGTTTGTACACTGTAACATAAACTGTAGCGTGTATTCATTGTGCTGTAGGTATGCATTGTATGTGTACTGTCTATATATATAAGGTGCTTTAGAATTGTATTGTCTGTTGTGAGTGTGTACATTGTGTGTGTGTGTGTGTGCACCTGGGTCCGTCTCGTAACGTGCCAGCATCGAGCCCTTTGCTGCTTCACGGTGGCCTCGAGGTGCACCTAGCCTGGCACAAGCTCAGTGGTGATGTCACCGCCACTTAGTGTCGAACGCCGGTCGTTGTTGTTGTTGTTGCTTCTGCCTGTGACTGCGTGTGTCCAACATACACAGTTCGTACAACATACACAGTATGCCGATGGCATTCTCAGTGTGTGCATTCTCTCACCGGTTTGATTCTCACGGCATCTGTTTAAGAGTAATTATCTAAACCCTCAAATTTCACTATTGACGACGTGGGATCACCTGAGCACGGCATCTGCTGTGTGGTTGGGCGTCGTCGTCATTGTATTCTGGTGGTGGCTGGCCATTTCTGTGTCGCTGGATTGCTGAGACAACGGTGGCGAGATGTTGGCTACATCCCACTGGAGGAGGTCGTGGGTTTGATCCCGATCCTGACGGCTTAGAAATTTGGAGTTTGTGTGTGTCTCTCTCTCCACCGTGGTCGCGTGGATTTTTCTCCGGGTCCTCCGGTTTTTCCCCCCTCCACATTTAGAAAGAACGTGCGTTTAGATGATTTGGTTGGTTTACATTTCCACACAATGAGCCACTTCGTTGGGTTATCATTTGTGGCCAGGTGGCTTCTGAAAAAAAGAGCTATAATAACTCGATTGGCCTTACCTGGTAAAATAAAAAAAAAGTTAAAATCACAAAATTGAAAAATGACACCAGAGGATGGTGCAAGTTGTGGTGACACGTATGAAACAGTATTTACAGCCATTCCTTGCAATACAAGTAACCACCCCAAATGGTTAAATATAGGACACGCAAACAACTTTCGCTTTCATGTGTGCACTGAAACGAACCATAACCAAGCTCAAAAAAAGTCTGAACCTTGACCTTAGCCCAAAACTATAACCCACCTGAGCCTCTTAATGAGACACAAGCAGGATAAGCCAACTTGAGGTTTTTGAGTAATCCCCTATAGGCCATATGAGCTACTTATTATTTGCACTGTATTTTATCTCGACAAGACACTTATGTTTATGAAAAGCGTGTCTTATTTTGTTATATAACAGATGTTTTAGTAACAGCTGTGCTTGTGTTGAATGTAGGATTTTGTGAGTGATAGAGCCAAATAATTTAGATTATTAAATCTTTAAAATAGCACGTGCTGGTGATTTTATATGGCACTGATGTGTATTGAAAAAGAGATGTTGATTAAAACATTGCCTTCAATTCTCATTGCTGCCACTGATTTCAAATGATTACGTTTGACCTATTTTCAAAATCATCCCAAAGCAGAAGTTACAGCAAATAATGAAAGCAGCGTTTGCCATCCTAAGTGGCCTCCAGTATTGCTTTTTTGGTCTATATTGCCCCAGGTTTTTCTTTTCAAGATTTCTTTCTCATCGAAGCCTCGTAGCGTGGGTTTTAGGTCCCTCGGCTCCTGGAGCCAAGCTAAGGCACTTAGACAAGATGAAACCGAAGAGAAGATGAGACGGCACACGCCACGTTTCTGTTTGCAATTGCAGCCAATTAAGCTGTCCTTCTTGTTCCGTTTTGACAGCGTCACGGTGCCACACTTTGCAACTGCCCCTTAATGCTTTCTTTGAACTGCACAAGTGTTCAGTACTGCAGCCTCTAACCCAGAATAAGTGAAGGCTTTGCCCCCCCCCCCTCCATAGTGCAGAGCAGCTGGAAAATCAAGGACAGATGTGCTAGTGTCCTATCTTGCACAAAGGAGGACTTCTTTTGAACCATCATGTGCTACTGTCATTATCATTTACCCCCAGTGAGAGTCAGCAGAACGCAGTACAGTGGTCCCATTATTTGTAGCACCAGCAGGGAGAAAGAAAGTGGGGTTTATTCACCAGAATTCAAATATTTTTCTACGGCTTTGTGATTCGTGCAAGGTCTTGTTCGGCATCATTATCAACGTCCAGTTGCCCTAAGTGAATAATGTTGGGGGTCATCTCCATGAGAGGGTCATTCTAGCTGACATCAGTCCCTTTTCCGGATCTCCCCGGTTGTTTGTGATATATTTTTATCGTCTTCCATTGTTTTCGCTTGGTTGGGGCACGAATTCACAAATTAATCACTTTAAAATAAGCTTAATGGCTGTATCGGCGATGCAAGTGTTGGTTATCACAGGGTTTCACGATAACCAAAGGCAACTAAGCCTATTGTTGTCTTCTCTGAACACTTTGAAGTTGTGGCAGAGGTGGCCCACACTGATTTCAACTGCAGCGGGGACCATAGAACAACAAAAAGCAAAGTTACCGTAAGACGGAAGCCTAAAAAGTGTCAGTAAGACTACTCTTGAAAAGGAGTGTGTGTGTGTACTCACTGGCTTGAGAGGCATACGACTGTTCAATTTTTCAATACCAGTCTCTGAGAATAAAGCCGCTTCTGTTATGCGTGTTGCTGTTGGTGTAACATATGACTCGCCGGAGATGTTTCTCCATTTGACATTTTCTTTTTTGAAGGTAAATTGCGTTTTGCGAACAAAAAAAATTCAAATCCAGAGCTCCCTTCTAACACGTGGCCCCCTGTGAGTTCTTTCCTTTCATATGTAGATGCCTCGATTTTGCCAGCATCATTATTTTAGTAAGATGCAGCGGACAGGCGGGCAATCATGGCTGGCACACACCCCCCACCCACCCCCTTGTGTCGTGCAGCAAAGGAAAGGAACGTGTTTGCTTTTCGCACTTTAAGTGAGTTCCGTATCCTGGGGTGGGGGGGGCTGGTGACAAGTTGGCTGATGGTGGTGAGGATGTGGTGGGGTGGAAGGGGGGGGGGGGGCCCTTCACTAATGCGCACCTGCTCACTCTGAGTCGTGCCAACAGCTGCACGTTTTTAAATGGCAAGCACGCGGGCTCGGCTCGGCGCTTGATAAAGCTGCAGTGCCGAAACTGTGGCCGGCCCTGGCATTTCGAGCCCGAGCCGTTCCAAGTGAAACTCCGCAGCGGATGGGGATGCGCTTAAGAATTATCCGTGCAAAGTTTCGGGCAAGTGATATACGTCAGGTTTTCCCCCCAAAAATAAAGAAGTACAATTATGCGCACATTACTTAGTGCAACAGGTCTCCAAATGGTGGCCTTTAAAACGACGATTAAACGTAGCTGAAGCTGAATGGGTGTTTTTTTCTCGCGTTTGTTAGGCGGAAATGGGAGTATCTTGGGGAAACATAAAAGTTAAGTGTTATCAAGGCTTTCTAAGACGCCTGCTTTTGTCAAACGTTTACAAAGCAAAATGTGGCTTCCCTTTAAGGTTTATCCAACAGAAACCTGTTCACACAGGAGCACCGGGGGTCCGTGCTCCTCTTCCGCGATGGCAGCCCTGGGGTTTGTTTTCACCTCTATGCATGGCAGTCGTCACGTCGAGGGCCCAGATTCATCTCCATAGGCCTCGAGTCTTTGACAGCGAAACGGCCTCGAGTTGGTTCGGGGATCAGTCGTGGAGTGTCAGCAGAGGAAGCTTAAGGGGGTCAATGGTGCATATTTTCACCTACGTGTGTACCCAGGCCTAAGCCACGGCTGCTGCTTTGCACAGTGTTTCTTTTTTTTGCCGAGATTTTCTACGTAAACAAACCAGAACCCCCTTTCTTCATCGCGCTGGTAAATCCAAAACAACATTCGCCGAGTTTGTGCGCAATGCGTTGGCGGTAGCCATCGGTGGAGAATTGTCAGACTCGACCGCAGTGCCATGAGACTTGCCTGATGTGTAAATACGTGGCAGTGTTTGTAGACCAGGGGCACCGAGGTAACATCTGCCAGAGCATATCCATAACAACGACAAAGGACTTCACGCCTGCAAGCGTTGCACTGTGCCCATTCACTGCATGCTGCATTGTTAAATGTGTATGCAAACATCCAGTAGCAAGGTGGCCCTGTACTTTGACCAAGATCCGAATGAGCTTCGGGTCTTTGATTGTGCACACGCTGAGGTGCAACTAAACGCATTTAGACAACGGTTCGTGGGAATGATTCGAGCGTTTACTGCCTGCCTCTGTGAAAACAGCCGTACACAGAGCATCTATTGTCTCGTGAATGGACACACGGAGTTTATTGCGGGGCCTTGGTCCTGTTCCCTTGATGGGCGGATTGCAATTTTGAATTGCATTCCCCCCCCCCCGCATTGCTGTTGACAACTGAGATTGTGCACATGCAGTCGCATCGCATCCTCCGTGTGCACTAACCACACTGCAGATACATCGCACGTCGCTTCAGAGCGTGTGCATCTTGCAAGCGGTCTGCTGGTGCTTTCACGGTGTCACTCGTGCGCGGTTGGTGCTGCTGTCCCATGCAAGAGATCTTCTCGGGGCCGAAGAAATGTCGGCGCTTCAACTCTATTTGCGCAGTTGACGTTGCAGAAATGTGGCTCTGTTTTGTAGGAAGGCGCTTGCACGCAAGCGAACAAAGACGGTCACTGCATGGCGTATTTTCAGATGGCCTTCTGCGGCCGTTTGGAATGCCCTTCTGATAATAGGAAGCCACTGGAATTATGCACTTTTAAATCTAGATTGTAAACGAATTTCTTTATAACTGCTTTTTGTGTTTAGTTTGTTGTCTTTTTCCTGCACCTCCGATTAGCACGGTTGGCTATGCGCGGTGCGAAAGAAGTTCAACATACACACATACATGGGGAAGACACAAGCCATGAAGTAGTTGGCTGGCCAAAAACTGTATGCGGAGAATAGCAAGTTCATAAGTTACGCGTGTTTATTTTGAAACTTGGTGGGAGCCTCAAAATAATGTGGTCTGTGTCGCATTAGTAATTTTATGAGCACCCTCTAGTGAAAATTTGTGGTGCCGCGTGTGAGTAGATTTTCCCGCAGTCGGATAAAACGGGGGAGTCTGAAGGCGGGGATGGTCTTACATAAAACATATATTCGTGTGGAAATGTGTTTTTTTTTAATGATTTAAATTACAAAAAGATTAAATGCTGCCTTCAACAGGCCAAAAAAAATTCGGTTTTATTTCCCCCATTGTGTCTGGCCAACACAAATATTTCAGACGATGATATATTTCAATAAATAATAAGGTAATCACTTTTCATTCGTCTGTTCAGGTCTCTTCACAGATGTTTTAACAATGCGAGAAATGTGAATGTAACCTAAAGTTTATGAGTTTGGGCTTGTGTGCAGTTGCAATTTGCTTAGGCGGCATTGGAGTGGCGCTTACATTTTAATTATTCCCACGAAAGAATGAGTATTTAAATGAATTGCTGTGGATAAATGGCACTTTCATTCGTAGTATCGTCGAGAAGGACAATCTAGAATGTGTAAAGAACTATTATGAATTGAGATAAAATTCCATGTGAACGTCATGCCTCTTGTAAAATGAGTATAATTATAGGAAATAGTTGAATATGTAAATTAACAAGGAATTCCGTTGTGTGGAAAAGTATACCTTTCTGCCACGTGTGTGCATATAAAGTGTACACCCAATACAGCAGTGCTAATTAAATGTTCTTCCTAAGTATTTGCGCGCCGTTTGTAATTGTTTCACATGCGTGCACCGCAGCAGTAAAACTCTCCCCTGGCCAAAACCGCACACTCCTGAGCACAAGCCCCACCATTGTTGGCAGCAAACTCCCTGCTCGCCGTTTTCTGAGGACCTTTTGGCCTCAATCGTAGCCACTGCTGTTTGGGTCGCACTCCATGGCGGTGCCGCTTTAATTGCGACGATTTAGTGCGTGCACACGCACATGCGCGCTCGGGCACGCTCCGTCCATACAGTACACGGACTCCCACCGGCGTGCTTTCGGCACGCCGCGGGCTAAAGTTGCACCGCAGAGGGCTCAACGCGGCTCAACCGAGGGGTTTGTTGCCGTGGAGTTTTTGTGAGCCGGCACGCTTGTCCGCCGGGAAAACACCCGTTTAGGTCGTTTCGTCTCGATCTGAGGTTGTTGCTCCCGCGCGTTGCTTTTCTGGCGCAGGAAAGAGTGGAACTCGGCGTCTTGGCGTCTTGCTCCAGCCGTGGCACCCGAAATTTTTGGAACTGGCCGCAGCTTAACGTTGCAAGTGAGATTGCCGGCTTGCGCGGCTTATGCCGGCGTGGCCACCTCGAACGATTTATAGGTCCGCCCAGTAGGTAGTCTACAAAGCAGCGGAGTGGGCTGTTTTTATATCGATATAAATGTGGTTCGAGTGTGTATAGAGGCTGCTTAACGGCATAAAGCATTCGTCAAAGCATCACTCAAGCCGCCCTAACTCCCGTGTGAAGATGGCCTTTGTGATGGCCACGTTCACTGCCTTTGGGTGCATCTTTCTCGTAAAGGCTTGGGCACCGGGTGTACAGTTTGTGGGCACACAATTACAGTAATTGACCCCGATTTATCTTGTTCAGGCTTTACCATAAGGTTTTTTTTTAGTAAATGAAGACACCACTTTTCATACTTGGTGAATTGGCAATAGTAAAAGATACAGCTGCATTACTCAAAGAAATTAACAATTGGGCTTCACTCACTATTTATCAGGCAGAAACAGTCTGACATGGGCATTTTGGTCTTTAAGTGTATTACCTACATAGAGGTGCATGTCGTTAATCCCCTGGTGCTTGCCACACAAGCACGCACGTGAATACATTTACGGGCACGGGTTTTCATGGCACGGCATTTTAAATATTGCTTTCACATACCGGAGCCTCACTCGTGGGGTTACGAATGCACGGCACAGTAGGAAATAATGGCAATGCTCTGGTAGAGTGGCTCGGATTCCATCTCTCAAACTTGTGGTGTCAGCTCACTGCATGTATTTGGGCCGACCTTTAAAAGCACAGGTTTGCCAGCCACCACTATCGAGATATTGTTCTTAGTTTTGCCCACACCTTCCCTTCAAAGCACTGCTATCCCTTTACTCATTGTCATTCACCCTGAATGCTGATTTACCCAGATAACAAGTTGTTGCTCTGTCCAAGCTTCGTGCAGTCGTTTGATCGATTGAAACGATCATATTTAACGTGTGTAATCTGATGATAAGGCGCCAGGGGTCTGAGAAGTTGCAGGATTATTTGCCGGCTATCGGTGAACTTTGGCTCGGTGCATCTCTCGTGCGAGATGGTGTGAGTGGGTGGGGGGGAAATTGGATGGGACCAGTAGCTGGGGAATGAGGGAAGGGGGGTGGTGGGTGGGTCGTGGCCGAATAGAAAACCAGCAAATTGAATTATTGCTGTTGAAATGCCTTGTAAACAGTTTAATAGCATAAAGTAAAATCTTTTCAGTTGAATAAACTTTTCTTGGCAGTCTCCTCTGCCAAGATGTCTGATTTTGTCTCGTGTGCTTCGCGCGGGCTGTAAACAATACAAGAGCTCCAGAGACTTTACGACGGTGGGGCCTAATGAGCAGCACTGTGACCTCTGGGTCCGGAGTTCATTGGTTTGAGTTCAACCTCTGCTCTAAAATAATTTGTCACGGAGGGGACCTTTGCAAGCAAACAGGTCTGTGTGCTTTTAATAAAAGATTCCCTGACACTGATGGAAAGAGTAAGCCATTATTATGATGCAGTGTTGGGACTACATTATAAGAATTATATGCGGTGGAACAAGCAATTAGTATGTTTTTACTGCCTTTCTTTTTTCAGGCTCATCGGATTTGTGTAGAAACCCAACGTGACCGTGGTTGTGAACGTGCAACTGGCTGAATACCTTCTCCGTCGAACCAGGAGCTTGAACTCTGACGCGCCACGTGACGGGACTTGCCAGACGCATTATGCAGAATCTCTTTCCCCCGTCTCACTTTTATTAATTATACTTTGGTATTCATTGCAGCTTCAGCTGATAAAAATGTAAACGTTTTGGAATGCTCCCATGGGCTCGAAAGAAGTTCAACATTTGTACATACAAACATGACCCAACGTTCCAGCTGTTCTAAGAAGAACTTGAAAAAGTAGTGTCTGGTGACTGCCCAGAATCTATAATAGAAGTTTCATAAGGAGCTCTGTGGATGTAACAATGACCTTATAAGAGCACAACGCACAATCGAAAAAAATGTGCATGTCTAAAGTAAAAATTCAGTACTCTGCCAGTCGTCCTACAAACTTGTTTAAGATTCGCCAAAAATCCCTGCCCACATGCCCCTCAGCACAACTATTTTTGGCACTGCAGATATCTCTTCTGTCAGGCTGAAAAGTAAAACTATGATGAGACTCGACTCTCTTGCCCACCATAGTGTGTGTGTGCGCACACGCATATATATATCTAGAGGCATCGAAGGACAGCCGAGCTAAGGGAAACTAGTTATTGCCTGCGGTCTTGGCATCTCATTGGCATTGCAAAAAAAATAGATTTTCAAAAGCTCTTGTCTTTTGATGTGCGGTGCAGTTTTAACTGCTGCACTGTTTTTACCGCTGTGGTGGTAGGCAGCGTATCGGTGCTTTGTGGCCTTGCCAGCTCGCTGTAAACAATGGAAATAAAACTAAGAGCCAGTTGGGGTTGCAGTATGATGCCCAGGATGAGCGATGCTCTCCCTCGACCATCGCATTTAGGCCAACCAGCATAGTTGTTTCATTCATTTGGTTTGTTGTCATTCATTAGGTCCTTGTCTGTTTGTAGCCATATCGAACATGTAATTTAGCAGCAGAGTGGAAGTTTTTGCAGGGAGATGTCGAGAACATTACGCCTGACAAGAAGGTTGCGAGCCTTTCTGTAAACTTAATTGTTGGAACATTACGGCTGAGAACTGTGGTCCATTCGACACATTTGTTAAAAAATAATTGAGAAAAATACAAAAGCATTGCTAGTACTTATATGAGCACTATTTTTCACTAAACAAATTGGGAGGTATTGATCGAGCAGTCAAGAGTGGACGATAGCGCACCTCCAGCGAATATCATTGCGCATTACGTGCATGTTGAAAGTTGTCGGTCAGGCTACCATTTCTAACATAACCGCCGTAGTTAAAAGAAATCATTGTTTATGGGCTGCCTGCAAGCAGTGTGTTGCCCATGACCAGGTTTGAAAATAATATTGTTAAAATGCTTGCCCTTTGGGAGACATCTCCCGGAAGAGATACTCCATGCGGCACTCAGAGCACTTGCAGATTATATAGTATATAGTGCTGCTTCTGCAATAACATTGTTTGTAATTCGTAAAAAAAAAAACTGTTTGAAATTTTCTCCCGACGGACAAATTGCGCCGAACTCTGGGATCTGTTGGTAATAAACTAATGAATGTAAATTTTGTTTCGTCGTTTGGGGTTGGCATGTTATCTGAATAAAATAACCTTCTTTGCTATTTTCACCGTGGTGGAACAACAGGTTAATTATTCCTCGAAGAGTACGAGCGAAATGCGTGTGGTAATTCGCGGTGATACCGCAGGTGTGATTGTGAAATTTTAATGCATATTTACTTTGGACTAAATTGCCAAGTGCATTCGTGATGGCTTTGTTTTGTTGACAACCAGAGGAAACGCATTAACGTTATTGCTGAGAGAGGGCGAGTGGAGGGAATGGGGGGGGGGGGTGCTCACTGCATTTTCACAGACCATTTATTTATTTGTGTTTAGTACCAGTGAGGCAAATCGTTCAAACACAACCCGCATTTGCACACAAGCCCCAGCGTTCACGTCTGATGAATACGAGTAGGCTTCAGAACGCGCATGTGTGTTTGCCAAGCTCGGTAGAAAATAACTCTTCGGGAACTCGATAATAAAACATTTCATCGAAATAAAATGGTAACTTTTATTTATTTTTATATGAATAAAGATCCTTTTGCCGTGTTTTTAGCTGACGATAGTGCAGCGCGCTTGTTTGTTTATCATGCATTGGAACGTAATCGGAAGTAAACAATGTTTTGTTTAGTGAATGAGCACTTGTGATTTTACGCTCTCTGTACATCACGCATGCAGAGGAGTGCGCATTATAAACGAGAGTGAGCAGCAGCACTCAAGTAAATACAGAAGAAGCCATTGCATTTTATGGAAAGCCATTTGTCAGATAATAAAATAATAAGCAAACAGGCCGGGGTCTGCTTGACTACGTAACAAATACAAGAAAATGTTTGCAATCAGCATTTGGGCAAATCTATGTACCGGCTTCAAATTTCTGAGTCACTTCAGCAGAGTGCTGCTTTGTTGGACATTGTTCAGTCGCTCGCTTGATATTTATAATTAGTCATGCACGACTAACCCCTTCCGTCCTGCTTTGTTGCTTTGCGAATCTGCGTCCATCGAAACAAAACAAGCGGGGGCAAGTGGCCGCACACAAAAAAAATAGAAAAAGTAAACGTCCGGCCGAAGGGTTTGGTAACCCATTTGTCGTTGACATATCGGCCTTTTAAGGGGCAGCTCCATACTCTAGTCGCGTCCCCTGTGTGATTTAAAACACAGGCGACCACGCCTGGGATGTGCGCACGCCACGCGCCACATCAACAGTTAAGGCCGTGAGCATTATATAACCCTTCAGTACTGCTGCGAACTAAAACGCGTGTTTAATAAATCACGTGAATCACAATGGATGCGTTTTGGGTTTTTTTTTTACGACGGTAAAAGTCGTGCCAAAATTAATTTGTGTCCCGTGTACTCACCCCTTAGGTTTTGATTTACTTTCAGCTTTTGCTCCACAGCCCGTTTTTATTTATTAATTATCCACTGTGCTTCTGCTAGGCAAGGGTGCGGGGTGGTTGGGCGAAGGGCCAGTCAGTCATGCCCCAATATTCTTCATCGTTTGGACTGTCCGAACCAATTGAGCGTGGCTGTAAAAGGTTGGGAGGACTTAGGAGTTGGCGGGGTGGGTGGTTTGGGGGGAGAGCAAAAGAACAGCCATTGCCTCGGCCACGATTGACCTTTTACGTAGGAGGAGGATGACGCCGAGGTGTCAGCATCGGATTAGAGAGTTGCTTACCAACCGCGTGCCACCTCGGCATGCTTTGGGATGTCGAGGATTGAAGCAGGGATACCGCGGGTTGGCGGTGGGGATGGCGTGGGTTGCGGTGAGATTCCACGAGCTGACCGCCAGCTCGACTCAACATCTGCTTTGCTTCTGCGCAAGTTGGCACGTGCCCCCCCCCCGCGAGAATTAGCAACAGAGGCCACGCTTGCGCAAGCGAAAGCCCGATCGCAGGGAATTTCCCCGCGCGGTGCCACGAGTTTATTAAATCGGCAGTGCGTTTATTGCATTTTGCCTGATTCGGTGTAGGAGCGATTGTGTGGTTTGTGGAGATGGCTCCGTGTGGAATTGAATAAGCGTGCTCCATGACATTGTTGCGAGGCCCCATTGCATTATGGATAGCAGTGTCTGACCGGAGTGATTTGGATGCCCGGTAACGGGGCCGGTGTGCACTTTTATTGCCATATTGCCATGTAAAAGAAATCTGCCCTGCCTTTCATTAATATTTGGCCTTTGTTACTCGCTCGGCAATCCCATAGTGCTTCACTGAAGCACATTGGGAGCGTGTGCGCTGTGAATGCATTAGTGTCACTTTAAAGGGCAAGTGTTTTGTTATTTGGCACTTGCGGCTGCTGTGAGGCTACAGCGGTAACACACCCAACCTGTTTGCAGTGAGAAAACCCTGTACGTTTGCATCAACTGGGGGCCCTGTGATTGAGCCAACTTGGCATTTCTATGAATAATGACTACCATCGATGTAATCGTATAGCATCTCAACACACCAGCGGTCCTGCTGCTTCAGGCGAGAGGCAAGGTAACAGATTATTTTCTTTGAACCTGTCTCCGTGACTTTACCGAAAGACCCAAGAATATGAATTCCTGCAGTCACGAAAGCTTTAGGTCAAGGAAATGAGGTTACAAGTCAACGGCCTCAAATATTTACGCAACTTAAAGTTGCAAACGTAACTAAATATGCCTAAGTGTGAACTTTTTGCCCGTGTACATATGTACTGGACTGCATTTCACATTAATAGCATGGTAAGCCTGAACAATTGAAAGACATTTGCCTTTTGCTGGTGCTTGGTCCCATCCAACTGAACGTGCTTGCTAGTTCTTTTGAAAGCTGGCCAAAATAAATATATTTATATATTTTTTTTTCCCCTTTTACGATCATGAATTGCTTTAATTTTACATCACGAACCTTGCTCATCTATCCCAAATAGTCAACGATTTATTTCTCTCATGAGCATGGATGCAATGCAGTAATCATCTATGTACAGCCCCTAAGGCAGTGGTGAATAAGTATAACCCGTAAAAACAAAGTTTTTCACTATAAATCCTTTATATGCGTGGCGGCTAGAGTCCTCTCGTCCTCTGGCTTGAGATGGCTGCCACCTATGGGTCAGATGATTGTCTACCAGTATTAAGCAATTGGTAATTAAATATTTAATTAGTTTTCCCTAAACAGTGTAAAATTTAGGAAAAAAATTTTCACGAACATTAATTGTCTCGCACAACGAGTCTGTGTGCAAAATGTCAGCTCGATTGGATCACGGGAAGTGGGTTAAAAAACGACCGAAAGATTTGCACAGTCGTAAGCAAGCATGCAAGCAAGCAAGCAAGCGAACTTAATATAAAGGATTTAAAAATACACAAAGTGCTTCTGATTTTATCAGCCCCAGAGATGTAATGGGCTGAGTCAACTTCCAACCACGATTTGAACTCGCAACTTTCCACTTGCGAGCCTCTCATTCTACTGCCTGAGGAACCTGGCAAATCACGATGCATTGAATCGTTTGTTTAAAGGCACCGCATACGCTTATAATACACGCAGTGGTATCGTGTGTAAGATTCATGTCGATTGTACACTGATGTTCACTTTGGTTTCATGGTCACATGAAACTGTGCAAACAACGACACACATGAGAAACAATGTAAATGATAACAGTAAAAACAAGATTGAACGTACATTTTTCTTGGATTGATTCACGACCTCGCAGCGTGACATTTCATTGAATCGCTGGGGCAAGGGCACGTGAACTATTACATATCTACTTAATATAACCCATGTCAAAAACTTGAAATGACTAATTGTCTTCAAGGGGTTGACCAGTCATTCTTGGTTTGTGGGATGGGGGGTGGTAAATGGAATCATTTACCAATTCCATTTGTTCTTTTTAAAAGGGAAATGTGTGTTTATTGGAGCGCCGGCTGAATATATACGACAGACAGGCGGCGGCGTCTCTGTGGATCTCCGCTGTCCTGGCCCACAAGCGGCAGTTCATTTTAGGAGCTAATTAGCGCACGCATCTGATGGGAGACACCTCTTCCAGCAAAGCTGTGCACGCTAAGTAGGGCGTGATGATATGAATAAAAAAAAGTATTATTGGTATTATAGCAGTGATTTTTTGTTCTATAGCCGGGTAACCAAGAGGTTAACGCATTTGCCACTTAGCCAATTTGGCACTGATCAGTGCGACACTTGTCAGTAATGTCTGCTTGCCTTGTGTGTGTGTGAAGATTAAAGACCCTGTGATGTCATTTTCAAGAGTAGGCCATTGTTTCTGTGTGTCATGGCCGAAGTCAAGAAAGACATTTGTCAACTATCTACAACTATATTTGTGAAAAATATTGTTTATCCCACTCTGTGGCTGCTCCCTATGGGGTCACGCAGCTGTTCTCGTAATGAACTATGAACCCAGAAACTTGTGTTGGACTCCCAGCCACTGCTAACATCGGTGGTGAGTGATATCTGAACTGGTGCCGAGTTGTCCTCTTCACCAAGCTGCACTGGTCTGCATCCAGCATGGTGTGGATGAGGCTTTCATGCAGCAGTGAATGGTGTTGCTTTTTATTTTTTTGGCTACAAAAATTGAATTGTAGTTTATGAAATACAGAGGATTCTTTAATTCATGTTACTTTTAGCATTATTCGCTGAAATCATGTGAAACAGGTTAAAACATGCATGTTTGCTGTTAACGGTTTGCACGTGTTAATAAAAAAAAATCTGCCCAACGGAAGAGATGAAGGTGCTTGTTTATACTGCAAGCGGATGTAATATGGTCTCGGCTAATTTAGCCGTCAGGATTAATCTTTAGAAAATAAACACTAAAAGGGGCGCCTGCATTGATGGCTTCCCCCATGTGAATTTATTTATACATACGGTGTAAATGATGTTTAGGATTACTGAAAAAAATAAACAACCTCGAAAAAAAAAACATTGCTGGTCACGTGTTCCTCAGTCAAGGCCATCATCACCAGCGCATCTTGGGTGCAACCGTAGAGAATCGCAGTCCGCCCATCAATTCACCATCACCTCGTCGCCTGTTTTTGCGACCTGCCTATCAGCAGCGTTGAAGTAGCTGTAACCTAAAGTGAATAAAAGACGGATTCCAGAAGTCGTCTCAAAGAGCTTTATTACACATACGGTGTAAATGATGTTTAGGATTACTGAAAAAAATAAACAACCTCGAAAAAAAAAACCATTGCTGGTCACGTGTTCCTCAGTCAAGGCCATCATCACCAGCACATCTTGGGTGCAACCGTAGAGAATCGCAGTCCGCCCATCAATTCACCATCACCTCGTCGCCTGTTTTTGCGACCAGCGCATGGCTGCTTCCGTCCGACCATTTCGCCCCGTGATAATATTACATAATGATTACAAACCACGTGACTTTGGTGGGCCATTACGAGCCCCCGAGTTGAGTTACAGGCGATTGACCTGTGACCCTGCAGCGCGTGCATGCAAGCCCGCTGATGCCTGCCCCTTCAAACTCATCCTGAAGCCTCTCTTTTTTTGTGGTGTTGTTACGCCGTGTAGTTTTCCGAAATTACAATTCTGCTCATTTCCACGTTGTTTGCAGTGTGATGGGGGTCGTGATTGAAGGCGTAATCACCGTTTGTCCTTTTTCAGTTGTTTGCATGTAATGTACGGTGATAGGCTTAATACAATCAGCTGTTTTGGTGTTCGTGAAATGTATTTTCAAAACAGAAATTATAATGGATTTATAGTATAGATGCATATTAATCTGGGCAATGAACTAGTACATTACAAAAAATGAAAGCTATCATCTTTTAGCGAATGTGGTTCATGCTAAACACTTTTAATATTGTCCATCTTTTATTAAATCTAAATAGTAACACAATTATATCTATGATACAAGAACCAAAAAATCGTGAAATCCACGAGTGCACCCATCACGTTGTTTTCATGTAAATCTAAATAAATTATAAGGAGTCTAGCAGTAAAAAAAATAATTAAAGATGTTTGACATTTGATTAGAAAGCGGGCCACATTACTTAAGATGATTCCATACTTCACACGCAGCTTTGCAAAATTGCACCGTGCATAAAAAGATGTCCAGATAAATATCTCGGAGCAAGGCTTAACCATTTACATGCCGTGCATCTATCTGCAAGTTACTCACCGCTTTGGCTCCGCAATGTGAACGTTTCACCTGGGCCTCGATTGTCTCTACGATGAACAGTTCCGCCCCCCCCCCCCCCCCTTTGCAATCAAACGCAGTGACGCTCGCAATAATCGTGTGCGTGTGCGATCGTCAGTACTATTGTCCCGTCAAATTAAGCTTTCCAAGCGCTGAGCTTGGGCAGTGCGACTGCTCGCGGTATTGTTAAATGATGCACTTTGCATTTTCCTTAAGAGACATTTCAAAGGGGAGTGTGATGAATGGATGGTAATTATGCTTGTGGCATTTAGAGCATCAGAGGGCGTGCCCGTGATGAACTGGTTTGATGGCTCCCAACAGTATGCCACGGAGTTTTTTTTTTATTCCTTTGGCCATGGAAGGGTGTTATTTTGATAAAGATTTTTTTTAATTAACAGTTCCTTTCTGCCGAATTACATTAATCATTTGCGTAAGTGTACGTTTACATAATTAGTGGTCTTAATTTGCCAGAGTGGATGACGTCAGTAGTCTTGAAGATGTCGTTTTTGAAAAAGGTCATTGCAGTTATAATTATGACTCGTTGGTATGTGGCATACAAACAATTGTAAAACAATCCACAGTCTACATTGTCGTGTCAACAACAATATACTAATTACACATCAGCACCTATTTGTCTTGGCCTTTAATAATTAGCGACCATTTATGATTGGCCATTTAGAGTGCATGGTGACCATCCATTAAATGAGTATCCAAACAGTTCTCAAACGGGAGTTCAAACCCATTAAAATCCATATCTATTTAACAACGAAAAACATGTTTACATGTTAATAACAGAGCCACAGCAATACCATCTTACCCATGCATCGTCGCCTATTGTAACATTTATTTTTTATTTTATTTTTATTTGACTTTTATTAATTTTAATTTTTTACCAACGTGACTTTACCGAAAAATCCTAAGAATATTGTAACATGCTTGGTTTCTCGATAAGAAGAGTTTTTTTTGAACTGCATGATGTCAGGGTTTGCCAAGAATAGCACCTCATTACCATCATCTATAATCTGCAGCTTTGCCGAGTGTCTCTTACACCCAGGGGGCACTTGAGTTACCAGAGAGAAACTGCGCAACTTCTTCCCTCCTAAAGTTGCCCCGTTGCATCGCGCCCGAAACTGCCGGACGAGCCGCGGGGGTGAAGGTCGTGGACGTGTGCTCTCCGCAAACCGCGCACGTGAAACGCGACACTGCGACGTGAGAAATCGTTGGCGTTGGTGAGACACAAATACAACACCGGTGACTTGATAACAAAACCATGGCGAGTCTCACCATCGAATGGCCCCGGCGCAGGTCATGACTTTGGCGATGGGTTGTGACAAATCCCCCGCCGTCGGGAAGCCCAGCTATCGTTTTCGCCGCCTCGCCATGCCGGGGGAGGCATCGCCGTAGCCGTCCGGCGCTGCATTCAAAATATCGCGACTACCCCCGGGGCTCCGCTTCCCGTTTGCCCACATTGATTTCTCTCACCGGGAAGTCTCTACGCCTGACTTTTTCACAGCGGCGCCCATTAAATATGAATAAGAGATGGGTTGGAGCATGCCAGCCCAAGTCAAAATAAATCCAGTGCGCGGTAGCAAAACACTGTGTCATTGCCGCCCGGGATGACAGGACCGACGCGGTGTTTAAACGCACGCTTTCAATCTTCAATTATAATGTCACAACAAGGGTGTTGGTGCTGCCAAAAAAGTGACCCTTAAACTGAGTTTTAAAACCCTCTTTGCAAATCAAAGTGGCTCTTGCCATCATCATTATTATTATTATTGTGAGCACCAGTAGCCAATATAAATGTGAGTGATGAGATTGCCTCGTGCACTCTTTGTGTTTTTATTTTCTCATTCTCTTCTGGGAACGAGTGAGTCCACGGGCTTTCACCAGCCACTGCCTACGTGCTTGCTATCGCGACTACTGCATCCCCACAATGCGCTGCAAGGCACTCGATGTAATAAATACAGCAGTCGTATTTCTGACAGGATCCGTTCTGATTGACGGAAAGCAGAGCGCTTGGGTGAACACGTTCCGATTTCTGCAAGTCGCACCTGGCGCATAACGAGTTACGCAGAGGAATTCGAGTTGACGCCGCATCGCAGATAACCTTGACATTGAGACGGTTGTCCGGTTTGAGCGACTGCACGTGGCTGGAAACGCATCTGTCAGTGCTGCGCGCTTGAGTGGACGTGTGTGCGCGTGTGCACGCGTGCGCATACACAAACCCGTGGGGATCAGTAGTTGTAGCGGTTTCGCGTGCCATGCTACAAACCTGGCGAACCGAGTTAGATTCCCGCTCACGGCCATCGCCAGTGACGATTATCTGAACTGGTTCTGGGCCTCTCCTAGGTCGACTTGGCCTCAAATGAGTACCTGATGCAATGTGTGAACATCGCCACTCGGGAGACAAAGGCGGCCGGGGGTGGTGCTGGCCACCCACCCCCTCGTGTGCTGTGTCGGCCTTCATAGGTGCTCGCTAACAGCACTTGCCCCAACACTCTGTTAAGGCTATACACGGGGAGATGTTTTTATTTGTGCACAATCCTGGGAACGTTTCACTTGTCAAGATGCATCAGAGCCGCTCGCTTACCCATTACTATGGCGCTCCATACTGACGGGCAATGGTCGACCAGACGTAGAGAATACGGCCGGAGGAGGAGGGCCCATCAACGAGGTTCACGCGATTCGAAATCGCAAGGCTGCAAGTTAAAATCCCAATCGGGGTCGATTCTGCCCTTCACCCTACCGGGGCTGAGGTCACGTGTGTACCCGCTGCACAGCGTACAACAGCGATTGTTTCGTGGATTGAATCGACGCACATCGTATAAAGGTGACGTTTCCAGCACCTGCTGGGGGCTGTAAACGTGAGGTCATTGTTTCCTCGTTTCCTATTGTTTTCGTGAGAAACCATTTGGATGTTGTTGGTGAAATTTATGTACTAATGATATACATTTTGTAACGGAATTTAATTGCAATCGCACAGCTTGTTTAAGTAGTTCTGCAGTACCTTTATTTCTGCGATTTATATTTTTCACTTCTACTTCGTGGTTATTCGTTGTTTTTTTGGATAAACATTTGGGGAAAACATGCATTTAGAGTATTTGGCTGCAATACATTTCCGCGTGATAAGCCACTTCGTTGAGATATCATTTGTGGCCAGGTCGCTTCTTAAAAAGAGCTATATAGCTCAGTGGGCCTTACTTAGTAAAATAAAAATAGTTCCGTTTTTTTATTTGTTTAAAACAGCCTTTTCCTCCGGCACTTTATTTCAACGGGCTGTTCACCATTAAAATGAAGATAGATGCACCTGCAATTCTTTTGAGCCTAAGGTAGGGGTGGGGAACGTCTGGCCCGCGGGCCGTATGAGGCCCGCGAAATCATTTGGTCTGGCCCTGCCAAGGCAACCGCAGGTGGGACTCGAAATTCAATAAATCTAGGAGCAAACCTGGAAAAGCAGTTGCGAGTAGCAACATCATCAATACCAGCTAACATTACACGCCTCGCCAAAGAGAAGCAGTTCCAGCCATCGCATTAGGGGTGAGTTAATTAAATATTTGACCAAATATAACAGGCTAATTTTGAAGTTGATAATTTTGTATGGCCCGCGAATGATGTTATAAATGTCCAAATGGCCCTTTGCAGAAAAAAGGTTCCCCACCCCTGGCCTAAGGCATGACGACCTGCGTTGAAGCGGTCTGAACTGTGGTGAACGTTGACGTATGACGAAACCATCGAGGCCACCGGGTTGCGCGTTGGCTCTGTCAATCCGGTTCATACGCTGCCAACGTGCGGCGTTAATACCTGTTTTGTCGGCGGGTTGTGGCACGGGAGTGAAGGGGGACCACTTAATGTGCTTCCCTTGTATTGTTCATTATGTGTTACCACAGGGGCTTGCTCCGCTCACCAATCAATATCCTGCAAATGTGTTTTACGTCGCCCCCTTGTATGATTTACGCAGCCGCTAAGGCTTGTTGTTGGCAGAGGTTTAAATCTTGTTTTTTTTTACCACCACCCCATACCCGTTTGTATTCCGTGCATAAAATAATCTCCAACCAACTTAGTGCGCTTTTGTGTGCAGAGTGCTCTCACACCTCCAAAACAATGCACAAATATTAGTCACCATACCACTGGAGGCTCTTGTATTCCGCGAGCATTCAAACTGTGTTTGCTTTATAGTTTGGCAGTGGCTTGGGGCAAAATTCTCACGTGACAACACTTGGCCTGTTGCTGATAATAGTGGTGATTTATGGCAACAATGAGGCGTGCTAATTAAGTAGTTTAATAGGTTGAGATATTGTGCGCCTCTAATTGTAAAAAAAAGCGTCTCTTGTTGCCCGGATAGCCAATTCTAATCGGACACTTATCGCGAAAAAAGCCAAGCTTGACACGTTGCTAAGTGGCACGACAACTGTTACACAAAAGCGGTGTCAGAAATTGGCAGCCAGGAGAGGTGGGGGGAGAGGAGGAGGAGGCGATGAGTTGACGAAAAATGCGGTCCGTTGTGCGTCTCCCTCCCCCAACCTGCGGGCCAATGGCCACGGTTGTTAATGCCCCCCTCCCAACCCATTGAAGAGCCAGACCAGTCGCACGGCCGCCCGGTGACCCCCCACCCCGCACTTTTACGCACAAACAATTTGAGTTGGCACAAACCAAGCGGTTCGCCAACGTGCCCCTAAAAAAAACGATGGGGGTCATTTCGAAGACTCATCGTATACCAGTGGTGAATTTGGTCGATTTGCACCCTTAATATTTAAATGCTTCAATCCTTAATATTTAAATCCACCCTTAATATTTAAATGCACCCATCGTCGCAGGGTCTCGTGGCGTTTCATTTGTTTCCGTTGTGGCTTTCGTGAGCGTCGATTTCAGTGTCGCAAAGTCCTGGGGGCGCCCGTTAGCACTTTATAATACAGTTCTGTCTGCTTAGCTGCGGCGAAGAAGGGATTGGTAGGAGCGGCGGGGGAGCACTGGATAGGGGTGGTTGACTGCACTGACAGGCACAGAGTTGAGGTTTGCAAACACGGCCATCACGCTCGCACAGGCAAACTGAATGGCGTTCATGGCGCATGGCCAAAAGCTTGTGTTCGGTTTGCCTGCATCTCTGCATTCCATTAGGCTGCTCTGTGGGAGACCGGGCAAGCATTAACCTTTATGCTGATGATTCCTCCAGAATTCTGGGAAGGGATTTGTTGAACTCCCAACAGCTGCGTAACATGTCTTAATAAAAAAAATAACTTTCTCTGCCTTATTGTTATACTTGGAAATGTTTCAATCCTGAATGCGGTGAATGGACTAGATAATAATTCTCCCGGTCAGTCGGCTTCACGGTGGAGATGATGATGTCAATGGTGTAGTGGTGGTGGTGGAGGTAATCTTGATGAATCAGATGTTTTAATCTGCAATCCACAGCAACGGTTATAGTGGGCAGTATGTACAGTATTTAGAATCGTTTAGCACGGAAAAATCGCAGGAACTGCTTGTAAACTCTTCTTCTTGGTTCTTTCGGTAAAGTCACGTAGAAGGGAAGTAATAAAATAATAAAAAATAAAACATAATAAAACAATTCTCACGACGTTTCGGCCACAACGCAAGCAGCCGTCCTCAGGTGAAAACCAGGTCCGTCGAGGCGACAGAGTCTGAATGAAACAGCACACGGGCTTAGAGCATATATATAAGCTGGGCGCATTGACAAAGGGGCGCATTGATATATATGCTCTAAGCCCGTGTGCTGTTTCATTCAGACTCTGTCGCCTCGACGGACCTGGTTTTCACCTGAGGACGGCTGCTTGCGTTGTGGCCGAAACGTCGTGAGAATTGTTTTATTATGTTTTATTTTTTATTATTTTATTACTTCCCTTCTACGTGACTTTACCGAAAGAACCAAGAAGATGAATCCCTGCAGTCACGAAATGCTTGTAAACTGTTGCTTATTTATTCATATGTTGTTCTAATTTGGCAAGGAGTGTTTTCACATAACCGCTATATTAGCGGCTCAGCAAAATGGGTTAAGTGAATTTGGGCCGTTTTTCAGTGGATGTACACATACGCCAAGGGCGTGCGGGATCGTCAGCGAGGCGATCAAGTTATTGGAAACTGCAGGGCCGGGCGTGGAAGCAGAATGGACGTGCTCCTATTCAGTTTCGCTCTTTTGCCGCAGTTAACCCCGAGGCTTGCAGGGCCCTGGCTGCGATGCCGAGCGCACAAATATCCAGCGGCACTCCAGATTCCATCTCGACGCTGAACTGTGAAATTTTACGTGTCGTTTCTCGATTGTCGGAAATGCATTATTTTGGAGTTAGGGGGTGAGGCTCGGTGAAGAATTATTGCGTGATCGTGTTTTTCATTTCTTCGTAACATTTACATTTATTTCCCCAAAGCGTGATACATGCGTAAACAAGCAAAGCAAGCGCTTTGCTAGCTTGCGTGTCTTGTAATAATTATGATTTAAAATTCGAAGGCGCTCAATTTCGAAAACGACTTGGAGGAGTGAGGAACCAAAGGTGCAAGTGTGACGTCAGCCAGGCAGCAAGCCGACACCCAAAGGGTAGTTTCGGTGAATCACAGCATTTGTGCGATCCATCAACCTCCGCAGTCCTGGATTACAGGCGTGCACCAGGTATCTTAAGCTTCATTAATGAAGAAATGTACTTTTAAACTACTGTCAAGCGTTTGAGTGAAGTCTCTTACAACGGCATTCCCAAAGGGTTAAATACAAATTCAGTGCGTCGGCATCACTGGAGCACTGAGATGTAGTGACAAAATGATGATTAAAACCTAAAAAAATCTAATTTAATGAAGCTTCAAACTCGTGTCAAACAGCCTGGTCCACACAGTCTGGACGTATTTGTTTTTTTTTGGGTTGCATCGTATGTACCAAATCCATTAACATTCTAATTGGTGAATTGTTACCACCTTATTATATGTGCATTTTGTAAAAAGTTATCTGACAGCACGAATAAAGTGGCCATGCAGTTGTTCCGTCTTCCTTGCTAATTTAGTACAACACTTGCTTGCCATAAATGAACCACAATACATTGCCGATCTCGTCAAAGAGCATAAACCATCATGCGAACTCCGGTCAACTTCGCACCGGCTTTTGGCTAACCATTGAACAAAGATGGTCACTGCATCGCGCACTTTCAGATGCACTTTTACGTTAGTCTGGAATGCTCCTCCTTCTGATGTTAGGAAGCCACTGGTGCTATGCATTTTGAAATCTAGATTGAAAACTAATTTCTTGAGAACTTGTTTTTCTGTTAAGTTTGTCCTTCCCCCGCACCACCGATTATAATTATAACAGTTGGTTATGTACGGTGCCAAAGAAGTTCAACATACAACAGAACAAAGTAGTGGGACCCTGGGTAATCGTAGCTTCGCCCAAGGCAGATAATTATTATTAATTTCCAGTAGACCAATAGCACCACAAACACTGCGCAAGTTATATCTACTGCGCATTGATCTACCAGCCACCAACTACCACACCAGTTCCATCAGACAGCAATTGTAATGTGTGGTGACATTAACGAGAATTGGCCATGGTGACCCTTTGACCTTTTGACCTCGGGTTCTTGGTGGCCGTTATTTCGTCCGAGTCGAATGTCACTTGACAAGCGGACGCAGCAGCACCTTTCACTGCTCCACCACTCCTGAGAAATGAACCAACTTGTGATTCATCTTCTTGGTTCTTTCGGTAAAGTCAGGTAGAAGGGAAATAATAAAATAATAAAAATAAAACATAATTAAATAAATTCTATTGAATCGCGTAGAAGGGAAATAATAAAAATAAAGCCATAATATTTTTTTTATATTATTTCATTATGCTTTATTTTAATTCTTTTATTATTTCCCTTCCACGTGATTTTATATAATTTATTAAATGTTTTATTTTTATTATTTTATTATTTCCCTTCTACGTGACTTTACCGAAAGAACCAAGAAGATGAATCCCTGCAGTCACGAAAGCTTTAAATCGAAATTCAACTTGTGATTTAAAATAAATTTGAGTTTACAGCTCTTAAAGCGAATTAGCTGCGGGTTGCATTAAATTCCTCAAGACCTCAGGAGACTCGTCTCAGATGAGCCAAACAAAAATATATATGTATTTCAGCGATGAACATGCCGTGTCGGTGCTTATGCAAAAGTCTTATTGCCAGCATCCGAACCGACCTTGCACTATGTGGCTACTCTCCGCTGTCTCCCCGTAGAGCAGCGTGTACTTTGTTTCGTATTTTGGCGAATGTCCTGAATTTCATGCTGACTTAATGTGATTTGACATCTCGAATGTACTCATTTATTTATTATTTATTCCCCAGCTGCGTCGCCGAAGCACTCGAGCTGGAGGTCATTGTCACATCCGTGTGTGTGCTTTTTTTTCTAGCGCAGAGTCCAAGTGGCATGTGCGCAGGGGGCCCAATGCCGCAATAGCTGCTGGTCGCATGCGGTACACAGCTGAACCCTTGTGCCTCGTCTCGAGGGGTGGACTGGCCCTCAATAGCTGCCTTGTGTGGTCCTTGGTGTGATCACTGTGGTTTTGTGGTCGTGGCCTCAAAGCCTTGCGAGGATTTATCGAGAGTCCTCAGTGCATAATGGTTGCAACAGGATGGGTGGGGAGGGGGGGGGCTAATCGATGTTGTTGACAAATAAAATATGCTGAGTTGTGCTCGACATGAATAGCACGTAGGGCCAAAGCTAATCAACTTTGAGGCTAATGGAATGTGCTTAGACCTCCTGTTAAGTCAGCTTAATGTCATCCTTCTTACATGCACTTGCCAACACCTGTAAAGGTCAGCCCGGCACACAGTCTTCACTTTGCAGGCAGATTCACCCCCCTCCCGCCGTTCTCTCAAAGGACGTTTAGCTTAATCTTCTGTGATGGCCAGGTGGACTGGAGGGGATTAAAATGGCTTTCCTTTAGCCCATCACATGCGATTCCTTAGTTTCTACATTCCACTCCGGTTTACATTTTCATGGCAAGGCAACAACTTGTTTTTATGGTTGCCCTTGCTTCGGAGTCGAATGCTCGGCACCGCTGTGTTTTGATCGCCGGTCCTTGTACGCGAGCCGTAACGTCGACAGCAGCCCAGCTCCCTTCCCATGCCTCGTGACTGAACAGTGCAGCGTGTCCTGCAGCGTTTGTTTTAGTGTTGTTCCGCCGCGGCGTCTCGCGTGTTTTTCTTCATTGTTGCTCTGCAGTATATGTCGACCGTTCCGTCATAAGCCGCGGGAGTTGAGATTAACGCACCTCTTAATTTTTCATGCAGCAGAGGGCGAGGGAGAAAAAAAAATTGCGCGCGCGTAACACAAGAAAAAAACCCGCCGGCTGCACTTCAGGGGTGCCTCTTGCTGCATGTCAATTGCAGCGGATATCGAGTTTACCCTAATCAAAAGCACTTGCAGGTGGATGATCCCCAGAAAGGCCAATAATCGTAATGCTTTGCAATGTGCACCCTGCGCACGTCTGCTGATTAACTGTAATGGTGAGGGATTTTTCTTTTTACAACGGCATACAAAATTGTCAAGAGAGTGCTTCAGTGCCTCCACCGTTGTTAGCCTCGTAGGATCCAGAGGCAAGCGATCTGTTAAGACTGCATGGCACACTAGTGTTACCTCCACCAAGAACACCTGACCACCTTTTTTTCCCCAGTGAGAATGTTTTACCAACATAAGAGTCGTTGTGCCTTATTTTCCCACCTAGAAATTCTGTTTATTGCCCTGATTTGCCATCAACATGTATTCGATCATTTGTTTTTTCTCTTCGCATTGTGGTGCACAGGAGAACCCCCGTGGGGCTGTGGGTGGCACGGACTACATGCGACATGCATACGAATTGACAATAATAGAAAATCTCGCGCGCACGATTCGACGGCACATGCGTCGTGAGCGCAGGAATCAATGTAGTCATTTAAGTCGACCGAATGGAGAGGCCCACGACTGGTTGGGTGACGTGGCACCGATTGTTGTTGCGCGTGGCCACGAATCGAATCGAAACGCACACACGGTCACTCTATTATTTGATACCGAGAGGACAATCTCGGCAAACACCTTTTGGCCAGCAGTGTGGTTATTTTGAATGGACGCTCCTTGGATAATCTGCCTCGTGCCGCAAAATAAATACATTCTGTATTGTGCGTGGGAGTGAAGGCGGCGGCGGGGGGTGGCAGCATTGTTGCAATACTTTAGAGGTATTTGCGAAGGTGGCTTGTAAAATAACACTGGCCCCTTCTGCTGACATTACACCTACGCCGTAATGAAGTGCTTGCGCGTTTTTGAGTGTTGCAGGTTACGCGTAGGTGATCGCCGTCAAGCTAATAATTACTCGGGCGGATGTGCGCGGATCCGGTACGGATGGAGCGATGACCCTCACGCGTGCATAGAACAGAACTTGCGCTTACGTAACGCAAACCAGCAGAATGAATTGACATCTCCGAACGCCCATTCGTATTTTTCTGTCTATTGCGCTTGTTAAAACACAGGGAGGTGCCACTGAGTCTCAAGACTCTTTTTCAGGAGGATCCTGCCGAGTGTTTGCAGAGGTGGTGGTGGTGGGGGGGGTGCGATTTTACTGTGTAATGCCAATTGAGAAATTAGCAAATTATTTTATTTGCTGGCAAAATCATAAGTTAAATCCGTTTCTTGTAAACAATAGCGTTTGCCCTCGTTTGCCTGATGGCATTGAAAAAGAGACAATTTGATTTCGAGAAAAAAAACAGCTACATCTTCACCAATGTTAGTAGTCATTTTGTAAAATAGTTTTGGCTTTCAGTAACCACTATCAATCTCACCATCAACAAAACGTCATTGCTCAGAACGGTTTGGAAGATATTTATTGCACCCATTACTCAATGGCCCAAACATTTTAATGCAGGGCCCTCTTAAAGAAATTGTCTTGACTTGTCGAGGATTTTCTGGATTAATTTAGTGGTGTTAATATTCAAGTGAACACACACGCTGCAAACCGAATGCTCCACCCGGATTAACCATACAATTTCATTACCTCCAATGCTCAATGGCCAAACGTTCTAATGAAAAGCACCCTTCTGAGAAAAAAAATATTTATTCAGTGGTACTATCCTGGATAAACAAGAGTATTCATTACACACGGGCACGCCGAAAAAACAAACGCTTCAGGATTAAAGAGTTTCGCCCAAGGTTTTTTTTTCCTGCCACCTTCGAGGTGCCTACTGTGTATTTTTAGCACTCTGTTGTGCTTGTTAGGCTGTTAGTAAGTGGCATCCTAGCAAGCGATTCACTGATCTCCCGTTTGCCATTTGAAACGTGCAGCTGCTGGTGTGGATCTGAGAGCAGGTGCACACTTGTGTGGGGGATTCCACCCCCACCGCTCCCCCCTCAAGAGGCATCGCTTGCTTGGCGCACTAACCGCAGACGCTCATTCCCTTGGAATTCTGTGTGTTGTGACTGCCATCTGCGACGCCGTCGTGCGTCTTGCAGTGGCCACACGCCCCCCCCCCTCCCCCCGCGCTGTCGCTATGAGACTTTGGGACCGTGCCTGACTCGCGTCCCATCTTTTTTTCCAGGAAAGCCTCTCGTGGTTTTTCTCAGGAGGGTTCCCCACATTGTGATGTTTGGCCGAATTTAACTTCATGAGTAAATCGGCGGCGTGCTTATTGTGACTGCGTGGTGGGAGAAAATCGGTGCCCTGGAAACCAGCGGTATGCATTGTGAGGGAATACAACTCCTCGATGGGTCTGCACAGACGGGTTTATGAATGCCCCTTCTGTACTGCCGTCTTGTGGCTACATCTGTGGTAAATCGTCAGTTCTCTGCAAAAAAAATCCAAGTTTTCTAGGACAATAGACTGCCAGATTGGTCGGATCTCAGTATAATTTTTTTCAAGTCGAGTAATGTTGCTTTTACGTCGATTTCTATTTTTTATGTAATATTCATATGTAGATTTCACGTTTTTTTATGTAATATTAATGAGGTTTTTTTAAATCTCTTTAATCTAGAGTGTTAATTGCATTGCTTAGAAATTCAATTACGGCTGGAAGTATGTTGCATGTTTTTACTTTCGTATGTATGCATCGAGGTTGCAAATTATTAAGTGAAAATAAAACTTGTTCCCAATTAAAGTATTTTCAGAGAAAATTTAGGTTGACAGTTTTGAGTGTCACTTTTACCCAACGTTCCACGATATTTTGTTCGAAAACCCATCTGCATCACAGAAGTTTATATGCTGTGCGATAATGAAGTGATAACAACTTCGCGCAAATAGTGGCAGGCAATGTACTTGGCTGTTAAATTATGTAGACGCATGCGTTGTCCGACTGTAAGCTACTGCATACAAATCATCATTATTACTACTGCACAATATATACACACTTTGCCCAGTAAAGCCTCATTGAGTCTCAATACTCTTTGCATGAGGGTCTGTGGGGCTGCATGGCCATTTCCTCTCCCGAGTCTTTTTTTTAAAGATACTAGATCAAAATATAAATGATATTTTTTTTTATATTTACACTGGAGGAATCATATGGGCTATAACGCTCTTTTTCACAGATGTCCAGTCGGGCCAAGTCACAACAAACAATACAAAAACACCATAGGAGTGCAAAGTATAGGAAAGGTAAAAAAAATAAAAAAAATATTTATACAAATAAAACAAAAATTATATTACCAGGTGAAGCCTACTTAGCTATTAGCTTTTTAAAAAGTGACCTGGCCACAGATGATAGCTCAACGAAGTGGCTTATCACGTGCAAATTCATAGCAGCAAAATCATCTAAATAATCTCAACCGATATCTTGATTGCCGAAAGAGAGCGCTAGTCCACACGTATGAGATGGCAACACTGAAAAGTGCGCACGGATGAATTCCCAAACTCATTTACTTCCGCATCTTCTCCTCCATCCACCTTGCAGCCCAGCGAGGTTTTTTTTTAGTTTCACACCACACGTGGCACTCATCCACCCATTCTGACCCCCACCCCTGCCCCCATGTTCCTGGACAACAGACGTGCGTTGCCACCGTCCTCAGCTGAATCCACACTTGGCTGGGCACGGGTTTAACAATCTCTCGCATTCCGACGAGTTTGGTATTTATTGAGAGTGGGTGCAGAGCGAATGCCCCTCTTACGGGCCGTATAGACGTTTAATACACTTCCTGTGCAGGTGTAACTTTTCTCTTGTTTAAAAACTCGCTATATTTTATAGGGCTTGGGCAACGGCCAGGTTTTCCTGCCATAGCTGCGCCGTCTCTCAAAGACGTGCAATATAAACTTTCTTAAAGCACCGTTCGGCGCGCTTCTTTCTTCGTGGGTCATTGCCCGCGTCACTCAGCCAGGTTGAGCCGAGTCGGCGGTTCGATCCCGACATCTGCCCAAGCAACACCGGCGTTTTGTTACGCGCGTGCATCGACCAAACGGATCCATTGAAATCAATTCGTTTGGTCAAGAAGCATCCATTTCACCGTTGGTGAATTGATTATTTACGGTGTGTCCAAATTACGTGAGCAATATGCCAACGTGTCACACTATATCTTCTTAGCGGTGCTAACACACCCGTGCTAAACAAGACAAAGCAATATGAAAGAATGCAAACGAGACGGTCAAAACTAAATGACAAATAACGGTGAACCGCATGTTGGCAAATGGGTACTTGCAGCAAATCTTTACCCCTCTTCTCGACAATGCGCCAAATCGCTGGGCGGAGGGGGTGAAATTGCCGCGTGCTTTGTTAGTGCTGTCTTCTGTAAGCTAGCGCTGGGTGGAACCTCTGCATGGTCCTCCTGCGTGCTCTTCTGCCTTGCTCTTTGAATGGTGGCTTTATGCTAATACGCATTTTAACAATCGCCTGCAAAATAGATATCCGAGGTGTTTGCGATCGCCGCTCCCCCCCCCAGGAACACAGCAGTTATCGTGAGAGCCACGTCGGACGTAATCACATCTCTTAACCTCGCGTTTCATCTCATCGGAAAAGAATTCTCATTAAAGTGGCTTCTAGAAATGTGGCTCGTCAACAACAGAGGGGAGTAAAATTATAATTAACAAGACCAAAGATGTCTGTGCTCAAGCGCTTTGCATCAGGCTGTAAGTCCAAAGCATGTACGTCATGTGCATCTTATTATTATGATTGGGGTATTATCTGATGGCGTTTCAGATTGCCATGAAGGCTATGGATTGAACGTACAGCCCAAGAAATCGCAACGAGGAACCATGCCACCCTGCAGATGTGTTTGTCGCTCAGATCTTGCCTGTGTGCCGATCCGTCGTTTGCAATGGCGTTGGCATGCGTGTGAGAAGGACACGTGGCATTTTAATTTTAACCGGCAGGCTGATATATCATCTTTATAGAATACGCCAAATATTTCAGAGAGGAGAAATTGCATCATCGAGGTGACAAATATTTGGTCATAATTAGAAAAGGAGAGAATGGAACAAACATAAAAAACCTCGACACGTTCGTCAGTAACACTGGGGCCCTAAAAAGCAAACGTGTGCAATTGGCGGCGTTTCAGGCAATGGCCTTTATTCATTTATATTTTTTCTTTCAAGGCAGTTTCATTGCCAAATGTATACAGTTTTTAAATCCTTTATATTAAGTTCACTTGCTTCCTTGCGCGCTTACGACCGTGCAAATCTTTCGGTCGTTTTTTAACCCACTTCCCGTGATCCAATCGAGCTGACATTTTGCACACAGACTCGTTGTGCGTGACAATTAATTTTCGTGAATTTTTTTTCCAAAATGTTACACTTTTTAGGGAAAAAAAATAATATGTAATTACCAATTGCTTAATGGTGGCAGACAATCATCTGACCCATAGGTGGCAGCCATCTCAAGCCAGAGGACGAGAGGACTCTAGCCGCCACGCATATAAAGGATTTATAGTGAAAAACTTAGTTTTTACGGGTTAATTTTTTTTTATTCTAGCTTGTTGTGCACCCCTGCTATTGCAGCAGCAACATCGCCAAGTACATTTTTGAACATTTTATAGTTTATCTTTCCTAAGAGTGTGCCGTAGCTAAGCACACTCATGATAACCTGGGTTATAAGAGTTGTGGGTTTATAAATGTACTTAGTTGGCAAGCATTGTTTGTCTCCTGCTATTAGGCAGATACAAATTTTACCATAATGGCTGCATAGCAGTGCTCCAGTATTGATTCAGAAACTATGAATGAGGATGATGATGGTCATACAATGCTAAGTGTACATTTCTTAGCAAAGCTTTCCCCTTGAGTGTGTGTGTGTGGGATTTTAAATAGAATCATTTGACATTACCGAGTTCCCTGTTTAATGGGTAAGGTGAACGTGCGTGTGATTTGTAGCGCGTGCCCATAACCGTTGTGTCAGATGCGGTTTGATAAATGAATGATTGAGGAATTAATGAATCCCTATTGACGTTGAGTCACTGCGAGCGGCGTGAGCAGGTTAATTTCTGATGCGTATGCAGACTGAAATGAAAACGCTTTTTTTTACATCTTATTGAAAATTATACACGTGCAGAAACGTAAATTCCACAATTAAACACAACGCCAATTAATATTTAATTAGCGATCAATAGCAATTTCCCTAATTGACCACATGAAACGCGTAAAGCCGTTGGTCAAATTAAGACGGTCTTATGAATAATTCAATCCCATTTGGGGATTTGGCTCACCTACAGATGAGTAATAATTGCAAAAGAATATTTGTTCCGGCAAGACCATTGAAGGGGGGTGGGGGGGGGCAGCATGGTCGTTTCTTCTCACGTGGACGCACGCTCTCTCGTCTGTTGGAAAACAACGCGCTCGATCGCGTTTAAGGTTAAATTTATGGGCACCTATATTGGCGCTGGCCCAAGCTAACCGGTTGAGTGTGTTGGGGGCGACCGTGCCAAGCCCACGATATTATTGCTGTGCTCACTCCAATCTGGCCTCCCATCTGTTTACCCATTTGGCCGCGTCACTCCAGACGACGATGACGGAAGAGGATGGCGAGTGTTCGGTGCAAAATCTGGCCGCCTTCTCTTCAAACTCCGTCATTCGAGGTGCTGGGCCGCCGTGTTTCTTGTTGCCCGACCTAGTTAGGCGTCCGCCCCATGGTCAGCTCATTTAACTTTCCAAGTTACTCGCACTCGCCCATTCTTTTGTCCAGCGTCATGTGCCACGGTGGCGAGATGTTAACTGCCTTGCCTGGTTTACAGGAGGAGTTGGTGAGTTCGATCCCGACCCTGACGATTCCTGTATATTTGGAGTTTGCGTGTTCTCCTTGTAGTCACGTGGAGTTTTCTCCAGGCCCTCCATTTTTTTCCTCCACATTTAGAAGCATGCTTTTAGAGTAGTTGGCTGCTTTACATTTCCACGTGATAAGCCACTTAATTGAGATATCATTTGTGGCCAGGTTGCTTCTGAAACAGAGCTTTATAGCTCAGTGGTCCTTGCCTTGTGAAATAAAATAGTTTAATCGTTTTTATTATGTAACATTTTTGAGTTTCAACTGTTACATAACAATCTGCCCATGAGGCTGTATTTTAAAAAAAAATGTATTTTCATCACTATCTTTAGTCCATCATATTTTACACCCGTCAAATGTTCATCTAGTGCGATTGGAGCAGGTGGATCAGGTGGTATCTCGTGTGTAGCCTCTCTGATTGTTATCATATTACAAGAGCTCTGGTTTGGCTCAGTAGATTAGAGAAATGCCCTTGCCCTGCCGAGCACCAACCATCCAAATCATCTGCTTGTAATCAACTCCCTAAGCACCCACATAAGCCATTGAAAAAAACATCAATTTCAATTGAATTGTGCCCTAGATTTTACAAATTAATTGCACCCCAACATTATTGCTTCATATCAGAAGAGTGGGCTTATATATACTGGCAAATCCTGAACAGTGTAATGAGTTAAATATTCATGTGTCCACATACCGTGCTATGAGGGCCCATAAGGCTGGGAGGGAATAATGTGGTCATTTTATAAATTACACTTTTCCATTTTTTGGTCTCATCTACTCGCTGTTCATGCAATAATATTCTCAATTGGAGGCTTCTTTTTCATTTTATTCCTGCATATTCTCCCTCTGAAGTGGCTTATCCGAAATTTACTTGATATAAAGAACGGGCAGGTTTTTTTTTTGCCGATAGTGGAAGTTTTACGGCCATATTCATCTTTTATTTGCGTAGCTCAAAACTTAATGGAATAAATTTATGCTCCCCGCATAAAGTGTGCCTGCAAGAACGCACGTTCGCTGCTACACCGTTAAATGTTCATTTCTATCAACGTGTTACTTGTTGAGAATGTTTCAGAGATGTCTCGCTTCATTGTTTTCGTAGAACTTCAGCCTACCATCAGTGGGGACGCCCAGACAGTCGGGTCCAATGATCCTTTCATCAACATCATCATCCTCATCCTGCATGATCAATAAATACAAGCACTGTCTATAGCTACGTAATTAGTGAACCGTTTTGCTGGAAAAATATTTTTTTTCTGTGCACGCAAGTAGTTTTAGACAGCAAAAGCACACTGGGAAGCCCCCGATTGTTTTGCATCGCAAGGTGACGGCACCATTCTTGCAATGTTCGAGCGCACACAGCCTGTGTGTGTTGAGCACCGGCTCATCAAGAGTTGGATTTGTGACCTGTTCGTTTTATGCAGCAGCGAGGTTACTAAACATCGGTTTCAAGCTAAGCAACGCTCGCCAGTGCAATGTAGCCCACCATCCTGCTGTTAATTGTGCACGTTTGCTGAGAAGCCCTCCACGTGCATTGTGGGGGACAATTTGGCACGAGCCTGAGGCTGCACACACAGTTTCAAATAGTTTACGTAGCGGATGAGAAACTCCAAGATTTGCAATAAAGAGTTGGGTCCCTCCGATCACTCGCACACGCAACGTGACGTGCTGCGCTCTTCGTAGGGGGGGTGGTTCTGTGTCAACGCACTACATTATTAATAATTACCCGTAATGTTTGTTTAAATCCCTGCCGCGTTGTTTGTATGGCAACGCGAAGAAAACATAATTTTGATGCAAATTTAGGCCATGTTGTTTAAGAGGGAACACTTTCACGCTGCCAGGTTCCCCCATAAATGTGCGATTTAGAGCGATAACTGGCAGAGACGATTAAGCAATCTTTAACGAGTTTCTTTTTGCTGGTGAAATATATTTGCTGTGAATGTGTTTTATCTTCTTGGTTCTTTCGGTAAAGTCACGTAGAAGGAAAATAATAAAATAACAAAAATAAAACATAATAAAATAATTCTCACGACGTTTCGGCCACAACGCCAGCAGCCGTCTTCAGGTGGAGAACAGGTCTGTTGAGAAGGCAGAGTCTGAAATGTGTTTTATGTGAGAAAAATCAGTGAAATGTATTGTAGTTTTTGGTTTTTTTAAACTGTACAAACAATGCATTTTAATATTTGTTATCTTTCTTGAAATTTGAGCCAGTTTTCGTTACAAATGGGCTATTGGCATCATGTCATGAGACAATGTGTCCATCCAGAAGCCTCACGTTGCATTGCAAACCCACCCATACGTTGGAGTGACCTGCTGAAGAGGAACTCTTAGAACTTCTTCTGAAATGCCTTCAAGTGACATTTTTTTATCCACGTGTTCAGTCTGCTGCACTGTCCCACCTAAAACTGAACCAAACTATTTGTTTACCAGGTCAAGCCCACTGCACTCTTTTTTCGAGGCAACCTGTCCAAACGTGGTAGCTCATCGAAGTGGCTTATCCTATGTGAGAATTATAACATAAACGCATGTTTCTAAATGTGGAGGGCAAAACCGGAGGATCGGGGAGAAAATTACACGCAGCCACGGGGAGAGAGAAGATGCTAACTCCAGATGTACAGGTGTGGGATTGAATCCACGACCGCCCAGGCGAGGGAGATGACGTCTCGCCACCGAGGTGCCACCTGCCTTGCTAAAGAGAAATGTTCATCACGTGGAAGATGTTTCTCACGTGGGGAATTCTCTAGAGCTAAAAGTTGGGCCACATTAACTGGTAAACCAAATTTTATATATTTTTCTTCTTGGTTCTTTCGGTAAAGTCACGTAGAATGGAAATAATAAAATAATAATAATATTTCCATTCTACGTGACTTTACCCAAAGAACCAAGAAGATGAATCCCTGCAGTCAAGAAAGCTTTAAATCGAAATTTATATATTTTGTTGTGCAGTTATTGGTGACTTGGTTAAGACCACAAACGCGTTACACTTGAAATCCTAATTTTATCACAGAAAATATTTAATTAGCGAGTGTGTGATTAGACCAAGAAAGGCTGAGCTGTTGGTCAGGTGTGGCCTTTTGATATGTCAAATTGATTGTCGTGTATAAGCGTAATTGTCAGTCTTTTGCCATTCAGCGATTACCCAATTATTGAATGGCGATAGCTTCAATTGTAGATTGATAGCTTAGTCCCAGTTTAGCTGGTTTAAATTCAACAAAACAGGCATGTGAAACAAACATTAAATAGTATCCATGTTTTACAGACCATCTTTTCTCAAGGCTCGACCAGTAAAATACTTAAATTAATGTTATTGTCCACACTCAGCAGCTGTAGCCGTTTAATTTGCTTTTTGTAATGCTAATAAAAAAACACACTGAGAATAAATTGACCAATAACACCTGCAAACAAGTGCTTTTCCTCCAATTTGCAGTCTCAAAGACTAGGTGGTAAATACTGATGCAAATAATTTCCTGCAAATTTTTTTTTATTCCTTGACTGTAATTTTCAGTCAAATTTTGGGCTGGGAGCTCTCCTCCCCCACCCACCCACCTCCCTCCCTGACCGCCCGCCTCCCCGCTGGTGCAGGGGATTGTGAGCACTCCATCACAAAGCGAGCCATATGGCCTGTCTGTACATAATAACCCCCATCATATTACGCTGATGTAGGAGTGAGTAACGGCCGACCGTGGTTGCTGCATTCTTATTAACCGTTTTCTGGACGAGCCATCGTTTACGAACGGCCGGAGCTAAATCGCAGCTTCTCCGTTGCTCTGCCCTTTTGTCTTTTTTTCCCCTACAGCGGCACGGCCGTTTGAACCTACATGGCAGGCTTCCTTGCGCAGTGAACGGGTGTGAGACCTGTCCGCTGTATGCCTGCGCCGTAGCCGTTTTTCGGTGAAAACTCTGACCTAAAACCGCAGTCGTTTAACGTGTCCATGCCGATTGTTTTCGACCGCCGCTGCGACGTAAATAGGAGGGAAAAGCAGAGGTGGAGGGAAAATAAAATAAAAAGTTACGACGTAATTTCATAGCTGGGTGGGTTAAGCCAGGCAGGAGGCAGCAATATGGAATATGCACGCTGATTTACTGGCTCGTGCAGCCTTGTGTGAGGAATCGAAACGGCGTGCGAGGAGCTCGCCGGATATTAAGAGCGGGCCTCCGATCGCACACTGCGCTGAATCGCCGCGAGCCCGTTGCGGGATGCGGACGACGTGTGTGACCCCAGGCGTCACGCACCCCCCGTACCGTTCGTGGCACCACCGCAAACGTCTATTTGTCAACAAGTATCCAGGTGAATTTTATTTTTTTCGATTTAAAGCTTTCGTGACTGCAGGGATTCATCTTCTTGGTTCTTTCGGTAAAGTCACGTAAAATGGAAATACTAAAATAATAAAAATAAAACATAATAAAATAATTCTCACGACGTTTCGGCCACAACGCAAGCAAGCCGTCCTCAGGTGGAGAGCAGGTCTGTCGAGGAAGCAAGCAGCCGTCCTCAGGTGGAGAGCAGGTCTGTCGAGGAGACAAACCTGCTCTCCACCTGAGGACGGCTGCTTGCGTTGTGGCCGAAACGTCGTGAGAATTATTTTATTATGTTTTATTTTTATTATTTTTTAATTCCATTCTACGTGACTTTACCGAAAGAACCAAGAAGAAGTATCCAGGTGGTTCATTGGGCACGAACACCGTTACCAGAGCACTGCGCCAGCACTGCTGGTGGTATATATGTATACCGGTGTTGGAATATGGGTTGCAGCTGCCTGTTAATAACTTCACACGCAAAAATTCAAACGCTTTATACTGTAAGTTATATAACTTGCAATTTGACTTGTTCCTCTGACTGTGACTCATCTCTATATAAAAAATAAATGTGCCTACTTTTCTATGCAGCGTCTTCAGATTTGGTTCCCTTTTGATGCCACTGTAGACAATACATCCTTATTGAATTGTGATTGAAGGTACTTCAGAAGTAATAATTAAGAAACTATTAATTTATTTTTTAACCAGGTAAGACCCACTGAGCTATATAGCTCTTTTTCAGAAGCGACTTTGCCACAAATGATAGCTCAACGAAGTGGCCTGTCATGTGGACATTTTTAGCAGCCAAATACACTCTATAAACGCATGTTGCTAAGTGTGAAGGCACAAACCAGAGGACCCAGACAAAAAAATCCACGCAACCACAGGGAGAACATGCAAACCCCATATATGCAGGCGTCAGGGTCAGGATCGAACCCACGAGCTCCTGCATGCCAGGCGAGGAAGTTAACCTCTCGCCACGGTGGCGCCCATGAGTATGAAGTATCTTCGACGAGCGGTGAAGGTTCCAAATGTTTTCACCTCGTGCAACGATGCCGATAACCACGGTTGGATGGTAATTAGGATCAAAAAGTACGAGAGAGTTGTATATAGCGGTGTCTTATTTCATGGGCGTGCAAACCCACCACGATGTGATCGCACTCAACAGAGGATGTGCAGAATGGGGTTTTCTGCAACAACAACAACAAAATAGGGCGAGCTGACTGGCCCAGGTAGCCCTCAACAAGCACCGTGAACAAAATCGAAATCTGAGTGCCACATTTTTTTTTAGTTTGGAGGATCCGTCAAGTACCTTTTGGCAGCAATAAAAAAAGGAAAAACAACGCCCACAGGTCACTTGGCCTTATTTAAGCGGTTGCGCCCGTGCGTTGTGGGTGCGACCGCACGTGGCCCGCACGTTCGTCTTTGCGCCGCCTCCTCCCGTGGCGTCCGCGCAACGAACCCCGCTCTGCGATCGACACCAGCTCGCGTAGCGAACGGCTGCTGGAAATCGACGTGATTTTCATTTTTTTAATTTCTGCTCGCTCGCGTTTGGTTCCTGCGCTCGGTTCTTTTGTCGACGTGCACGTTTAAAGCGGCGATTCTCGTATAAATGGCGTGCTGTTTATACTGCGTGCAAGCGTGAGTATACAGTAATGCTGCTGCCCTCATTACATCGTCGTCTTCAGTTGCGATTAGCGATTCTCAACAGCGCTGCCTCTCAAAAATGTTTGCGTGCATAAATGAACTCGTTACATTATGAATCTGCGATGCTGTTTACAAGCAAAAAATGCATTGAGCATAAAGCGACTAAATATAATTGCTGTGAAACAAATTACAGAAGTTGGGTCATTTAAAAATAATGCTGCATCGCTAAAACGAGCAAAGAGAACCCATAAAACATGCATATATCAATTACCTTGCATACATATTTACGTGAGTGTGTGTATAATATGCAAAATCTAAGTGTGTGATTGCCACACGATCGTCTGGCGTCTACGTACATGGGGCGCATGCGCTCTCTTTCCTTGGACCGCTGAAGCCCTCGCATTTGGCAGCTCTGCTCTCCCGTCCACATGCTGTTGCGAACTTTCTCTCAGCCTCGGTCGATTTAACCCCCCGGCGCGACACTTGCCGCCCCCACCGCTGCCTGCCATATGCCAGGAATTGAACCCGGAAGGAAGCACGTGGAGGGGAGAGGCTCGCGTCAAATGCGTTGTCGACTGAGGAGTGTCTTGCGCTGCGGGTGGTTGTTCGCACGCCGTGGAAATAGCTCCTCCGTTCGGAGTGTTTAGATTATTGTTTGGCTGCTGTCAATTTCCACACGGTAAGCCACTTAGTTGAGCTATCATTTGTGGCCAGGTCGCTTCTGAAATAGAAGCTAATAGCTCCATGGGCTTTAACTGGTAAAATAAAAAATTGTTCAGTTTCATTTTTTTAGTAATTGTCTTACCTTTTCTATACTTTGCACTCCTATCGTGTTTTTGTTTTGTTTGCTGTTGTAACCTTCTGACCTGCCCCCCCCGCTACTGGACATCTGTGAAAACGACCTTTATAGCTCATCGGATTCCTCCTCCAGTCTGAATAAAGATTCTGATTCGGGTCTTTCGTGAGTGGTAGCAGCGACGCCCTCGGCGCGGCGCAGGCGGCGGAGCAGAGATCGTCATTTTTTACGAACGGCGTCGGGGAAATCGACTGTGCGGGACGACGGTGCTCGGTGTCTCCGCAGTGGGGAAGGGATTTTAGCTGCAAGCGGAGCGAGCTGCCATGTCAATCAACGGCCGTGACACCGGCGCCTTGTACAGCTTCTAACAGGCTGTTGAGGCAAGTGCTGTTAGCAAGCGCCTAATTAAAGCCAGTACAGCACACGAGGGGGGTGGGGAGGGAGGTGTGGCCAGCACAACGCCCCTCCGTCTTTATCTCCCCAGTGCTGATGCTTACCGCACCAGGTACTCGTTTAAGGCTGAGTCGACCTGGGGGGGGTGGGGGCCCAGGATCGTTTCAGACATTTGTCATTGGTGTTGGCTGTGAGCTGACATTGAACTGGGTCACTGGGTTCTGATTCTCAGTGCACTCACCACTACATTAATGCTCATTTATACACACACATAGCATGGGAATGATATACACGTGATTACACACTTACATATTCTGTATTTACACGTACAAACAAACCCTTGGTCAATCCATTGCTTCGTGTCAGAGGTCCAATAAGATCTGGTGCTTTCTGGGTGATAAGGTTATATGAGCAATACAATTTAAAATTCTATAATCTCCAAATGTGTTTCTGTCTGCATATCATTGCTCCATATATATATATATACAGGTGCGCATAAAAATATGCATGTGCTGTATACATGCATACGTGCATGCATGCATTTTCAATATATGTATGGCAATTTCTCCATCCGGTGAATGCGTATCCATGTCATTGTATGATTGCCGTCTTATCAGACTTATGCAAATGTAATACGCACGCAAAATATTATTTGAAATGTTACGCTTACATTTTCCTGAATCGGGGTGTTTAGGCAGGCCAGGAAAGAAGCCTCGATGGATTTGCCTTTGTTAAAAAAAAAAAACTGGCTGTGGTAAACGATAACATCTATTTTTTAATCGAGCAAATCAAAATCTACTGCTGTGTTGCGCACCCACATTGGCCATCATGTTAATTGCATCCATTGCGTGGATGTATACGTGCGTGCGTCCGCGCGTGTATACACGAGTGCGTGTGAAAGGGGAGCGGTAGTGTCGTGGTTAGCACACGGCGCTAAGAACCCAACAACCGTCTGATTCCCGCTCACGACCAAAAAAGTGACGAATATTTTTTTTACATCCATGCCCATCGTCCACTGGGGAATTAGTCTCCACAAGTTCACAATCCCGTTAGGCCCCCGGAATGTAGTGCAGGCAGAGTTTTTGGAGGGCACGGAGTGCCCGCCCCTACCACCTCGCTTCCCGAGACCATAATCGTAAGCCTCCCATCTTTTTTCTGCATCTCGAGGCAAGCTGCAACTAGTTTTAGATATCCAGATAAAAGTTAAAAATGTAATATTATTTTCACACTTCGAGCGTCGGGCATGCAAGAAACTGCGTACAACCTTTCTTTCTTCTTCATCATCATCGCCCTGTGTGTGTGTGTCTGTTCTGAAGTCCAGTAAGGCAGTCTACTTGGCAAGCGTATGCTTCCCACTGGAAGAAACGTCGAGGATGGTACCGCGTGACGGGTGTGAACCTGGCGCATTGCAGCGTTTGCGCATATTGTGCAATTCTTGTTGGAGGCGTTCGATGAGAGACTTTCGTTGACGGCCCTGAGGTTCAGAGTGGCGGCTATCTCGGCCTTCCCCCACGAGGAAGTCGAGTGGCACGCAGTGGGGTCCTCAGAGTCCTGTCAAGAATTGTCAGTACCATGAGGCAGGAGAGGCCACCAATAAGGTCCGGGAGGGGGGGGGTAGCTCCCTTTTTCCGCCTGGTGCTGAACGCTCCATTGTAGTTCTCCCTTTTGTACCCTGGGTGCGACATGCTCCCGAGAGGCTGTCAACTCTCCAAACGCTGTCTCGGTTGGCGATCACCTCATCGCGAAGGAGGCTTTGGCAAACTACGAGCCCTTGTGGTGGATCCTCCATTTTCCGTCATATCTAACGGGAAGGTCAGTGTCGCGGACTTTCCTCCCCCCCTTGTTTGTCTTGAAGGTCCTTTCCGAGTTCCGCATCAACCGGGAGATTAAAGCGTTGTAGGAGTTTTTGCCCCACCACCTTTCTGCTCCCCGGCAGAAGCAAGGCTTCATTGGCTCGACCCGGTTCGTTGGTCGTTGATCTTCTGTCTCTTCTCTGTCTGCCAACGTGGAGGAAGGCGGAGCAGCTGTTTGTGTTGTAGAGAGAAATAAAATGGGGGGTGGGAGGTGGAGGCGGCGGCTTCCAAACAGGGGGTGGCCACATGGCGTGTTGCAATGCATCCAAGAGGCGTGTACGAGATCAAGGGGCGCGGCAGAGTCGAGTGGCGTAATCCGTATTCCACCAGGGCCACGTCGTCAGGTGTCCTGGGCTAGCAAAGGATGTCGTGCCGCTGGCATGAATCTGCAAGGCCGCGGTGTGGAGCTCCCCCCCCCCTCCTCCACCTCACATGTTCACCAAAACACTGCAGGCCTAATTTGTGCGGGTGGGGGGGGGCTCAAAATGGCCGCTTGCAGGAACGCGGTGCTCTCGACCGCGGTGACCCAGTAAGAGCTTCCTGCAGGTCGAAGATCCTTTTTTCGCCTCTGGCTTAGCTCTGTCTTTAATTCACTTGTGTACAGTCTGACCGTGTCGGTGGCCATTGTATGAATAAACAGGGTTTTAGCAGCTGCGTTAAACCCAGTTTTCATGGTTGGCCACTCGGCACACTCCACATTCGTCCACATTCCCCGCAAAAAGGGTTCCCACCTTCTCTAATGCCTGGGTGGTGTGTATCTGGAGTGTGTGCCGGTAAGGTGAAGTGCACAGTTGTGCTTAGCTGGATCGTTTTGTTGAGTTGCCATTGTTATTGTCTGATTGGTCTGTATCTCATGGTGACGAGATGTTAACTACCTCGCCTGGTATACAGGAGGGTGTGAGTTCAATCCCGACCCTGACGCCTGTATATTTGGAATTTGCATGTTCTCCCCGTGGCCACGTAGATATTTTTCCCGGATCCTCCGGTTTTTCCTTCCACATTTAGAAACATGCGTTTAGTGTATTTGGCTGCTGTAAATTTCCACGTGATAAGTCACTTCACTGGCTATCATTTGTGGAAAAGTCGCTTCTGAAAAAGAGCTATATAGCTCCGTGGGTCTTACCTGGTAAAATAAAATAAAATGTAGTTGACCTTGTTAATGCATCTCCCAGATACGGGTTGCCGTCACGTAACCTCCTTAAATCGCTAGGTTATACACGTGCGTTTGGAACCCATCTCGCTCGGTTCGATTGTCAGCCATTGGTTAAGGGAGTCTTCCCCTAGGTTCACTCGGCCTTAACTGTGTGGTTGGAACGCTGTGTAAACGTCAGCACTGGGGGACACAAACGCGGCGGGACGTGTGATGCTGGCCGCACCACGCCGCTACGTGCCAATCTGACACGAGATAGGTGCTCGCTTAAGAGCACTTTCCTCGATCGTGTTTCATGGTTTTGCAGGCGATATTTGTGTGTGTCCGCGCGGGTGTGCTCTTGGAGATGCACGTGCTTGGAATTACATTGCGGGATGGGAACAGGGACGCATGGTTGGAGAAGATACGCAGGTTAAAGATTTTGACCGCACAGAAAAGCAAGTGGGCTCTGACAAAGCATGTCAGGAGAAGGGAGGATTGGAGGTGCTCTAGACCCACGGCGGAGTGGCAGCCAGCAGAGGGACAATGGCCAAGATGAAGCTGTCAACGGCCCGTGACAATTACCTGGGCCTCCCCTAGGTCGACTGGGCCTCAAATGAGTACGTGGTGCGATGTGTAAACAAAGTCGGCCGAGCATAGTGCTGGCCACCCCACTCCCGTTGCGTGCCTTGTCGGCCCTTCACAAAGGTGCTGCTCGCTAACAGCACTTTTACCAACCGTCTGTTAAGGCAATACACGGGCGGGGAGAAATATTTGTGTTCTCTGTGCTGTTGATGCAGAGCGGGCCGTGGCGCTGCACCAGGTGCGAGCCATAGAGCAGAGGCACACGCAGGAGCTGGCAACGCGCGCCGAGGGTGGCCCCTGGGGAACGGGGGGCCCAGACGACCTCATCGTGCTCTACAACCGCGTGCCCAAGACGGGCAGCACCTCGTTCACCAACATCGCGTACGACTTGTGCGCCCGCAACAAGTACCACGTGCTGCACATCAACACGAGCCGCAACAACCCCGTCATGTCGCTGCAGGACCAGGTGGGCGTCTACCGCAAAGCACTCTTGCCAGGCGCGTGACGACGCGTCGATTCCCTCAAGCTCGGGCGATACATCGAACGAACAGTTGTGGGCGTTAGCGATCGATGTTTTTCTGTTGGAGGGTGTCGCATGTTAATGTCGTTCAACGTCGCCCCCCCCCGCCGCAGCCGCTAGATAGAGGCACAACGGTCTGCTGCAGTGTTGCGAAATAGAATTGATTGCGCGAATTGAAACGTGATCATGAACCACGATGATTAAATCGGCAGGGGTGGGGAGTATTGTTACACCCCTAGTGACAGTCCCACACCCCCTAGTGACATGGGTGAATGGTTCCTTCCCTGCCGGGATACGTTAAACCTAGGGTTTTGTGAGCTCGAAAATAAATAGTTTTCATAATCGCGTTAATTAAATTCTTTCATTTATTTGTAATTCACGTATTGTGTCGAGTGTTATCGTAGTAGGTATTTGCATTTCTATTAAAATAAATTGTCGCTTATCAAGATGGTAAACAAAAGAATGTAATTACATTTCTCATGGCATACAGTAAGAAACAGACCAGCTGTCGTAGAAAATATCTAAGTCTTTAATTCTGACAGTGAGGTCTAAAAACAAAAGCACAATATAGAATAATCGTGCTCGCTGCTAAAGTGGCCGCTAATTTCTTGCCACGCAATGCGTTGCTTTTGACTGCTGCACTTTTATTGAGGCTGTTCAAAACATCGGTGGTCATTCGTCAACGACACTGCCTTAATTGTAAAAGTATATAATAGGTAACGTTTCGGGCAACAGCCCTTATTCATGTGCTCCTAATATGTTAATAGAAGGACCATCGCCCAAAACATCGCCTTTTGGATATGTTTTCCGATCAAGGCCGCAGCGTTATCGAAGAACGTGTTGAGTGCGTTTTGTTACTTGTGCTTTGTGCAACGCTGCCAATGCAGTGTCTCCAAATAATTAGTTTACTGGCGATAGGTCACCTCTCCGGGTCGATGTGCGCAAAATTCGTGGTGCGTCGCGCACTGCACATTTAGGCCGGCGACACGAGCGACGCTTCAATTGATGTCTCGCCGCCGTCCCCCGTCAGGATGGGATGACGTGTCATGAGCACGATGCCAATGCGGTAAATCCATCCTTCCCCCCCCCCCCCCCGCTGAATTACGGCTTCTGCTACCGCAGCCCCAAGTCGTCTTAAAAGCAGGTAGCAGCAGCATGTGCTCGCACGGACTTTGTCAATTCAAAGGTTGGCGGTGTAGGGGGGGGGAGTGGAATCCCCAAAATAAATTCTTCAGTTCAGAAACGATGAGTGCCTGGCTCCTGCAAGCTCGTGGCATGGCTTGTTAAGCCATGCATCACGCTGTTAGCTTAAACTCAGCCAGTGTTGATGCCAAATAGTCAATTAAAAACATACCGTTAAACAGTAAAACAAGGATTGAGCACCGCTGTTGTAAGGCGGCCACCTGCTTGCAACGACCATGGAGGCCCTTAATGGGCCACCTCCGGTGTAATTTCGGCTAACCGTGTGTATGGAGACCACAACCCCAGCGACGGCAGCTTGATGGGGAAACTGTCAATGGTCATTACCCAAATGTTCTGCCGTAACTTTAGAAACGTGGACAAGGATTATGGGTTATGTATTTTTTTTTTATCTCGGGCTCTCTTTACCAATTTGTTTAATTCCACCGTGTAGCACTGGTCGTAACGCGCAGGAATTATTTGCTATAATTTGTCAAAGTTAACGGCATGTGACCACACGGGAAGCATCCCCTCGTACCTCGCGAACGCGCTTCAGCGTCGATTGCAGTCGTACGTGCGGTGAGAGCGCACCTGTTGTCAACGTCCGGAGTTCATAGCCAAACCCGACGCAACGTCATCCAAAGACTCTCCAACCTTCCCTTTGGCCGTCTTCCTCGTCCAACGAAACGGATGGTTATGAGCCGAGCTGGATGTGCCGCCTGGTACAAGGGGGAACTCGGCACGCATTGCCGAGCCTCCTTGTTCTCGGGTGGTGCCTCGCCTGGCTGCCTGTCGCACCCGGAGGCCCCTCCCCCCCCACCTCCCCTGTCATGCTCACGACGCCGACGGCCACATCCGCGAACATAAGCTCGTTAAATTGGCGCCGCCGTGCTCGAGCGGGTTTTAATTCGCCAGTTGGCGCCAGGAGAAGGGATTTCTGCGCGGAGGAGGAGAGCGAGGCGATGGACGCGTTGTGCGAGAGAGGATGGCCGAACCTGCGCGCTGCCTCTCTCGTGCGCGGGACCACAGGGACGCGTGCTAGCGGAACCAGAAACTTTAACTGCGCTCCGCTACCGTGTGCAGCATAGTAATTTCAAATAGGATGCAGGGAGGATTGTGCAAAAATGCAGGATACTTCGTGCTGCGTACGTTTCCTTTGCATATGCAATCACGTACGAGACATCGATGCCTCGCTTAGCCTAGTTTGACCGTCAATAATAAACGTGTGTTCTTTGCGAGCGCAGTAGCACGCACAGGGAAGGGTGTGGGCGGCAGCAGCAGCAGCACACACACGCGCACAGCCACCTTTTGTATCCTAAAATGTAATGTTCGTAAACCCATTTTTAACAAGTAGTCACCTTTAGGCCTCAGTGTACCTAGGGGAGGCCCAGCCCGTGTTCAGATGTCAAGTGGCGCTGGCGATGGACACGGCTAGGAGGTGAACCTGTGTCGTTAGCGCAGTGTTCTTGCCGAACCAAAGTAGCACAGCTCAGTTTAACACGTAGGCTTTCACGACCAATATTATTCATAATCAACGTTTTTGGGTTTAGATCGCGTTATTTATAAATGTGTTGTAACCCTCCACCACCCGACACGGCCAATCAGTAAAAATTGTCACGTTGACAAAAGAAAAATAGTTCACTGCTTTAGCCCACCGGTGTGTGTAGAAGCGTGAAACCACAACATTTACAATTTTTTGAGTAGTACGACGTTTCGCTGGTAATTGCATCCAGCATCCAATGCATAATAATACACACGTGCACATGAAGACAAATGTCCCCCATACAGCCTTTACCAGAGCTCTTGAAGCGAGTGCTATAAGCGAGCACTGGTTAAGGCTGGCACGGCACAAAAGTGGGGGTGGTGTAGTCACCACTCCATGCCTGGCCGCTTTTGTTTCTTCAGTGCTGATGTTTTACACACTGTACCATTTGAGTCCGAGTCGACCTAGGGGAGGCCCAGAACCGGTTAGGATACTTGCCACCATTATTGGTCGTGAGCAAGAATCAAACTCGGGTCGCCGGGTTCGTAGAGCAATGCGCTAAACACTGTGCGCTTCGCACACACGTATGCACGCAAGATACACAGATGCACGCACGGATGCACATGCCCACACTGAAAGATATTACTTGCACGCATGCATGAACACGCATGCACAAGCCAACTAGGGAGCTGCACATAAATACAAAGTGTTGCACAATCTGTTTCATATAGCTGGTGACTGCTACCTTTTATTTGTTTAGTACTCTTGACCCGATTGTTTGTTTCTTGTTGTCATTGTTTTCTTTTTAAGGCGAGGTTTGTAAAGAACGTAACGGTGTGGAAGGAATGAAGCCGGGATTTTATCATGGACACTTGGCGTTCGTTGATTTCAGCAAGTGAGTCGGAGTGTCTCCATCCGCTCGCTCGCGCTTCTCTTGAGTGTAACATTGCTGTCATATCCGTGGGGTGTTTTTGCTAGTCTAAAAAAATTATGGGACAATAAGAATAGGTTTTACCATATCCGGCAATAAAGCAGGTTTGTTTTCATGTTTTGCCACAAATACGTGTGGTTAATGCAGACATCATGCCTTGCAAAAGGTATCTTTTGGTGTTTGAATATCTTAACAACTGTTTAACACGTAGGCTTTCGCGACAGGAGGATTTTAACCTGCAAATCTGGCTGCCGCCTGATGATGCCCATTGTAATTACTGGCGAAATGTTGTGCTAAAATTGCTAATGTTGTGGATTTACTCTCCAACACACCGGTGTGCTGTACTAGTAACGAATTGGCATGTTCTGTTTACGTGACAAACCTTACTATATTTCATGCAAGTTTTGTGGGACTATGGGAGGTTTAGGAGGAAAATAAAATGTATGCAGTTGAAATTTAGTTTCTTACAAGCCTGGTGAGAAAAAATTGATTACATCTCGTGAGGAACAAACATATTTGGAACATCACGGAGAGTGAACACTCGATAGGATGGAAGAGAGTTGCACTTTAGTGGGTATGGTCACGTGTGGCAGATGGATGAAAACTCGATTACCCAGGTGGTCCCCTCAATTATGAACGCAGGGAAGAAGAGACAGAGTTAGGAAGGGGTGAAACTGAGGTGCCTTGGAGGCCTTGGGAGAGAGAGAGAGAGAGGACTGCACCTGAGATTTATGAAGACAGAAGTTGGGAAGATAGGAATATTTGTAGTCTACCAACAAAACCATGCGATGCCTAGACATAGAGACTGATGAGTATCATAACGATTGTTGGTGTGAGCATCGATCCATATTCATTATTGTCAACTTAATCGTCGTCCCGCCCCGGCACCGACTGCCACCGCAGGCAAGAATGGTGCAGAGAAACAAAGCGAGGCTTCTGGATGTGACGAGGTGACCTCTTCCAGTCGAGAAATGCCACGAAGCAAGTTTCCCTGCCCACTCGGCCGTGTTATCGTGAAGGCCGCGAGTCAGCGGAGTGGTGTCGTTCCCCACACCCCCAGGTTCGGCGCCTACAGAAAGCCCATCTACGTAAACGTGGTGCGCGACCCCATCGAGCGCCTCGTGTCCTACTACTACTTCCTGCGCTTCGGGGACAACTATCGGCCCAGCCTGCGGAGGCGCAAGCAAGGGGACAAGAAGGTACTCCGGCTTGGGTTCACGCGGCAGTGGAGTGGCCCACGCGCACCTTGGAGGGCGAAGGGGTTGGTCGACCGCGTAGATTTGACGAGTCCCTCAAAAAATGGTGATTGCGGGAGGTGGTCGTACAGAAAAGTGGGTTCATCAACCTGCCTTGATAAACCCAAAGTGGGTTCATTAAAGTGGGGTCATCAAGGCGAGCTGATAAACATTCCACGGTGGCGAGATGTTAACTACCTCGCCTGCTGTACAGGAGGTCGTGGGTTTGATCCCGACCCTTACGGCTGTATATTTGGAGTTTGCATGTTTTTTTTCTCCGGGTCCTCCGGTTTTAGAAACATGCTTTTCGAGTATTTGGCTGCTATAAATTTCCACATGATACGCCACTTCGTTGAGCTATCACTTTTGTGGCCAGATCGCTTCTGAAAAAGAGCTATACAGTTCAGTGGGCCTTACCTGCTAAAATGAAAAAATCGTTTAGTTTATAGTCTGTGCAGACCTGTGAGCATTATCATCTCGTAAATGTGCTTTTTTACAGACGCTCTGGTTTCTTGGCACGATTAAAGCCCTTCTTTTATAGCATTAATATGTTATTAATTACAAGCCTGGGGCTCAGAGAAGGCAAAGGTGTGAAACCTTTCCTGTGGAGAACTTAACGCTTTAATAATGGGGCAACTATAGCAAACTCATCCGCACAGGGTATCCTCATTTCGTTGAGATGGCGATTAAGGGGCCGGCGGAGTGGTGGTGCAATGTTTCGTGCACTTTGCTGTGAACCTGGTTACCCGAGTTCAATTCCTCGCCACGGCTAACGTCACTGGCAAGTGATCTGGCCGAACAAACCCTCGTTGCTGGGACGTAATGGAGATAACTTAATCCAGCAATGGATTAGCGAAGGATTGCAAATTGCTATTTTCCCAATTGGCTGCTTCAATTTGTTGGTTGTTTCTTTAAAATGTAATTTTAGATAGTGCTTTGTTACTTGTGCAATTATGTTTCTTTTATGCATGTATGTTGAACTTCTTTCGCACCGCACGTAGCCAACCATGCTCATCCGAGGTGCGGGGCAAGGACAAACTAAACGAAAAAAGCTATTTTTTTTATTGTCTAGTGTGATTATTGAATTGGCATTGTTATTTTTTATATAGATTTATTTTGCCTGGTATCTGCAATGAATTTTACAAATGTGAATCGTTCCTCTTGTTTTTTAAACTAGGAGCAGGGGGGGGCTTGTTTAAATTGGGCTCTCATACCATTTCATAAACAAGGTCATTGATTGGCATCGAGTGGGTCATCTGATAATCGATCCACCAATTGCTTTCATTCATAAGCGACCGAGAGCCCATTGATACTAATAATCCATCTTTCGATGGAGGTCTCGTGCGTCAAACACAAAAGACGAGAATGTAAAGGTGTATTTCACTTGTGAATTAAAATAAAGTGAGTGCAATAAAACACCCAAGTGAGCATTCGTGAACAATACAATAAAATATATTTCACACACTTTGTTTGGTATCAGCTCAGAGCTGCATTCCGGGTCAATTCCCGTCTTTGTCCAATTTGTAGTCATGCGGCTTTGACAAAATGATACGAGGACATTCCGGATGAAAGCACACAATGTGTTTGTTACTTCTGCAGTTTTTATATTTTGCATCTTGCCAGGGCCCATCAAGGCCAAGGCCAGTTCCATTGTGGTTTCTAGCTTATTTATAGGTCTGAGAAAATGGTTTAATTTAATATTTTATAACCTCTGTGTCTTCAACGGTTTTCAAGACAATGTAGGTTACAGAATATTTACCCCACTACTTAAAAAATCTTGCTGTTAAGAGCTATAGTTCTGAAAGACGGTCCCATAGGAAGACACAATATGATACTAACGTAGTGCTATTGTCATCGGTTGTCAAACTAAATGTAAAATTACTATATCGATTCATTGCATACACAAGAGGGGTGCAAGCTGTCCAGCTAGTCTGAAGCAGTGTTCAGACATACAGCGTTGGCATCTCTCCCGCCTTGTCAAGCCTCTTTCCAGATTGTCTCTGCCAAATTATCCTGTATGAAGGTTTGCACAAATGGGGCTCTATTTTTATTGATGAAGTTGTCCACACCATTGGTACCTCATTTGCCAGTAAAAAAAATATGATAATTGGTTTTTTACCCTTTTATCTGGCAACAAAACTGACACATTTTTTTTACGAGGAGCCCATTGATACAAATAATCCATCTTTCGATGGAGGTCTCGTGCATGTATGAGGTACCAATGGTGTAAATGCTTACCCCGAGCTCTCATACTCTGATGGTGCATTGTCTTTGAGTTGTGCGTCATCTGGTCCAACCGACGTGAGACTAGGCTCTAAGGAAAGCTGTCTCTGGTGTGGACCAATCAACTTCAAGGACAGTGCATACATTATCAGAGTTATGTTTTCTGTTTGCATTATGACTGCAGGTATTGTGGTCTATGCAAACATGACTCCTCGTAAAAAATGTGTCAGTTTTGTTGCCAGATAAATGGGTAAAAAAACAATTATCGAAGTTATCCACAGTTTAGAAAAAGGTCGCCTCCAAAATTAAGTGGCACCTTGCAGTCTTGTCAGATTTCTGAATGCATTCGCAGCGTTCAGAAAGTGTCTACAATGTTTCGTATTATCTCCAGGCCCTGGCGCATTGATGGGACAGTTCAGACGTCAATGCTTATCACACACACACTGTCCAATACATGTTGCGAGCGATTTTCTGAGTCTTATAGAAACCAAAGTGAGTGGATACTGGCATTAAGCAGATTAAACACCGATGTCGGGTGTCAATAGGCTTAACTTGGTGACGTAAGAATGAGACTGTAACTGGGCTGCATTACCAATTGGGGAGAATTGCAAAGGATGACGTTATACTGCTGAGGCATGCAACCCACTTCCGATTGGTCGTTGGGAAGCTTTATTTGACAGCTGCTGTCTAAAAACGGTTGATCCGCGGGTCGAAATTTAACCCACGGGAGTAATGAGACCTCGTGGAAGCTTCTTAATGAAGATTGGGGGACGAAGGGAGAGGAGTGTGACGGTGGTTGTTTGCATGAGGGTGCCAAGCCGCGTGTGATGTCTGTGTACGCGCGTCGTCGTCGTCTTTGCTAACGCGACGTTTTCCCGTGCCGATGTTTTAAACCTCGTTTCTCATCTCGTGGAGTTCATTAAGAACTTTAACGAACGTTGTTGTGTTAAAAAAAAAAGTTGGGGGAAGAGAAAAAAAACTTTCAGATTTATTGCCCAAATTATTAAAGAAAAAGCGATGTAATTCAAAGCAAATGAAAAAGAAAATTAGCTCATGCCACTATTTTGGTACTATTTATGAACCAGGATTTTTCCATGCCCCCCCCCCCCTCCGTGTGGAATATGCAAAAGACTGCAACATGACTCTTCTGAAAGGGCCCCCAGCGTGCAGTGTTTGGTTGGGTCTCATCAGCAACAAAAAATCAATGGCTAAAAACCTAAGACCGGAAAACTAAATTGTGTGGTGCTTTTGTCCTGTTGGTCTTCTCATTTAAATAATGTTGCTAAGCTGCCTCACTATTGTGCTCCTGGGGCCCGGTGCCCAAGGGTGGCTGGCTGCCTTTGCACACGTAATGATGTGTTTACTTGTTTGGTCAACATGTGTCCCATTATTAGCTGGATTAACCTAATGGGTGAAAATGTAATAGCCCTGTGGGAGCACTTACAACGCTTTGTCCCAGTGGACCCCAGTCCTGGCACGTGCGTCACACATCCACGATTCGTCGATTTCAAATGCATAAAATAACACGTTCTCTTGTATAACCTTCCCTCGAAGGGCATTCTCTTGAGAAAGAGAGGGGGTAAAAAACACCCCGATGTTATTTTAAGGGCAGCGGCGCCTTAACGGCACTTGCGTAAAAACGTGTGCCCCCTTTTTCAGACCGAATTGAAAGCAGTGCCAGATTTTTCTTAGTTGACTTTACATTTCTCACGCTGCGGACATCCAGCCCCAGGTGACACGGTGACCCAAATTTGAGCATTCATCTCGACGAGCTCGTCATCAGCGACGAGCGAGCCTGTGGGGAGCGCGCTTCGCTTGGAGGGTAGCGGCGGTGGTGTGGGGAGGAGATGGGAGAGGTGCTGCGGGTGTGGGAGCGTCACATCTGCTGTCCCACGGACGCGACGCGTCTCTCGCGGTGCTTGTTCCTGGCTCGCGATATCAGATTTTTTATTCATCGTCTTTTTTACAGATGTCCAGTCGGGGCGGGTCATAAGTTCGCACTCATTACACACAAAGTTCTTGCCACAAATGATCTCGTCAAGGAGCATAAATCATCGCGCAAAGTCCCAGTCGTCCTCAAAGCGTCTTTTGGCTAGCCATTGAACAAAGACGGTCCCTGCATCACCCACTTTCATATGTGACTTCTGCGGCCGTCTGGAATGTTCTTCCTTCCGATATTAGGAATCCACTGGATCTATGAACTTTTAACTCTAAATTGAAAACAAATTTCTTCAGAAATGCTTTGTGTTTAGTTTGTTGTCCTTCCCCCGCACCTCCGGTTAACACGGTTGGCTACGTACACTGCAAAATAAGTGCAGCATACATACAGAAAGTTACAACAACAAACAATATCTCGCGGTCGGTGTTTCGTGCCCGCTCCCACAGACGTTCGACGAGTGCGTGCAAGAGAAGGGCGTCGACTGCGCCCCCGAGAAGCTCTGGCTGCAGATCCCATTCTTCTGTGGCCACAGCGCCGAGTGCTGGTGCGTCCCACTTCACAAACAATGTATTCATACTCGCACCCTTGCACGCTCACTGGTACCTCAACTGTCACGAATTTGAGCTCGGTTGTGCGTATAACGCAGGCGCGCACTGTTGCGTTGGGAAAAATGTTACCTTCTTAAAGTCAATAGAGCAGCAACATCTCATTATCGGGAATGGCGCTGGAAGATGAAGTTGTAAAACTACTTTTGAGGTCATGTCAATAGGTCATTCTCAACCCAACACTAGATGGCACTCCTTAGTGATCCGTGTACAGGGCTTCATCGCTTATCCGTTATCTGGTGTATTGATACATTCTAGCCATAAGAGTTTGGTGATCCAAATTTTATTAAAAAGCCGATTGCGAACACATATTTGGCCATTTATTTGTACCTGGGCTGAAGCTATCCAACTCGCTTAAATTTCAATGTCGGGAATTCAAACCCATAGTGTCATCGGTGCCCGTGTCGTTGATTTAACACCAAGCCACTCCGCCTTTCGCACCTAATACGAGTCACCCAAATAGGCAATTGGGGTCGTTGCCAAAGTACATAGTGCAGAACCCCCCCCCCCCCCCCCATTGTGCTTTCCTGAGCTGAATCCAGTCTCCCGTCTCTTGTCTAGAAATGATATCTATTATAAAAGTCTGGTGTTGCGGTTTGTCCGTTTGTCCGTCAACTAAATTATGAGAGCCTTTCAGAAGGCCTAAATCAAAAAGTTATATAAAGTTGATCTCCCCCCCCCCCATTCCCCCAGATGTGGGGGTAAAACATTGATCCAACAGGTTTACAACAATAGTCGACCGCCACCCATCCCCCACCCATGTTTTTAATGTATTTTGTAGGCATATGCCTACATACCCTATATGCAATAGAGCCAGTAGTATCTGCACACATTTGGGGGGGGGGGGGGGGAGAAGAGGACATCAGTGGGGGCGAAAGCACCAAGAAGCCTTCTGCAGGAGCTCGACTAAGGTGGCCCGTAAGGCCGCCGAAATTCCAGTCAATAAAAAATCCCATCTCGCTACCGGAGAGCAGTGGACACTGAGCCAAGGAAATGACCACTGGATTCTTCAGATGCCCCCATAAAACCTTATACAGTCTGCAAGTCTCCCTCTATCAATGATTCAGCATGAACATCAATTATACATCCTCTTGGAATGCTGAGTTATGGGCATACGTTACGCTGGGTGTTCACTGACAAGGTTCAGCTTGACTTTTCGAACAATGGATGAGAGTATTCGTGCACAGTTTGTGGATGCTTTTGCAGGGCACTAATTAAAATTTCTGGCATTTCACACCATCGACTGGAAAACTACTTGACATGCTGCACCCGCGAGCCTCACCAGGACAAGCGGATTGAGAAACGAACCAAGGGACAATGATTATAATTGCATGTTAAATTAAAATTTCCAAATATGTTTTTTACCTAAACTAAAATACAAATCAAATATTAAATAACATGTAAAAATACAGATAATTAATACACGTAACAAATACAATTTTCTGACCTTTCACACCATCGGTTGTAAATAGAAATGATCCCTCAAGTGGACTCAACCTTATATGCCCGCCTACCTGTTATCATGCGAACGAGTGCGCGTCAACGGTAGCGACGCGTGCCCTCGCACGTCAAGTAAATTTTTATTTTCGCTTAAAAGCGTGGCGCCTTTTCTACACAAATCTGTCACTCACAGCGCCATCGCATTAAATACCGTACTCGTAAACACAGAAATAAAAAAAATGTATACGGTGACAAAAAAATGTTATGCGATCGTCCCGGCCACTGACGCATCCTCGCCGACCAACCGCACTCCTCCAGTCAGCGCGGTTGGCTACGTACGGCGCTAAGGAAGTTCAACAAGCTTACATACACGCAACACGCGCGTGTCTGGGATGCGCAGGACGGTGGGCAGCCGCTGGGCTCTGGAGCAGGCGAAGCTGAACCTGGTTAACGAGTACCTCCTGGTGGGGGTCACCGAGGAACTGGAGGACTTCATCCTCATCCTGGAGGCCGTGCTGCCGCGCTTCTTCAAGGGAGCCACGGAGCTTTTTAAGAAAGGTACTGCGCCCCTCCCCCCCTGCCCGCCCGCTCTTTTATTTCCCGTGAATCGCTTTTTTTTTCCTTAACTATTTATTGACGCGCGCATAAACAGCGCAACCGGAGGGCAGTTAAGATGTCGCCACGGTGGCGAGATGTTGACTACCTCGCCTGGTATGCAGGAGGTCGTGGGTTCGATCCCAACCCTGACGCCTGCTGCTGTGTATTTGGAGTTTGCGTGTCTCTCTCCCCGTGGTCGCGTGGATTTTTCTCCAGGTCCTCAGTTTTTTCCCTCCACATTTACAAACATGCGTTTAGAGTGTTGTTGGCTGCTATCAATTTCCACGTGATAAGCCACGTCTTTGAACTATCATTTTTGAAGAGCTCTATACAGCTCGGTGGCTCTTACATGGTCAAATAAATGATAGTTTAGTTCTAAATTTGCCATAGCGTTATGGTTTTTAGTTTGTCGCCGAAGGATGATAGTCCAACTGATATCCCCTCCCCCTCCAACCCCCACTGCGCTGCACCAGGAACAAAGTCGCATCTGCGCAAGACGGCGGAAAAGAAGGCGCCGTCGGCAGACGCAGTGCACACGCTGCAGCAGTCGGAGGTGTGGAAGCTGGAGCACGAGTTTTACGAGTTTGCGCTGGAGCAGTTCAGCTTCATCCGTGCGCACACTGTGCGGGAGAAGGACGGGGAGCTCTATCCCCTCGCCCAGAACTACTTTTACGAGAAGATTTACCCCAAGCAGAGCTAGCCGCGCCCGCGAGGGTCGCGGAGGGCCAGCCCCGTGCCGTCCCCCGTGCGTGGCCGCAACGGGAAATGTTCGGCTCGGCACCGTGCGTCTCCGAGAGAAGACGCAACGGAGCCCTGTTCTCTCTGGTTAAAGCGTCCCGCACAGGAAGGGAGGAGGAGGAAGAAGGGGGGGGGGGGGTGATTTTGGCGAGCGACTGGAAGATGGAAGACTTAGTCACAGCATCGTTTCTGGATAATTGTTTTAAAATGTGAGAGCTTTGGTTTCTTTCATTTTTTTTGGTCACCTGCTTTTGAGTTGTGTGGGGGTTATTTCTTTTGTTGTCTCTACCAGTAGCCAACTCGGCTGCCCGCTACCCAACCACTACAATCGAAGGCTCCTAAAAGGCGACATTTCGTCGCCCTTGTGAGGAAAATCCACTCAAGGATTGTAAAGTTTTCCAGGGACGTGCGTGCAAATGTCAAGATCAATGGTAAAGAAAAGAGAGCATTGGGGGCAGTCGGGGCCTGCGCTCTGCTCCGCACGCAACAGACGGCAGAACGGTGGAGGGGAAAAAAACTGTTCTTTGAATAATGGACGCGCACGCAGCAGCAGCAGCAGCAAAGGGTTGTTTTGTTTTTTGTTTTCTGTCCGGGACCACTCGTGCATAATAACTCTTAGACGACGCATTATTATTGTTTTGGAAATAAATGTCTCAACGTTGGATACATGACGACAGTTTGAATTATGTTTATGTGCGTGTGTGTGCTGTGATAATTTAATGTTTTTTTTTTTATCAGGGAGACGCTCGCGCACACACGCAAAATATATTCTCAGCTGGCGTGGTGTACATTTCCTTAATGAAAAATCTAGCGAGTATGGTAATACTCTTATGAAAAGAGCATATAAATCATACCATTAATATTAATTCACTGGATAAAACACTGTTTTGAAAATGAGAGTGTTTTAAATGGTGTGTGGTGTATGTTTTGTATCTATGAATCTCACGGTCTGAAATAGAGTAACAAAGCTTTTTCTTTTTTTGTGTGTTTTTTTGCAAAACACCTGACCCACAACATTCTCTACGGGTCGGCTTTGTTGTGGGTGAAGAAATGTGAAGGTCATCGAGAATAAAAACGGAATTTAGCGATCGTCATTTTTCATCCAAAGTTATTACATCGTACTGCACTGTCTGCAGATTTGAGCATAAGAATAATTGCCTTTTTGAAACATTCGTGAATTTATAACAAACAAAAAAACCCCATCGTAATTTTGTATTAAATGTCAACAAAACGAGGAGTATATATATAATGTAGCTGTTGCAAAACTATTGGGTGAGCCTTTTTTTGTTTTACTATTTGCGAGATTAAAAGAAATGTGACTTTGTTTTGTGTTCCTGCTTTTTGTCCCAGAAGCCGACGGGGGCGCGTTTGAATTTTGTTTTCATTCAAATTGGTTTCAATGCCTAAATGGGGCAACACTGGTTTCTTCCTTTCAATTCTACTGCGCTTTCGTTTCTTATTTGCTGTAATGTACCCTAGTTGTTATTGTCAAATAGTTTCTGCTCCGTGTGATATATGCTTTTCAGTCTTGCGTGTTTTTAAGTTAGGTCCGAGGTACAGTGTGTGTGTGTGTCTTGCATTGCTGGTTCATGGATGCTACCAATAGTTTGCACATCTTAACGGTGTCCTTACCTGCAGATGCCGCTGGAATAACATAATGGTCGAGAACTGGACTGTTAACCTTTACGCGGTCGATTTGGCAAGTACATTTGCCGTGCCACACAGACACGAGCAGAGACCGGTGCACAGCCCAATCTCGCTGTGCCAGTGCACAATTCCTGGCGTTTGATCGATCCTATGCCTCGTCAACGCAGAAGAGTGGCTGAAATCGGGTGGTCGCTAACTGCCATCGATTTGTTGGCCCATATACAAAGTTAAATTTAAAAAATGTCTTAAAAAAAGAGAGTTGTTTTTATTTTGATGTCAAAAGATCTGATATTTTCTACGATTCAGGTAAGCTTCATTTTGCTGTAATTTAATTTGTCCGTGTTATATAAGCGTGAATCGATGGCCAGCAAAACCCCACGTGAATTACAATAACTACGACGTATAAAACATTAATTTAATCTAAGACTTTAATGATGGGCCCGCAATGTTGAAAACAGTTTTATCTTTGTGTCAACGTTCATTTGATTCTGTTTGTATTTTTGCAAATTTTCAAGCAAATGTTCAATCGTATTTTACACAATAATAGTAACATCAGCCATTTGTCAATCTCCTGCTGGATGAAGGCCGCCGCATGCCAATCGGTTCATACGACCTGCTAGAGCAGGCATCAGAACTAAGAAAATATTACGGACTGAAAATCATTAAGAGATATTGGGCATTGCACCAAGAGACAGAAAAGCAGATAGATCAGATAACGAGAGCAAATTTGGGAGATGTCATTTTAACTTAAGCGAAGATACGTGGGCTCTGGAAATACGCCACGAGAATGGATGATGGCCCAACGAGACTAGTGATGGAATGACAGCCAAGGGAGAGAGAGGGAAAAAAAAACACTGAACAGGTTGATCACTGGGGAGATGGGAGTGAGTCGATGAGCTCTTGTGCGGGAGCAAGACGGATTGTGGCGTCACAGGACTGGAGGGATGGCATAGGTTGTGGGGGGAAGCCTTCATCCATCAGTGGGTATGCAATGTCTGATGATGAGTAACATCATAAACAAAAACGTGCGCGTCATTAAAAGTTGCTTCGTCGTGGTGGGTTTCCATTGTGATTGAATTAAAATCTTTTTTTAATTAATCTTGAAACACGCTGTTTAACAATAACAAAATAATAACAATACAGTTATTGGATGTTTACCGTTGTTGGTTTGGTGTAAAATCACATGAAATGTTCTATTTTTCATGTTTTGTATATAAAATAAAGAAGTGTGGTGATATTTTACCGTCGTTGGCGCCTGTTCCGTCCAACAAGGCGTCGCACGTTCGGCGCCTTCTCCCCACCGCGAGCTCCTCCGTAAGCTCCTCGGTGAGCTCCTCCGTGGTGCTCCTCCGTGAAGCTCCTCGGTGAGCTCAGTGAGCTCCTCCGTGGAGCTCCTCAGTGAGCTCCTCAGTGGAGCTCCTCGGTGAGTTCCTCAGTGAGCTCCTCGGTGAACTCAGTGAGCTCCTCAGTGAGCTCCTCCGTGGAGCTCCTCCGTAAGCTCCTCGGTGAGTTCTTCAGTGAGCTCAGTGAGCTCCTCCGTAAGCTCCTCCGTAAGCTCCTCGGTAAGCTCATTGAGCTCCTCCGTGGAGCTCCTCCGTGGATCTCCTCAGTGAGCTCCTCCGTGGAGCTCCTCCGTAAGCTCCTCAGTGAGCTCCTCGGTGAGCTCCTCAGTGTGCTCCTCCGTGGAGCTCCTCCGTGGAGCTCCTCAGTGAGCTCCTCCGTGGAGCTCCTCCGTGGAGCTCCTCCGTAAGCTCCTCAGTGAGCTCCTCGGTGAGCTCCTCAGTGTGCTCCTCAGTGGAGCTCCTCCGTGGAGCTCCTCGGTGAGTTCCTCAGTGAGCTCCTCCGTGGAGCTCCTCGGTGAACTCCGTGAGCTCCTCAGTGAGATCCTCCGTGGAGCTCCTCCGTAAGCTCCTCAGTGAGCTCCTCCGTGGAGCTCCTCGGTGAGCTCTTCCGTGAGCTCCTCCGTGAGCTCCTGAGGGAGTGACACATGCCAGGAACCCCTTTACACACGGCTCCGTTTCTCACTGAATCTTTTCCAGCTCGCTGGTCTACCGAAGTTGGTGGCACGTGGCGAGTATCTCTACAGCCACAGCGAGGGGTATACATGATCATTCATAATGATTGCAGTTGTATAGACTGTAGCGTCATCTCGCAACGCTGTTGCAATATCTTCGGTTCTTTCGGTAAAGTCACGTAGAATAGAAATAATAAAATAATTAAAATAAAACATTTTTATTTTATTATGTTTTATTTTCATTATTTTATTATTTCCATTCTACGTGACTTTACCGAAAGAACCAATAAGATGAATCCCTGCAGTCACGAAAGCTTTAAATCGAAAAATAATTAAACAGTTCAACGTACATATGCATAAACACATGAAGGGCTAAATCCTATCCATAGCCAATATTAAGTAAATGTAACCCTCCAAAAAGGAAAACATGAATGAACATATCAAGAAATGGCATGCAAACAAAAGGTACAAACAACAACAAAAAATTATCAAAACAGGGGTAAAGAATATTATCTATGTATGTTGACTTTGTTTCGCACTACGCAGCCAACCGTGCTAATGTTGAGGTGCGGGGGAAGGACAACAAACTAAACACAAAAAGCAGCTCTAAACATCTTCTTGGTTCTTTCGGTAAAGTCACGTAGAAGGGAAATAATAAAATAATGATAATTAAACATAATAAAATACAATTCTCACATGTTTTCTTTTTATTATTTTATTATTTCCTTTCTACGTGATTTTACCGAAAGAACCAAGAAGATGAATCCCTGCAGTCACGAAAGCTTTAAATCGAAATTCAGCTCTAAACAAATGAGTTGTCAATCGAGCTGTAGAAGCGCATAGCTCCAGTGGCTTGCTCATATCGAAAGGCAAGAGCGTTCCAGGCGGCCGCAGATGCGCATCTGTATGGAACTGTGCAAAGGTTTAGCTCCTCACACCAGCAAGAGCAATTAGTCCACCAAGTGACATCCCAAGATGTGATGCGTTGGATGCCGAAATATTTGCAGGAGAGCTAACCCAGGTAACAATCAAAACCCACCGCGCTGCTTATACGGCTACGAGGCGTTATGGTGGTGACGAGTACCCGATTTTGCCGGCTGTGTCCGACTCCCAGTGAATGGCAGTCTCCTTCTAGATTTGAAACTTTCGTGACTGCAAGGATTCATACTCTTAGGCTTTTTCAGTAAAGTCACGTAAGTAAAAAATAATAAAATTAAAAGAAGTTAAATTCTGAAACGTGATTTATTATTTTATTTCTATTATTACTTCTATTATTTTTATTATTTTTTACCTACGTGACTTTACCGAAAAAGCCTAAGAGTATATAATGCCAGTCGCCTCCACGCCCGTCATGATAATAGCGCTGAGTTGGGAGCCGACTCCTCGCCTCTCGACTCGTTCGTCCCTGCGAGGTTGATGGTCCCTTGTGGCACCGGTATTAGAATAATAACACTACTCATCATGCACTCTGATGAGATGCAGTAGTAATGCAGTGCAAATGAGTCGGTGCTGATTAGGTGCTATTAATCCCCAATCCTGTTACCAATTGTGCAAATACGTAGATAAGAGTGTGTGGTTAACTCGATTCCTAAAGCAGATCCTTGATGGGTTGTGCTAATCTTGGCGTGCCAGTTAACTCTCTGCTCTACACCTTCGTCCTAACCCAGTGGGTTAAACGAATTCTTCAGTCAATTCTCACCCAGCAGAACCCCGAGTAGAATCTAGCTGTAGAATATACTTTGAAAGCAGAAGGGCATCTTGCTTGACCGTGCTGTAAAAGGAAGCCACCGGCGCAGCGCGATCACCTATCGCTGAGAAATCGAGAGAGGGTCTTCTTGGTTCTTTCGGTAAAGTCACGTAGAAGGGAAATAATAAAATAATAAAAATAAAACAATAAAATAATTCTCACGACGTTTCGGTCACAACGCAAGTAGCCGTCCTCAGGTGAAGACCAGGTCTGTCGAGGAGACAGCGTCTGAAAGAAGATGAATCCCTGCAGTCACGAAAGTTTTAAATTCGAAATATAAATCGAGAGGGTTTTGGGCATCGCTGCGCCCTTTCCATCGAGTCGCTGGAAGCACGAGCAAGCGGATTGTCCTCGTGCGGTGCTACAGCCCGGCACGTGGCACGCCGTAGTCGGCATCGGTGCAACGCAGTGACGGCTTTTTGCACTGTGAACACATTCCTGCTGCGGAGGGAGCTGGTAGGAACGTTGGGTTGCTCGGTCAATGGCCAGGGTCAACGGCGGCGTGGTGTATTCCGCAAATATGCCCGATTGTGAGTGCGGGCACAAGCCGGCGTGAGTAGGTTAAACGTTGAGTTTATAAGGGCACCACGGGGTGACCAGCCCCTCCCCACCCAGCCCCACCCAGCCCCGCCCTCCTCACCTTCCCCACCCAGCCCCTTTCCACCCTCCCCTACCCAGCCCCTCCCTCCCCACCCAGCCCCTCCCTGCACGACGGACGGACGCAATAATCCCCTGTGGGCTGGTGTAACCAGGAGGTTACTACCAGTAATATTTTTTTCTTGTTCCGATTCAAACAGAGCTCGCTCGGTGGTGACTGTCAATTCAAACGTCATGCTCGCGACACGCGCATCGGGTGCGATAATCCCTGATGTTCGGTTCGTGTACGTGCGCTCAACGATGGGGTTCGCATGGCCCCTGTAGTTGCTAATGGAGTCCGCTACCTTTTCCGCAATGTTGACAATATAACCAATTTCTTAGTCGAATCGTGGCCTTGCATCGGAATTACGGTAAATCGACAGGGGGGGTGGGTGGGCTGATGGGAATCTTGACACCACCTGAAGCTAGGTTTGTCTGCGCGACGGTCAGCAGGTGAACGCGTGGTCCAAGTGACCTTCGTGCTGGTACATGAACCACTGACTACGTACGGTGCAAAAGAAGTTCACAACATGCATAGACCCGCCAGGAGCGAGCATTGGGCTCAAATGAGACAATGGGAAGCCAAGGTGAATGCAACGAAGGATACAACATCAGCAGGCTGTTAAAGACAAATAAGTACCCACGTTGCTCTCTTAAAAGTGTTCTTCACTCATTTTCAGAGGGGGGCCCACTTTCGCCGTTAAGACATCATCGGTGTGAGGGCCGCCACATTTGAAATCATTGGGGTTTGACAGCAGCAGGATGATGATGATGGGGGTGGGTGGGGGGTGTTTCCACGTGTCGTGTGTTGTTGTATGCGGCACGTCAGGGGCCACAGTCGCCCGCGGGCCTTGCAATGAAGAGCACTGCCTTAAAATATCCATAATAGAGGTTTTTTTGGGGTTCGATTGCGTAACTATAAATGTGTCATTAAACCCGCCACTACCTGACACAGCCAATTAGTGAGGTTTGTCACGTAAACAAAACATGCCAATTCGTTACTTGGTACAGCACACCGGTGTGTTGGAGAGTAAACCCACAACATTTACAATTCGAGTACGACGTTTCGCCCGTAATTACAACCAGCCTCATCAGGCGGCAGCCTGGGCCGGGTGGTGGCGGGTTTAACGACACATTTATATTTACGCCATCTACCCCAAAACCAACATCTTATGGATAATATTTATCGCGAAAGCTTCCTTGTTAAACCAACTTAAAAGATGTATGCTGCAGGCCTTTGATTGAATAAAGAACATCACTACAATGCACCAATGATGTATCTGCGCTTGTAAAAGGTGCTAAATGTTGGTCGTTTTTTTGTAATTCAATCACTGACAACAGCGGTCACGGTGACGGCCCTCACATCTCGTTAAATATGTCCCCATGAGATTAAACTCATTTGTGCCCCATGCGCTTTTCAGAAGATGTCAGAACATGTTCTGCATTTCATTCTGTATCTGTACAGCTCAGGGGTAAATCTGTGTGTGTACCCATCTCCTCGCCTTGTCTGCCTGCATCTCTTTGTCCCCCGTGTCCACGTTTCTAATTATCCGTCCAGTCTCTTTCCATCTCTTGAGTCCATCTCTGTCTTTTCATTTGTCTCTCGTCACCCCCTGCTCACTTTGTATTTTCATCCCTCTTCTATTTGTTTCCGTCTCCCTTACCTCGCTACTTATCCCCCCCCCCCCCCCCCCCCCCAGTCTGTCTCTTTGGGTTTAAATCGCTCCCCAAAGCTAATGTATGTGACTGACCTAGGACTGAGCCGCGTTGTTGCGCCAGCCCTGATGCACACGACTCGAGGTAACAACATTGATAAGGGTCTCTCTCCTCGACTCCCAGGGTTTTTCATCAAACTGCTTTCGAACTCGCCTTCTTGCGTGAGTGGCATTCGGGTGCTGATCTACTGTATATCTCTATTTTATTTTTTCATTTTACCAGGTAAGCCCAACTGAGCTATATAGCGCTTTGTCAAATGCGACCTGGCCAAATGATAGCTCAACAAAGTGGTTTATCTTAAGGCAGCCAAATACTCTAAGCGCGTGATGTCGATTCTAAATGTGGAGGGAAAAACCGCAAGACCCAGAGAAAGAGTTCATGCAACCACGGGGAGAGAGACATGCAAACTTCAAATATGCAGACATCGTCAGGGTCGTGATTGAATCGACGACTTCCTCCATACCAGGCGAGCGAGTTAACATCTCGCATAAAGCGGCGCCCACATCATCAAGGCAATATGCTCGTTGCAGGCCGCCGGTCGACGGTAAAAGTGTCCGGAGGACCTGCAGGATTCCACCAGACTGCTGCCCAGTCACGGTTGGGTTACTCTACAATTGCAGAGACGCCACCTGTAGCACCCGCGAGGTCGCTGGGATACCTGTGTTTGGGTTTACAGTTTTACATTATTATTCTTGGAAATGTTTATTACAAGTCACGCGCTTAAACCGAACAAATATGTTGCTCCGGTTAATCCGAAATCCACGTGATTGCCTCTACAGTTCAGTAGTTGCGTATCTTTACAAGTGGGCGGAGTTTGATTGATGTTGAAAGGCGTGGCTCTGCTGCTATCCACTTAGTGGGCCGAGTCGTCTGCGTGGGGAGCAGGAAAGTGTCGTTGTCACTGAGCACGTGACATCGATCGGAAATCGAAAGAGTAACAATGAAAATCGTCGTTCGTGCTTCATTTCAAGTGATTTATTCGATCATTTATTTTGTGAGTATTAATTGACGAAACTGTGCGATGGCAGAGCAACTTAAGTGTAATTAATACCGAAATTAGTGGGGTATGTGGCATAGAGATCTGCGGGAAAGAGTTACATATTTTTTTTTATCCGCGATTTTGAATTATCCAAGGCCATCCTCATCGTCATTTGCGAGGATAATCTAGAGTCGACTGGACTCTCACAACGCACCACGTGATCACAAGGTGTAATCCTATTTTTAAAAACCCGGTACACAGAAACCAGCAGAGTGGAAAGGCAATCAGCGTTGCCAACTGAGAGATGATTCTTGCCGGAGAGTTTTTTTTTAGGTATCCCATCACAACCAAAGAAATGTAGTCAAAGTGACTTACGACGACACATCCAGCGACATTACGGGACGAGGACACGATGCAGAATTAGGAGCAATTCCAGGTCCTTGTTGGTACTCAGGAAGGATTCTTAATCGATCCACGATGTTCAAAGAGAGATTTCCAGCTCATACGCCATTAAGGCCTTGCCTCATCTCATCCATTGCAGCCTTGAGCCATTTGTGTAAATTCCGCATTTCTGATGACAGGAGCGTGCCCATCCATAGGCCACCCATGGTTGACTTCCCGCACCAAGTGAGACACTCATGCTCCTACGAATACATCGTAAATTGCCTTGTGATGTTTTCGATGACAGTTTATGTAGGGTCTATCAAGCGACATCCATTGACCCTTCGAAGTTAATCCGGAGACTTTCTAACTCAAGGAATTGGGCAAACCAAGAAGGCAGTGAGACAAAAATCGAGGCGTTCGAGTGGGTTGCAGTTCCGGTGTATGTGTGTAAGTATAGCAACGCTCAGGGGTGGACCAGCAACTCCCCAAACGAGTGTTTTCAATACTCACAGTGTTTTAGTTTATACACATTCCTGCGGAGGGAGCTGGTAGGAACGTTGGGTTGCTCGGTCAATGGCCAGGGTCAACGGCGGCGTGGTGTATTCCGCAAATATGCCCGACTGTGAGGGCGGGCACAAGCCGGCGTGAGTAGGTTAAACGTTGAGTTTTATAAGGCCACCACGGGGTGACCAGCCCCTCCCCACCCAGCCCCACCCCTCCCACCCCACACCCAGCCCCACCCTCCCCACCCAGCCCCTCCCCACCCTCCCCTCCCCACCCAGCCTCTCCCCACCCAGCCCTTCCCTGCACGACGGACGGACGGACACAATAATTCCCTGTGGGCTGGTGGAACCGGTAGGTTCCTACCAGTACGAGACATCAGAATGTAAAAACGTGTCAGTGAACTTATCGATGATGGGCGGCAAAAGGCTGGAACTACGTCGACTGCAGCCTTCTTCATGAGCAAGGCCCGCGTGCGACTGGCGGCCCCTGATGGCCTTTAGTGCGGCCCTCGGACGCACACCATCATCATCGTGCTGCCGTCCAACCCCCAATGGTTTCAAATGTGTGGCGGCCCTCGCACTGATGGCGAAAGTGGGCCCCCTCTGAAAATTAGTGAAGGACACTGTTCGACTGCATTCAAACGAGGCACCGCCATCTCGCTGAACTTTGTTGATGCTGCAACGAGGAAATATTTCAGGTCTATCGTTTTGCTCAGTGGTCATCTGCTCGTGCAGACACCCGCCAACATATGTTTCCCAGGTTGCGGTTGAAAAAAGAAAGAACGGATCGACAATGTCACGGTTAAAAAGTATAACCCGTAAAAACAAAGTTTTTCACTCTAAATCTTTTATATACGTGGCGGCTCGAGTCCTCTCGTCCTCTGGCTTGAGATGGCTGCCACCTATGGGTCAGATGATTGTCTGCAGTATTAAACATTTGATAATTAAATATTTAATTTGTTTTCCCTAAACAGTGTAAAATTTTGGGAATTTTTTTTCACGAACATTAATTGTCTCGCACAACGAGTCTGTGTGCAAAATGTCAGCTCGATTGGATCACGGTAAGTGGGTTAAAAAACGACCGAAAGGTTTGCACGGTCGTAAGCAAGCACGCAAGCAAGCACGCAAGCAAGCAAGCGAACTTAATATAAAGGAGTTAAAAATAAAGGACACACGAGCGAGGCAATATCTGCTTCTGACGCTGCATTTTTGCCGATGCTTTTTCTCGAATCGCGCTTGCTTCTGATTATCTGCCGGGATTCATTCTCATTATAAGTCCATACCCCTCTCACTTCATCGTCTCTCTCTCTGGCTTATTATGTTAACTTATTGTACAATCTATGCAACAACAACAACGAAAAATTGGCGTGAATTCCGCATGCCTTCTCTTGCATTTGCCTAATGAGTGTCATTAATTCCGTTTAACAAGGCCACGGTCGCCGCGTGTGCGGCAGAAATAGAAATCGGCAGCAGCCGCCGTTGAACGTCACATTGTTCGACACCCACCTGCCATCAAACCAAAAACAATTGCTTTCATGAAAATCTGCCGGCGATCATTCTGCATCTCCAAATAAAAAATATAAGTTGGGGGGGGGGAGTGTTTTCGTTCAAATATCACCTCTTTAAGAAATGCTTACTCTGTACATGTTTTCCACAAACTAGTGCCTCGTCGTAAGGTGCACATTGTTACACAGGAGCAGCACGAAACGTGCGCGTGTTTGCTGCCGTTCATTGAGCGGCTTTTAGTCCGTACCTGTGTGGCCCGCGGCTGGCTGTAGTGAGTGGGTTAATGAAGGGCTATTGACTCAACCAGTTAATGACTTCGCCGTAATCACCCACGGTCAGTGTAATTGATAGATGCCTTGGGTGTGCAATTAATAAACGGCTAATGAGGGTGGCTCCTGGCTTTCCCACTGGATGCTGGTTTTGTGGCCAAGTTTTTTTTTCCGTTAGAACTCCACGGCTTGTCTGGCTTTGATGAAGCAACAGCAGCAGCACAGTGAGAGGTGGGGGAGCAACCAAAATTCTAGCCCCCCTCCTCCCCCGTCATCTTCCTCCGACGACCCTAATTCCCAGAGGTGGGACAAAGTCATTGTTATGCAAGTCCAAGTCGAGTCTGAAGTCATCAAATTCATGACTCGAGTCTGACTCGAGTCCAAGTCACATGACTCGAGTCCACATCTCAGAGGTGGGACAAAGTCATTGTTATGCAAGTCCAAGTCGAGTCTGAAGTCATCAAATTCATGACTCGAGTCTGACTCGAGTCCAAGTCACATGACTCGAGTCCACACCTCTGCTAATTCCTGACCCGGCTCCGACGTCTCGCTCTCTCGGAGCACATTTGTGCTCCTCTCTCGGCTCAACTGTCCGGCAGCCAGAGCTCTCTGCCCCTACCACCCCTCCACCTATCCTCACCCATGCCAATTTCACAACTCCACGCATGTGCACCATACCCCACTGTCTCTCTTTGTTTTTACGATCAGTGGAAACAAGAAGATGCTCGGTGTATTCGGCACTTTGCTTCGTTCATCATTTCGTAATTTTTTTTTTATAACTTTGCTTTATGCAAACCCCAACCTCTCGCTCGCTCTCTCTTTCTCTCTCTCTCTCGCTCTCTCTCGTTCTGCACGCAGCCCTTCTCGCAGTCCGTCGGCCTCCGACGGGTAGCTCATATCAGCATGCAGAGCTCCCCGTCATCTGCCACCGAGCACACGGCCTCCTCCATCGCCCACTGCTCCTTCAAGGCCGGCACGGCGTGGGTCAACCGCGCCGCATGGCGGAACTCCAGCCCACACAGCCTGGCTCCGACCAGAGCGCGGAAGATGCCCAGGCTGCTGGCCGGACGTTTCCCCTCTCATCCACGCTGCACCCATCAGACATCCTCACTCACCATCACATTCCACCTTATTCTGCCTTACCTACCTCTGCAACATCAACTCCATTGCCAGCCCCTGTCCCTCCATCCATTCCACGACCTTCCTCACTGAACGCCGTCGGATTGCATCTGGAAAGGGCGCTATATATACATGCGAAATAGAACAGGAGAGGCCTCATCTTCTTGGTTCTTTCGGTAAAGTCACGTAGAATGGAAATAATAAAATAATAAAAATAAAACATGATAAAATAATTCTCACGACGTTTCGGCCACAACGCAAGCAGCCGTCCTCAGGTGTCTCTGTCTCCTCGACAGACCTGTTCTCCACCTGAGGACGGCTACTTGCGTTGTGGCCGAAACGTCGTGAGAATTATTTTATTATGTTTTATTTTTATTCTTTTATTATTTCCATTCTACGTGACTTTGCCGAAATAACCAAGAAGATGAATCCCTGCAGTCACGAAAGCTTTAAATCGAAATAAAAAAAAGAGGAGAGGCCTCGTTCAGGCCATGCCGGCATGCGCCGACATCTGGGGAGGGCGTTGAGCGGTCTGGCACGTCCGCACGGGGGGAGGAAAACTCTAAATGATGTTTTATTTGTCATCATAGAGAAACATTTCTGCAATTTGGACGATTGCGTCGTAGCAGTATCGCCACATCCCCAGCAAGCGTGCGAGGTTGCGTCAACGTTGGCTTGTGGATTGAAGCTTTGAACCAACGTTCCGTGTTTATTGGGTCGCAGCAACCACAATCACGAGCGATTGACGGATAGCGGTAACCTGGGTCAAGTGTCTCCCTGCCCACTCGATCTACAAACCACTACTCGCCTGGCTCAGGGTTAGTAAACTAGACAGAGTTTTTACTTTACCAGGTAAGGCTCACTGAGCTATGTAGATATTTGTCCAGAAGCGACCTGGCCACAAATGATAACTCAACGAAGTGGCTTATCGCGTGGACATGTAAAGCAGCCAAATACTCGAAACGCGTGATGTTGATTCTAAACGTGGAGGGGGAAAACCGGCGCCCCCGGAGAAAAATCGACGCGACCGCGGGGAGAGAGAGACGCGCAAACTCCAAATATTCAGCAGCTCGGGATTGAAAACCCACGACCTTCTCTATACTCGGCGAGGTCGTTAACATCTTTGCCACCCAGGAAGAGGCCGAGCGATTCTGAATGCCCGTGCCCAAGGTCGTGCATTTTCTTCCGTATGAACGTGGGTTTAAAATATTAATTGCGACGTAGGTTGGAATGCAGATACGCACTCACGTTTGAGGTGGGAGGGGGGGGGGCAGGGGGAGATGGGGGGAGGTGGGAGGAGGGGAGCAGGGGGAGATGGAGGGAGGTGGGAGGGGGGAGCAGGGGGAGATTGGGGAGGTGGGAGGGGGGAGCAGGGGGAGATGGGGGGAGGTGGGGGGGGGAGCAGGGGGAGATGGAGGAAGGTGGGGGGGGGAGCAGGGGGAGATGGGGGGAGGTGGGAGGAGGGGGAGCAGGGGGAGATGGGGGGAGGTGGGGTCAAGGGCGAGATGGGGGGGGGGGCAGTTGAACCCGGTCTCAATGTTTAGACGGTGCCCTTGCAGGTGGTACAATTTAGAATTATTTTTCATCACGAGACCTCTTTTGCCAGCACCATAATATGAGAATAGGGTTTCGCCTTTTTCTGGCAACAAAACAGGTATTGAATTGTTAAAACACGAAACTGAAAGCTTTTACAAGGTTAGAATTTTTTGTTTGGCACTTGTGCTACTGCGTCGGCAGCGGGTGCACAAAGCCCAACGCAGTGCTTGTTCTGGCATCAGGCAATTCTAGAGACGTGTTTTCAAGAATGCGAGTTTGAAATAAAAAACACAAACCACGGAGCGCACTCGATGTATTTGTAGTGTTAATCACCACGAACATTATACGATGCAGAACTCAATTCGTATGCAATGTAAATGTTGTGGCTTCAACACACCGGTGGGCTAAAGCAGTGAACTATTTGTCTTTGTCAACGTGACACATTTTTACTGATTGGCCGTGTCGGGTGGTGGAGGGTTACGACACATTTATAAATAACGCGATCTAAACCCAAAAACGTTGATTATGGACAATAATGTAGTTTCCCCAAATTTCTTGCACCCTCCGAAACGACGCATCTTCTCTGAATCTGTCCGCTGGGTGTACCGCTGCCGGGGGGGGGGGGGGGGTAAGTTTCTGCTATCGAGTTGTGACGGACGGTGCGTGTCTGTGCGTTCTACTGATGTAGAATTTTCTTTCACGTTGCATCCCCCCCCTACCCTTCTCCCAAACAGTAATGCGCCAACAAAGCGAGATGCACTGCGTGGCATGAAGCACACACACAGACAAAGACCCCCCGTATAGCCTTAACAGACTGTAGGGGCAAGTGCTGTTAGCGAGCACCTATGAAGGCCGGAACGGTACACGAGGGGGTGGGTGGCCAGCACCACGCCCGAGCGCCTTTGTCTCCCTAGCGGCGATGTTTACACACCGCACCAGGTACTCATTTAAGGCTGAGTCGACCTAGGGGAGGCCCAGGACCGGTTCAGATAATCGTCACTGGTGTTAGCCGTGAGCGGGAATCGAACCCGGGTCGCCAGATTCGTAGCGCAGCGCGCTAACCGCTACACTACCGCTCCCCACAGACAGACACACACAGACAGACACACACACAGACACACACACACAGACACGCACACACACAGGCGGGCGCACGCATCTCCATAAATCAGCATTTGCTCAACGCGGTATGTTGTTACATTTTCAAGATTGATGCAGCGATCGTCCACTTAACATCCCCTGCGCCGTATATGCAAGTAATCCCGCTCTGCTGCTGCTGCTGCTGCTGCTGCTGCTGCTGCTGCTGCTGCTGCTGCTGCTGCTGCTGCTGCTGCTGCTGCTGCTGCTGCTGCTGTGCTGCTGCTGCTGCTGCTGCTGCTGCTGCTGCTGCTGCTGCTGCTGCTGCTGCTGCTGCTGCTGCTGCTGCTGCTGCTGCTGCTGCTGCTGCTGCTGCTGCTGCTGCTGCTGCTGCTGCTGCTGCTGCTGCTGCTGCTGCTGCTGCTGCTGCTGCTGCTGCTGCTGCTGCTGCTGCTGCTGCTGCTGCTGCTGCTGCTGCTGCTGCTGCTGCTGCTGCTGCTGCTGCTGCTGCTGCTGCTGCTGCTGCTGCTGCTGCTGCTGCTCTGCTGCTGCTGCTGCTGCTGCTGCTGCTGCTGCGGTAGAGTTGGGACGCCTTCAGCGGCGTGCGCAAGGCCAGACGAAGCCACGGTGGCTAGGAGATGTTAACTACCTCGCCAGGTATACAAGAGATCGTGGGTTCGATCTCCCGACCCTGACGCCTGCTGTCTATTTGGAGTTTGCGTGTCTCTCTCCCAGTGATCGTGTGGATTTTTCCTCCGGGTCCTCTGGGTTTTTCCTCTCCACATTTAGAACCGTGCATTCAGAGTATTTGGCTGCTATGCATGTACACACGGTACGCAACTTTGTGGAGCTATCATTTGTGATTGCCAGGTCGCTTCTGAAAAAGAGGGCCCTAGATGGTCAAATAAAAAAACATAGTTTATCGTTTAGTTTTAAGCGGCCGTAGAGGCTGGCTGCCCGGCAGAATCCATCGGTCTCAATCAGACGTGACAGCGCTTTGATAAACACTCGCCAAATGAGACACGCCTTGCTTCCCGTGCGGCGAGATGTGTGACGACTGCTGCGCGTGTGCTAATTATGCGGCGCGTGTCGGGTGCAGAGAGATATGAGACCTCGTCAATGCATCCTGAAGATTTTCAATAAAAACACAAACTTCTTTGAAAAAAAAGAAACACCGAGTTATTGCAAAGCTTCAGAAATTTTCAGTTTTGCATCTTTTATTTCTCATCGAGCTACTCTGAGCGGCAATTAAAAAAAATTTGTATGTTGAATGTTATTAGTTTTTTTTATGTGCTTTATACCCCTGTGCATGTTCTGTACAGCCGATATTATAAAATGCGGCATTGCATATTTATTGTTGTGGATGAGCCAGGCGCTGGAATGGCAGTCCAAGGAGAGAACGTGTCGACTGTGGAACGACCGACACACAGATGGAGCAATGAGAGCAACTAAAAACTATATTATTTTATTTTAGCAGGTAAGGCCCACTTACCTATACAGCTCTTTTTGAGAAACGACCTGGCTTTCACAAATGATAGCTCAATGTGGAGGGAAAAACCAGAGGACCCGAAGTAAAATCCACGGGACCACGGGAAGAGCATGTAAACTCCAAATATGCAGCAGGCGTCAGGGTCAGGATCGAACCCACGACCTCCTGTATATCAGGCGAGAGTAAATTTCGATTTAAAGCTTTCGTGACTGCAGGGATTCATCTTCTTAGTTATTTCGGTAAAGTCACGTAGAAGGGAAATAATAAAATAATAAAAATAAAACATAATAAAATAATTCTCACGACGTTTCGGCCATAACGCAAGTAGCCATCCTCAGGTGAAGACCAGGTCTGTCTCCCCGGCGTCTAAATGACGCTGTCTCCCCGACAGACTTGGTCTTCACCTGAGGACGGCTGCTTGCGTTGTGGCCGAAACGTCGTGAGAATTATTTTATTATGTTTTATTTGTATTATTTTATTATTTCTATCTCGCCACCGTGTTCACGCACAGGCGTGTTGATGATAGAGCGGCGGTTCCCAATCCTTTCGAGTGTGCGGAACCCCTTTTTTACACCTCCAAACATTTCGCGGACCACCACGTGCTTATTCGTAGTCATATTATTTATCGTTTCCGCAGGTTGAGAAGCGCAGTAGCAGGGCATTGGCAGCGCCGGACCGTGACGGATTGGCGACAGCGCGGGGCAGACCTTCCTCCAGCCAGCAGTGAGTAGACAACGGCCGATGCTGATGAACATTGGCAATGCGGAGACTGGCACCCGTCGTGGTAATGTGGAAATGCCACCAGTGGCTCAAGCCCTCCTCGACAGATGCGCGTCACCCCCACGCCACTGCGTGTTTGGCAATGGATGGATGTTCGCGTGTTGTCATTTTGCGACCAGGCGCTGTCTTATCAAATTGGCCCCGGGGCGATGGCTCTGACTTGACATCTGACTACACGACGGCAAACAAATAAAAATATCGATGTTGAATTAATCGACAATGGCAACTGTGACCTCCAACGCGAGTGGAACCTTGAACGACCCCAACGTAATCGCAATTGTGCGTGACATCGAGATTTAACATTTTAAGGATGGTGAAAAAAACCTTATCAAGATTGGTTTGCGTATGTGTACTTTTCGCGGATATGATATGTAAACTTCTATATTCTGCGAATGAAATGGTAGGAGTTTGCAGTCCTATCATTAAGTCTTCTTGTTGATTGATAATGGCACTGTCATGAACATGACATACATAACCCGCCCCCGTCAAATGAAATCTGTGGGTAGGCAGAGGTCAGATGAGATCTCTTGTGTGTTGCTCTGGGTGTAGAGTTGGTGGACAACTAATGGATGATGGAACTCTTCCCCGTGTTTGCCGGTTTTATCCAGTCGATCTTGTGACCGTGATGAACGAGTGGGGGAGTAGATGGGGTGGGGGTGTGGAGCTTTTTCGGCAAAAGGGCAACTTGCCTCGGTTACAATTCTCAAATGCCGATCGTTGGACTGTTAACAAACTGCAGCCCCGCTCGGTAAGCCCGTCCGTCTGCCGCTGCCGTGGTTGGCAGATGGGAAGCGATCTTTCAAACTCCTGCCCGCTGCTGGATGGCGCTGCGGGGCACCAACGAAGCACGCTCCCCGCTATGAATCACAACTCAAAGACCCCCTGTGAGATGGCCACGCTGTGTCGGTGTGTCATGGCCCATCCGAACCCTTGAATGTTATCTACAATTACAAATCCCGATACTGTATATAAATAGAGACATTGGTGAACGCGAGTGTCAGCCTCTGCTTTCTTACGGAAATTGAGCGATTATTGACAAATGTGGTATCAATGGGGCTGGGAACGGCCGTCGCAAGGTTACGGGACAACGCTATCGCTTGGTTAAGCCCGAGATCTTTGAGAAAGAAGTCGCGTTTATTTATAAACCCAGGCGAGAAGCCACCGAGAGTGAAGAGCCCAGCTGGGACCACGAAACCAAAAACCGACGAAAACAACGCAATAGAATACAGGTGGGCAGTTGCAACAGCAATAAATAAAAAAATACCAACAGCAATTGCATGATCAGATGAACATTTGACACAAACAAAACAACAAAGAAAATGTCCATGTAAAAATGCGATTACACACATTCGTCAATAAATACCAAGCATGTCATAGGCGACGTTTCGGGCAATGGCCCTCTTCACAGTACGTGAAGAGAACAGAGAGAGGTAAAAGTTATTACAACAATGCTGTTTTCTCCTTCTAGCGTCACTCGTTTAGGTCAATATTCAAATGAGCGTGTCTTCTTAATTGTAGCAATCAGGTGATTTACGTTGCGTTTTCATAGCGTCATGCTTCTCTCTTCAAATAACACTCCCCTGCTCGCTCAGCAGAGTAACGGGCCTCATTTGATGACTTGAATAGAACCCTTGTCTCATACTGAGCATGAATAAATATTGGCGTGAATTACAGGCAAAGCGGCGGGCGATCTGGCAAGGAAAGAGTTAAACCAGGGAATGCATTGGCAGATAGAGCGACCAGCTGGCGAGGGAAGGGTTAAACCAGGGAATGAATGAGCAGACAGAGCGAAGAGCTAGCGAGGGAAGGGTTAAACCAGGGAATGAATGAGCAGATAGAGCGAAGAGCTGGCGAGGGAAGGGTTAAACCAGGGAATGAATGGGCAGACAGAGCGAAGAGCTAGCGAGGGAAGGGTTAAACCAGGGAATGAATGAGCAGACAGAGCGAAGAGCTAGCGAGGGAAGGGTTAAACCAGGGAATGAATGGGCAGACAGAGCGAAGAGCTAGCGAGGGAAGGGTTAAACCAGGGAATGAATGAGCAGATAGAGCGAAGAGCTGGCGAGGGAAGGGTTAAACCAGGGAATGAATGGGCAGACAGAGCGAAGAGCTAGCGAGGGAAGGGTTAAACCAGGGAATGAATGGGCAGACAGAGCGAAGAGCTAGCGAGGGAAGGGTTAAACCAGGGAATGAATGAGCAGATAGAGCGAAGAGCTGGCGAGGGAAGGGTTAAACCAGGGAATGAATGAGCAGACAGAGCGAGGAGCTGACGATGGAAGGGTTAAACCAGGGAATGAATGAGCAGATAGAGCGAGGAGCTGACGAGGGAAGGGTTAAACCAGGGAATGAATGAGCAGATAGAGCGAGGAGCTGGCGAGGGAAGGGTTAAACCAGAGAATGAATGAGCAGATAGAGCGAGGAGCTGACGAGAGAAGGGTTAAACCAGGGAATGAATGAGCAGATAGAGCGAGGAGCTGACGAGGGAAGGGTTAAACCAGGGAATGAATGAGCAGATAGAGCGAGGAGCTGACGAGGGAAGGGTTAAACCAGGGAATGAATGAGCAGATAGAGCGAGGAGTTGACGAGGGAAGGGTTAAACCAGGGAATGAATGAGCAGATAGAGCGAGGAGCTGACGAGGGAAGGGTTACACCAGGGAATGAATGAGCAGACAGAGCGACAAGCTGACGAGGGAAGGGTTAAACCAGGGAATGAATGGGCAGATAGAGCGAGGAGCTGGCGAGGGAAGGGTTAAACCAGGGAATGAATGAGCAGATAGAGCGACAAGCTGACGAGGGAAGGGTTAAACCAGAGAATGAATGAGCAGATAGAGCGAGGAGCTGGCGAGGGAAGGGTTAAACCAGGGAATGAATGAGCAGATAGAGCGAGGAGCTGACGAGGGAAGGGTTACACCAGGGAATGAATGAGCAGACAGAGCGACAAGCTGACGAGGGAAGGGTTAAACCAGGGAATGAATGAGCAGATAGAGCGAAGAGCTGGCGAGGGAAGGGTTAAACCAGGGAATGAATGAGCAGACAGAGCGAGGAGCTGACGATGGAAGGGTTAAACCAGGGAATGAATGAGCAGATAGAGCGAGGAGCTGACGAGGGAAGGGTTAAACCAGGGAATGAATGAGCAGATAGAGCGAGGAGCTGGCGAGGGAAGGGTTAAACCAGAGAATGAATGAGCAGATAGAGCGAGGAGCTGACGAGGGAAGGGTTAAACCAGGGAATGAATGAGCAGATAGAGCGAGGAGCTGACGAGGGAAGGGTTAAACCAGGGAATGAATGAGCAGATAGAGCGAGGAGCTGACGAGGGAAGGGTTAAACCAGGGAATGAATGAGCAGATAGAGCGAGGAGTTGACGAGGGAAGGGTTAAACCAGGGAATGAATGAGCAGATAGAGCGAGGAGCTGACGAGGGAAGGGTTACACCAGGGAATGAATGAGCAGACAGAGCGACAAGCTGACGAGGGAAGGGTTAAACCAGGGAATGAATGGGCAGATAGAGCGAGGAGCTGGCGAGGGAAGGGTTAAACCAGGGAATGAATGAGCAGATAGAGCGACAAGCTGACGAGGGAAGGGTTAAACCAGAGAATGAATGAGCAGATAGAGCGAGGAGCTGGCGAGGGAAGGGTTAAACCAGGGAATGAATGAGCAGATAGAGCGAGGAGCTGACGAGGGAAGGGTTACACCAGGGAATGAATGAGCAGACAGAGCGACAAGCTGACGAGGGAAGGGTTAAACCAGGGAATGAATGAGCAGATAGAGCGAGGAGCTGGCGAGGGAAGGGTTAAACCAGGGAATGAATGAGAAGATAGAGCGACAAGCTGACGAGGGAAGGGTTAAACCAGAGAATGAATGAGCAGATAGAGCGAGGAGCTGGCGAGGGAAGGGTTAAACCAGGGAATGAATGAGCAGATAGAGCGAGGAGCTGACGAGGGAAGGGTTAAACCAGGGAATGAATGAGCAGATAGAGCGAGGAGCTGACGAGGGAAGGGTTAAACCAGGGAATGAATGAGCAGATAGAGCGACCAGCTGACGAGGAAAGGGTTAAACCAGGGAATGAATGAGCAGATAGAGCGAGGAGCTGACGAGGGAAGGGTTAAACCAGGGAATGAATGAGCAGATAGAGCGAGAAGCTAACGAGGGAAGGGTTAAACCAGGGAATGAATTGGCAGATAGAGCGACCAGCTGGCGAGGGAAGGGTTAAACCAGGGAATGAATGAGCAGATAGAGCGAAGAGCTGGCGAGGGAAGGGTTAAACCAGGGAATGAATTGGCAGATAGAGCGACCAGCTGACGAGGGAAGGGTTAAACCAGGGAATGAATGAGCAGATAGAGCGACCAGCTGACGAGGGAAGGGTTAAACCAGGGAACGAATGAGCAGATAGAGCGAGGAGCTGACGAGGGAAGGGTTAAACCAGGGAATGAATGAGCAGATAGAGCGACCAGCTGACGAGGGAAGGGTTAAACCAGGGAATGAATGAGCAGATAGAGCGAGGAGCTGACGAGGGAAGGGTTAAACCAGGGAATGAATGAGCAGATAGAGCGAGGAGCTGACGAGGGAAGGGTTAAACCAGGGAATGAATGAGCAGATAGAGCGACCAGCTGACGAGGGAAGGGTTACACCAGGGAATGAATGGGCAGACTGAGCGAGGAGCTGGCGAGGAAAGGGTTAAACCAGGGAATGAATGGGCAGACAGAGCGAGGAGCTGACGAGGAAAGGGTTAAACCAGGGAATGAATGAGCAGATAGAGCGACCAGCTGACGAGGGAAGGGTTAAAGCAGGGAATGAATGAGCAGACAGAGCGACAAGCTGACGAGGGAAGGGTTAAACCAGGGAATGAATGGGCAGATAGAGGGACGAGCTGGCGAGGGAAGGGTTACACCAGGGAATGAATGAGCAGATAGAGCTAGGAGCTGACGAGGGAAGGGTTAAACCAGGGAATGAATGAGCAGATAGAGCTAGGAGCTGGCGAGGGAAGGGTTACACCAGGGAATGAATGAGCAGACTGAGCGACCAGCTGACGAGGGAAGGGTTAAACCAGGGAATGAATGGGCAGATAGAGGGACGAGTTGGCGAGGGAAGGGTTACACCAGGGAATGAATGAGCAGATAGAGCTAGGAGCTGACGAGGGAAGGGTTAAACCAGGGAATGAATGAGCAGATAGAGCTAGGAGCTGGCGAGGGAAGGGTTACACCAGGGAATGAATGAGCAGATAGAGCGAGGAGCTGACGAGGGAAGGGTTAAACCAGGGAATGAATGAGCAGATAGAGCTAGGAGCTGGCGAGGGAAGGGTTACACCAGGGAATGAATGAGCAGATAGAGCGAGGAGCTGACGAGGGAAGGGTTAAACCAGGGAATGAATGAGCAGATAGAGCGACCAGCTGACGAGGGAAGGGTTAAACCAGGGCGTGCAGTAGCAGCACAGCGATCGGGATGAATCGACCGGCGTGCTGCAGAGACGCCTGCTGCCAGTCTCGCCGTGACGGGCTATTAATTTAGCACCGAGTTTGGCTGTGACAAGGCCACCGCTCGCCAATCGATGCATCGCTCTGCGTCTCCTTTCTGTCCTGCCCCCTCCACCTCCTGCCAGCACCCCCCTCCCCATCTCTTCTCTTCTCCTCCTCGCTCTTCCCCCCCCCCCCCCACAGCCTGGGGGGCGGGCTGGGGAGGGCTTAGCGAGGTGGCTAGGGCAGGGATGTGGGTCAGTGGCACCGCACGCTCGCACGCTCGTTTCGCAGATTAATATGGAAGTGTCACACTGATGATGCTCTGTTTATGAGCCACGGGTGTCAAGACCTCTCTTGCATCAACCCCCGCGTCAGTGTTAGCTCTGATGAGCCAGTGGGAGGGCGAAGTGGTTTTTGTCTTGATTGTTATTTTTTTTTGCAGCTCAAGTTGATTCAATGTGTTGCTTTTGTATCGTTTCTCTGCCAGGGATGATGATTCCTCGTGTGCCTCTCTTTCGCTGTACCCCGCTAATTGGCGTGCGCTGCAAGCGAGGTCGCGTGCCCTCTTGATTCTTGACGCGGCCGTGTGTCTGTCATGCTGTATTTTAGTTCTTTAATGTTCCCAGCGGTTACAGTGACTGGGGAAACCACAAACGACGTTAAAAACCTCGCCTGGTATGCAGGAGGTCGTGGATTTTGACCCCGACCCTTATGCCTTGTTGTATCAGAATTTTTTTTTTACTGGAGGAATCCGATGAGCTATAATGCTCATTTTCACAGATTTCCAGTCGATATATTTGGAGTTTGCATGTCTCTCTCCCCGTGGTCGAGTTAATTTTTTTCGCCGGGTCCTCTGGGTTTTCCTTACCACATTTAGAATCAACGTGCGTTTCAAGTATTTGGCTGCTAAACATTTCTACATGATAAGCCACTTCTTTGAGCTATCATTTGTGGCGAAGTCGCTTCTGAAAGATAGCAAATATAGCTCGGTGGCCCATACCTGGTCCAATAAAAAAAATATAGTTTTAGTTTTACAGCAACAGCAACACAGAAGAAGACGCAGCAGCGGCTGATTTGCAATGTAAGCCACGGCAAGAGGTAGCCATCCATCGACATCCCGTTCGCCTCGTTACATTCGGAAACACGCGCCACATCGTGGAGCGTGGACATGGAACGGGGCAATCGGATTCTTTGGCGCTTGAAACGACGATGGTGCCAGCACGCGGGGAGGGGAGGCCCTTCCATTGAGCGGTGGATAGAGAATGGCGGTGGTGAAGAGAGTTCAAATGAAGAGCACCACGTTTGAGCATCTCCATGTATTATGATTGGGTTCAGTGATGACGTCGTCTTGCTCTATTTAAGACCGGAAGCAGGTGGACTATTCTTGAAAATCGCCCGATGATGCTGGATGTAATTACCAGCGAAACATCGTAACACTCAGATTGTAAATATTGTGGAATTACTCTCCAACACACCGGTGGGCTGGAGTAGTAACTAATTGGCGTTTTGTTTACGTGTCAAATCCCTCATTAATTGGCTGTGTCGGGTGGTGGAGGGTTACGACACATTTATACTTACGCGCTCTAACCCAAAAACCTTCATCATGAATCATATTTTTCGCGAAACCTATGTGTTAATCTATTACACTGGTCAACAACAAAAACAAATTCTGGCCTGGACTTTTGCAGCTGTTTTAGACTAATTTCAGGGTGCTGATTCCAAATCTGATCTCAGATTTACTCTATCACATCTCATTTTTATGCTATCGGCATATCCCATTTTCATTGATTTTACCCGAAATTAACTCTGTCACTTATGATTGCAAGTTGTTGCGAGTCAGTGACTGCTTTAGTGTTAAAATATGGTGCTGTATTTTTAGGATAGTGTGTTTATAATATCATTTTATGTAGATATCCACATTTATTTAATATTTTTCTTCTGCAGTTTTTATTGAAAATGCAATATTTTATATCTCAAAAACCTGATGTGATAGACAAAAACTGATGCCAGATTTGGAATCAGCACCCCAAAATTACCTTTAAACCGTCGGAATACCTTATGTCAGAAAAAGTGTGTTGACCAGTGTTATGGAAGGGATGGTTACGTCATCTGTAATCCACCACCCGGCCACCCCGTCACGCGTAACAAATGTCATTTGCAAAGTGTCCATCACAGCGGTGTTTTCCACTGCACCATGGGCCTTGGCAATTACGGTCGATGAATTCGACCGATGATTATGTAATGCAACGGGGCTCTTGCGTCACGTGCACCATCTCGTGCCGGTGGCATTTGGCACGGGAGGAAAGTTTCACCGCGTGTGCCTGACAGACAGACAGCGGCAGCGTTAGCAGCAGGGTTGCACGGCGCGGGGAGTGGTGAACATGATATGATCGTCGGATATCCGGGGGAGCGGTGCGGTGCTTGTGTGGGGTGCGACGTCCACCCGTTCCGCTCCCTCCTCCACTTGGTCGGTCGGCTCCCGCCGGGCCCCCGCCGACCGAGTGATGGCACAACTCGTGCTGCTCGTGGCTGTACTCACGGCGTGGCGCTGTGAGAGTCGGAGGGAAGTGGACGGAAACAACGTTGCCTGTCACTGCCTCGTGGGCGAGCCCGCTGGCGTCACACGGATGCTGCGAATGGATCGAGAAGGCAGCACGGCAGGGGATGGGTCTTGGCGGCCAAGATGTTGAAGAAAGATCTCCCTTCAACAGCCTCGGGCTCCCCTTCTTATCCCCCTGACTTCAAAAGCCCGGGGTCGCGTTGTACCGCGCGGCCCAATCGTGCGCCTACCGGTGATCACCGCCTGTTTTTGTTCCTTTTTTTTTGCCCTTACATGAAGCGTTGCCGCTGGTGCTTCTACGACCCATTGTCTGTCCGTCCGTACTCACTAATTTATTACTCACTCCTGTGAATCCGGAATGACGCCCGACTGGGGAATACACACCCTGCGAGTGGGTATTCGGTATGGAGGTCGGGGGAAGTCGTGGCGCTGCAATCCCCTGATCTCATGGTTTGCCCTTCTCGCGGATTCCCCTGAGCCCCTCCCGATGTCGTCAATGATTCATTGCGGCTGGCCCGGTAAACCCTCTTGCGCCCACACACCATGAAGCCAACTCAGGGGCACCGCGATGTGACTTGTCCCCTGCGAGGGTCGCCCAATCTCCTGGCACCGGGAAACCGTGGGACTTTCCTCATAGGGACTCTTTGGATTAAACCCCGTCGTGCCAAGCAATCCCCCGCCAGGACACTCCGTGTGTGCGCTGCGTGTGTGTGGTCTCAGTGTGGGGGCCAGGGGGGGGCGCGGCGCTTGCAGAGTGGCTTTAAAGCCCTGGCACCACACTTGTTCGTGTCCAACTGTGCACCGCGCGGGACAGCCTCGCTTGCAGATCTCTGACACCGCCTCGCTTGCAGATCTCTGACACAGCCTCGCTTGCAGATCTCTGACACCGCCTCGCTTACAGATCTCTGACACCGCCTCGCTTGCAGATCTCTGACACAGCCTCGCTTGCAGATCTCTGACACCGCCTCGCTTGCAGATCTCTGACACAGCCTCGCTTGCAGATCTCTGACACCGCCTCGCTTGCAGATCTCTGACACAGCCTCGCTTGCAGATCTCTGACACAGCCTCGCTTGCAGATCTCTGACACCGCCTCGCTTGCAGATCTCTGACACAGCCTCGCTTGCAGATCTCTGACACAGCCTCGCTTGCAGATCTCTGACACCGCCTCGCTTGCAGATCTCTGACACAGCCTCGCTTGCAGATCTCTGACACAGCCTCGCTTGCAGATCTCTGACACCGCCTCGCTTGCAGATCTCTGACACCGCCTCGCTTGCAGATCTCTGACACCGCCTCGCTTGCAGATCTCTGACACAGCCTCGCTTGCAGATCTCTGACACAGCCTCGCTTGCAGATCTCTGACACAGCCTCGCTTGCAGATCTCTGACACCGCCTCGCTTGCAGATCTCTGACACAGCCTCGCTTGCAGATCTCTGACACCTGCTGCGAGGCAGCACGCCGAGTGACCGGCACGAAGGCGGAGACCCCCGTATAGCCTCGAACAGACTTTCGGAGCAAGTGCTGTTAGCGAGCAGCTATGAAGGGCGGAACGGCACACGAGGGGGTGGGTGGCCAGCACCACGCCCGACCGCTTTTGTCTCCCCAGTGGCGATGTTTACACACCACACCGGGCACTCATTTGAGGCTGAGTCGACCTAGGGGAGGCCCAGAAACGGTTCAGATAATCGTCACTGGTGTTGACCGTGAGCGGGAGTCGAACTCGGATTGCCGGGTTCGAAGCGCAGCGCGCTAACCACTGCGCCACCGCTCCCAGCGGAACAGCCTGGCTGCAGATCTCTAACACCTGCTGCCAGGCGACGCGCCGAGTGACCGGCACAAGGTCCCACACACACACACACTGGGCACGCTTGGTGCCAAGGGTGCATTACCAAGCACGGTTAGCGCAGGTGATCGCTTGCTCTTGGCTCTCTCCCCCCTCTCTCTCCCCCTGTCCCTACCGCATCTCTCTCCCCCATTGACTTCTCCTGCATTAACATTGCCTGCCTCGCCCACGCTGCTGACAAACTTGGACTGCGCCACTCAGCACGTGCTCGTTCGTTCGTGCTGCTCCGCGACTCGTGTCCCCCACTCCTTCTGACACTTGGGCTATGCCCATTTAAAATATGTATAAACAGTTGCATTTAGGGGCTTACCCCCCCCCCTCCTTTATTTTCTCTCCGCCTGATGACGACCGCTTGTGTTGCGATCGAAACGTCGTGACATTTTTATTCACTTTATTTTCATTATTATTTTTTCTTCTATCTACGTGACTTTACCGAGAGAACCAAAATAATATGAATTCGTGCAGTCACGGAAGTTTTAAGTCAAAATGTAATCTGTCAAAGGCTATACGGGGGGATCTTTGTCTTTGTTGACGTGCGTTTTTGTTCTTTGATGTGTTTATCAACTGCACCGTGCACAGGCGAACATAGTCCTGCGGAGGGAGCTGGTAGGAACGTTGGGTTGCTCGGTCAATGGCCAGGGTCAACGGCGGCGTGGTGTATTCCGCAGGCGGGCACAAGCCGGCGTGAGTAGGATAAACGTTGAGTTTTATAAGGGCACCACGGGGTGACCAGCCCCTCCCCACCCAGCCCCACCCCTCCCACCCCCCACCCAGCCCCTCCCCATCCTCCCCACCCAGCCCCTCCCCACCCTCCCCTTCCCACCCAGCCCTACCTCCCCCACCCAGCCCCTCCCTCCCCACCCAGCCCCTCCCTGCACGACGGATGGACACAATAATCCCCTGTGGGCTGGTGTAACCAGGAGGTTCCTACCAGTATTAGCTCTTTCACATCTCCCTTCGTCTAGTCCCACTGCTGGAGGGGAGGGTGGGGAGGGGCTGGGTGGATGAAGGACTCTCCACGCTGCGTTGGCCGTGGGGGGGCCTTTGACCATGCTTCACCATACTTCACCACGCTGGCCAGTGCGGGTTGGGCAAGGCATGGCTCAGGGGCAAGACCAGTGGCAATCGGTCAAGTGGGGCCCCAAAATTTGATTTGTCTCGCACGGTCGCACCTTGGGTGCTATACATCGCAGCTCATCTTGCCGAATCGCACCATCACATAACTTTGTTGTTCTTTGACACCGTTGTTGAAAACACATCTCACGGTTGTTGTCAAGGGGGCCCCAACTCGTAGATTTGGCCACCGGGGGGAGGGGAGGCGAGGGGGGGGGGAACAAGGCACCACCTGCCCCCACGCTCGTTCCGCTGCTGCGCATGATTGGTTCAGATATCACGCGTCACTGATGCTCACCGTCACCAGGGATTGAAGACAAAAGGGCCGTGTTCTCATGGCGGTGCTCTAACCGTTGTGCCACGGCCAAAATTAACTAAGCCAGGAACCTATAATAAATATGGATTTTTATTTTTATTCCTCAAATAAATTCATTGCGATGAAAGTGCTGCACCCGCAGGAGAGAGGCGGCTATCTAAAGGTTATGCTGAGACGTTAATGCGTGGTGCGATAGAACTGGCTTGCTATTTTAATGTTTACTGTCAAGATATGTTAAACCGTGTGTGTTTAATTTGTCCGGGCTGGAATTTGCTTTTTGTTGCAATCTGTGAGTCTGATTATGTTTTTTTGGCAGCAGCAGACTTCGCGGTTCCCATGTATTCGTTGTGGCCCAGATGTCCCTTCGTGAAGCGACTTCTGGTCTCAAAAGGGCACTCACCCTGTGTTAAATAAATGCAAAAAATGTATTAAGTGCGTGGGAAAATAGGGCCTTTGATGGCATATGCCAATTAGTTATTCATGGACTGACAGCAAAAGCACGCGCAGTAATACAATACAGTTTGGTTGTATATACAGTATTAGATTATCTGTGGGCGCATCAGACAGTCTTCACAAAGCCTCACTTTGTGAACCTCCCCATAAGCTGACAAATGCAAAATAAGAAAATACAATTAACTCTGCCACTGTGAGTTAATGCGGATGATTGGTGTCCTTTATTTTACCGGATCAGCGTCTATTGCTGGTGATTACACATTGCGCATATTGGAGATGTGGTCGCCATAGTTACATGGAGGCAGTTCACGCTGATGGTTAGGAGGTAATAGTGGAGGGGTGGGAGGTTGACTTGTTTGGTTGGTTATTTTTTTGTGCTTGTGTTTTTTTTTCCGTCTTTTTATTTGCTCGTTTAGGCGACGAACTCGACACGCACGGCGCAGGTCTAATGGAGCGAATGACGACGCGCGGGCATTCTACATTCAATAAATGTGTTTATTCGCAGCAAGCAAACGCGGCAGGCGGCTGTGAAAGCAATTCCCGCAAAATTAGACAAATTTTCTCGGTGTCAGCGTCTGCCTTTGTCATTTTTAATCAGCGGCTTGCAAAACACTCTGGAGCTGCGCGTGTGACCGGCAGTATCCTAACTCGCACAGCGCTGTGTCTCTAAGTACCCGGGCCTTGCGGTGACCTTGACACTATCACCATCATGGTTTTAATTTCCATAGATCCCCAACCACCCCACAATTCCATATCTGATAATACTAATATTTATTATTATTATCCCTTGTTTAAATCCACTTGCAGGTTTAATGCCACCCCTATGATGTCCTTAAGCCCACCATCATTGATACCTGGTTTGATGAGAATGATTAGAAGATCCAAGAATTGATCGATCACGAATGCAAGGCTTGTTTGTGCTTCGCAAAATGACACCAATTTCAAGCAAAATAAGTTGAATGACCTACAAGCTAAATCAGCGGTCCAGAGGAGGACCTGCGATATGAAACACAGAAGGTGGTAAGACAAGGCGAAAAAGACCCAACCATTTTGCCGACATCCATAATTTGCGTGGCTTCTTCAGTACCACCAGAACCGCCTATGGTCGAAGCACTCAGGGACCAACCCCCCTGAGGCCTACGAATGGAGGAGATATGAGTAAGGAGAGGGAAGCTGTCAACACTCGCTGGAAGGAGCATTTTGAAAATCTACTCAATTCGAGACTCGTTCGTCGATGACAGTGTTTTCCGCTCCATCCCACAACACCCAATCGAAAATGAGCTTCCACTACCCGCGACCCTTGATGAAGCGAGGAAAGCCATCAAGCAGGTGAATAATAATACGGCATCTGGAGCTGATGGAATCTCTGCTGAAATCTTCAAACAAGGGGGGGTGGGGGGGTGGAGGAGCTCACGTCACGGCTCCAAGCACTCATCTTGAAGATTTGGAAATACGAGGAAACCCCAAAGGACCTCAGGGATGCCACGATTGTGACAATCTTTAAGAAAGGAGACCAAGCCGATCGTGGGAATTGCAGGGGGTCGCCGTACTGTTCACTGCAGGAAAGAAAATTGCAAGAACTCACCTGAACCATCTTCTGCCACTTGCTGATGAACTCCTGCCAGAATCCCCGTGCGGGTTGAGGCACAACTGAGATGCTCTTCACCGCCCATCAACCTCAGGAAACATATTAGGAACAACATAAACCTCTCTATTGCCTTCTTTGACCTCACAAAAGCCTTTGCTTCTGTCAACCGAGACGCACTGTGGAGGATCCTGTAAAAGAATGGATATTTGTCACTATTTTTCGCCTGCTGCGTGATGGTATGCGAGCAGTCATTATTAGTAATGGATCTATCTCAGACCACTTTAAAGTTAAGGCTGGAATCAAACAAGGATGTGTCATCGCCCCAACACTCTTCTCAATATCTCTTGCCGCGATGCTGCAGCTAACTACTGGTAAGCTTCGAGTGTAGCTAAACTACCGGATGGATCGTGAAGCTGTTCAACTTCAACCAACTTCGATCGAACACTAAGACCATCCCGACAGCAGTTGTTGAGCTCCAGTATGCTGACGATGTTGTCGTGTGTCCACTCAGAAGCAGATCTTCAGGCAATCGTCAACACTTTTACCTAGGCATATGAGAAAATGGGACTGACGCTTAATATTTTTAAAGACTCTGGTCCTCCATCAACCAGTTCTCAATGAGCAGCCCCCCAGCTCCGACAATTTACATACACTGTGAAACTCTGGAAAGTGTTGAGCATTTCCCACACCACGAAAGCCTTCTTTCGAAGAATGCTGATGCCTGAAATGTGCAAGTGCAGCTTTCGGTCGGCTGAGAAAAGGGGTGTTTGAAGAACGTGACATCAGGTCCAAAACCAAGATGGTGGTTTATCAAGCAGTCGTGATCTCTACCTCACTGCACGGATCTGAGACGTGGACAGCATACAATCATCCCCCGATTGCGAGGGGTAGCCTATGACGATGACCCCCTATGGCGTGTTATAGCCACGTGTTTTACTTTTCCCCATACTTCACCGTACCGGTCACTGCGGGTTGGTGGTTGACCCAGCACGGGCTCACGTTTACGTATCACATGCCGTTGATGTTAGCCGTGGGGTGTAATTGAGTGGTAGCTGGGTTCAGGGTAGCCGGGTTCATTGTGAACATCGCAATGCGCCGCGTGGTAAAGCACAGAGGGAAATATAGCCTTCCTTGTCATCTGAGGTCGTTATTACAGACGCGATGTTTTAGGACACTAAGCTGCCCAATTATAAGTATATTCTACGAGCCCATGAGCGCAGTGCGAGTCAACAGCAGGAGAACTGAATCCACGCTGCAAATCCACTGGCACTCATATGGGACGCACAGAGCTGACTGTAACATTCGAATTGGGGCGCCACGGTGGCGAGATGTTAACTACCTCGCTTGGT